>NW_028181428.1:130000-627394 GCF_964211825.1 Aythya ferina
AGCTTTAGGGTTAGGGTTAGGGTTAGGGTTAGGGCTAGGGTTAGATCCACCATTAGGGTTAGGGTTAGGATTAGGGTTTGGGGTTAGGGTTAGGGTTAGGGTTAGGGGTTAGGGTTATTAGCGTTAGGGTTAGGGTTAGGGTTAGGGTTAGGTTAGGGTTAAAGTTAGGGTTACGGTTAGGGTTAGGGTTGGGTTATGTTCAGGGTTCGGGTTAGGTTAGGGTTAGGGTTAGGGTTAGGGTTAGGGTTAGGGTTAGGTTAGGGTTAGGGTTAGGGGTTAGGGTTAAAGTTAGGGTTACGGTTAGGGTTAGGGTTGGGTTATGTTCAGGGTTAGGGTTAGGTTAGGGTTATGGTTAGGGTTAGGGTTAGGTTAGGGTTAGGGGTAGGGTTCGTATTCTGGTTAGGGTTAGGGATAGGTTTAGGGTTAGGGTTATATTTTAGGGTTAGGTTAGGGTTAAAGTTAGAGTTAGGTTTAGTGTTAGGGATAGGGTTAGGTTTAGTGTTAGGGTTAGTGTTATGTTAGGGTTAGGGTTAGGGTTCTGGCAGGGTTAGGGTTAGGGTTAGGGTTAGGGTTAGGGTTAGGGTTAGGGTTAGTTTAGGCCGATGCAGCATCCAAAGACACAGCACAACTAGGTAAGTTACTCTCATCTGCTCCCTTACCTCTGCCGCTTACCAGCCCCCGAGGCAGATGCTTCAATCTACCCTCTTCAGACAGCTACAACACCTCTAAAAGACAAAGAGGGGATGCTTAGAGGAACAGTGAGACAGACCTACAACACAACAACTGCTACATCTGTGGTAAATAGTTTGGGTTAGGTCTGTAGGGGTTTCGAGGTTTTTTGGATGTTAGGGCTTGAGGCTTTTTTTGTAAGGGCGGTGAGGGTTCCAGTGAGTGCTGGTAAATGCAGTTCTCGAGCACTCGGCCTGTGATTGGCCATGCTGGCTGTGCGGGGAATGCTGGTAGGTGTAGTTTTCCGGCACTGGGAGACCATGTTGTGTGCCCAGAGCATGCCGGGAGATGTAGTTCTTGTACTCCAGACTTCCGGGAGGCCATGTTGCGTACCCAGAGTATGCCGGGAAATGTAGTTTTCGGATTCGGGACTTCCGGGAGGCCATGTTGAATGCCCAGAGCATACCGGGAGATGTAGTTCTCGGGAACTAGGGTTAGGGTTAGGGGCTAGGGCTGGGGCTAGAGTTAGGGTTTCGGGTGAGGGTTGGGGTTGGGGGTTATTGTTAGGGTTAGTGGTTTAGGGTTAGGCTTAGAGGGTTATGGTTAGGGATAGGTTAGGGGTAGGTTTAGAGGGTTAGGGTAAGGATTAGGGGTTAGGGGTTGGGACTGTGGTTAGGCTTAGGGTAAAGGTTAGGGTGAGGGTATTAGGGTTAGGGTTTGGGTTCAGATTAGGGTAAGGGTTAGGGCAAAGGTAAGTTTTAGGGTAAGGCTAAGGGTAAGGCTTAGTGTGAGGAGAAGGTTTAGGGAAAGGGTTAGGTTTAGGGTAAGGGTTGGGGTAAGGTTTAGGGTAAGGGTAAGAGTTAGGGTAAAGGATAGAGTAATGGTAAGTATAAGGGTAGGGTAAGGATTAGGGTAAGGGTAAGGATTAGGGTTAGGTTTAGGGTAAGAATAAGGGTAAACTAATGGTTAGGATAATGGTTAGGGTAAAGGTTTTCATTTTTTAAAGCTGAAAAGCAGTATGCAATCTGGGTCGTCACAGCCAGAGCTGCCTATGGCAAGGTGAGAAAGGAAAAGATGGAGCAGATGTTCTACTCCTATTTTTTTCTTTATACGTAAATAAAAGTTTGAGCTAATTCCAGTTGGAAGAGTTCCAATTACTTGTTTGGTCATAATGTCTTTTAATATTGAAAGCTACAGCAAAAGCATGGGGATTTTTGCTTCTAGAAACACCTTACTTCTCTTGTCTGCACTATGTATGCTTTTGAGCTAAAACTAATTAAAAAATGAAAAGAAAAATCACACACACAAAGAAAAAAAAAAAAAACACAGCTGCTGCTGCTCCCTTCCTACTTCCTTGTGCTTTGCCCCTACCCTTTCCCAGGTGATTGGGTTTGGGTGCTAGGCGAGGCTTAATGGTATGTGAGTCCCAGGCATCCCCTCAGAGAGCTTATTCTGCTTGGGCTGCTCTTTGGGGTGTTTGTTTTTCCTTCGGTCAGTTGCAGGCTTCTTCAGGTGGATGAGAGTTTATGGACTGATGCGTTTCCAAGTAGCGAGGGGTACGCACATCTTTTTGAGGTAACAGCTAGTAGGATCTGTTAGAATAAACTAATGTAGTATTGATGCCTTTATTGCATGCAGTTCTTTATCAGGTGAGTAACTGTTGCGAGTAATTGAAGTCAATGTTACTTGGTGTGTTTGCTATGCAGTGCCTGTGCGGACTATTGCATGAGACACAGCTTTCTGACATCTGGCCCAGCAACTACTAAATAAGGGGAGGGGAGAAGCTGAAGAACGACCAAAGGACAAAGCCTGGGAGGAAGACTACGAGCCTTCAGTACGAGCGGCTCCCAGAGGGACCACCGGAGACTGATAACGCCTGCACCAGTGGGAGGGTTTGGATTCTGGGAACTAATTAGAATAACCCTGCCTTTTGTAGAAGTAGTAATGAATATGTATTAGCCTAGCAGCATAAAAACCAGCCGCCTGATGTAACTTGTGTGCGTCTTGGTGGAGCAGAAACTCCTGGCGCACCCAGCGCTGCTTGCTTACCTCTATTCCTTTAATAAATCATAAACATTAATTGTAAGCCTATTTGGGACTCGGTCATTTATTACAAGTGGGACCTCCCGATGGGTGGAAGCTGTCGGGATAGCTCGGGATGCTGAGGCGTGGTGCAAGGAGGTTGGTGGTCGGTGGCGCCCTGGGGCAGGCCGAATTGGGAGGGGGCAAGGCGGCGGGTGGTCGGTGGTTTCTGTGGAAAAGGCGCTTGTATGGGGGGCTGCGCGTTCAGAGGAACCTTGACAGGCTGCAGATAGGGGCAGGCAGGAACCTTTTGAAGTTCAGGAGAGGGAAATGCCAAGCCCTACCCCTAGGGAGAAACACCTCTGTTTACCAGCACTGGCTAGCTCGATACTGAATAAGCATTTCTTCATGGAAGGGGTGCTTTGCTATTAGAACAGGCTGCCCGGGGAAGTGGTAAGAGACCCGATCCTTAAAAGTATTGAAGAGACATGTGGACATAGCCCGGGAGTCCGGCCTCCGGCAGGGCGGGAGCTGGCTCTTCCGAGCCCCTGTGCTCCGGTCTTGTGCGACGCGTTTGCAAGCAGCACCGGGTGCCGGGTCCGACATCGGACGGTTCGGGGACGGCGATTCCGGGGCCGTCGGCTAGCGGGGGCCGGCTATGTCGTGTCCCGGGGATCCGACTTCAGGGGGCGTGGGGGCCGGCCGTGCAGTGAAGCGGGGGGCTGGCGTCCGCCGGCTTCCCAGAGAGCGGGCTTTCGGTGCCGTGCGGTTCGGTGGCCGGCCGTCCCGAAACCCTGGGCACCGGTCTTGTGCTAGACTCCGCGGGCTCCGGGGCCGAACTCGGCTTCTCGGGGCCGGCGGTCGCGGTGTCCAGGTGTCCCGCCTCGGGCGGCGCGGGGCCGGCTGTCCCTAGCAGCTGGGTTCCCAAGAGCTTCTGGGCTCCCAAGCGTCGCCCAAGACCGGATCCCAGAGAATCGGGACGGCCGGCCGCACCGCTGCGACTAGCACAAGCGTCTCCCGACAACGGAGCCCAGGAGCTTGCGAGGGTCAGATTCCGCGCCCCGGGATAGAGAAACGGGGAGCGCGGGTCGGCCGGCCGCAGCTTCGCACGGGACCGAACGCCCTGTTCCGGCACGGCCAGACCCCGAGCCGGCAGACAGCAGCCTCCCGCTTCACGGCACAGTCGGCCCCCAACCCGCCCGAGTTCTGATCGCCGGGACACGGGACAGCCGGCCGCGCCGCCCGAGGCCGGACACCTGGAGCCCGGGACCGCCGTCCCTGACAAAGCCAAAGTCGGACCCGGACCCCGCTGCGGCTAGCACACGCGTCGCCCAGGAACGCAGCCTAGGACCTCGGGACGGTCGCATCCCGCGCCTCCGGCAGGAGCTACCCGGGAGGGCAGGACGGCCTGCCGCAGCTCCGCAAGAGACCGAACCTGCTGGATTCCGGCACGGCCAGAGCCCGAGCCGGTGGGCAGCAGCCTCCCGCTTCACGGCTCGGCAGTGAAGCTCACGGTTCATCGTCCGGGTCACGGTTCGTCGCCCGACTTCGGACCCACGGGACAGCCGGCACCCGCGCCGCCGGAGGCCGGACACACGGGCCTCGGCATCGCCGTCCCCGAACCGCACGAAGTCACACACGGTCTCCGGTGCGTCCAGCACACGCATCGCAAAGACCGGAGCACAGATTATAGGATCAGCCAGCCCTGCGCCGCCCGAGGTCGGACCGGGAACCCGGTGCGCTTGGCACATGCGTCGCCCAAGAACGGCGCCCAGGGCCGCGGGATGGTCGTGCGTCACGCAGCCCGAGTTCGGACCCACGGAACACGGGACAGCCGGCACTCGTGCCTGGCTCTTAGGGACTTGGAAAGAGTCCTGATGCTGTGCCAGCACTATGCAGCAATAGACACAACACTGGAGTGATTTCAGTGTTGTTCCAGCTACGAGTGTAGAGTACAGCACTGTGCGGGCTGCTGCAGGAAAACGGTGACTCCAGTTCAGACAGACGCAACACAACTTCCACCCCTTATTCCATAACATTTGTGTCACAATCAGGTACAGTTTAGTATATAGATGGTCTCATCACCATAGTTTTCTGTCCATTGAAGCATTTTTATGTCTGTACTTCTCTTTATTCTATAGGTCTTTTCCCAAAATGCTCATAAAAACTGTTGATGGTTTCACCATCATCTGTCAAAGTGGTCACTCAGGGCAGGCGAAGTTGGTTTTCTTGACACCAGCACCAGCTTAGCTCACATCACTGTTGCACTTGCCTGGTTCCTTGCAAAGTTGACCTTTCATTGGTTCTGCAGTGTCCTCTTACAACACATAACTTGGATGACAGATTAATTTTCTCCCAGTGTTAAATCTCCTTGAGGCACACACTTGATATCCCCATCTTTCTGCATCACCCACCAGGTATACCCTGGACCTTTGGCAAAAACAATCCCACGAATGCAATCCCACAGCACTTGTCTTTCCAGGCCCAAGATAGTTTCGGGCCGTGGCATGGTTTACAGGGTATGTTTCCAGCCACCCAGTACTTGCTTCTTCCATGGTGATTATGTACCGTTTGCCTTGGCGGGTTTGTGGAAGTGGTCCGATGTAGTCAATCTGCCAGACCTCACCAGATCGAAATCCAAGCCATCTCCCACTATTCCAGGGAGACTTTCCCCTCATGGCTCGTTTGATTGCAGCACAGGTCTCACACTGATGGGTAACCTGTGTGATGGCCTCAATGGTCAGTTCCTCTTTCGAGTCACTCAATATAGAGGACTCACAAGCTGACTATAGCCTGGCACATGCATTCTCCAAAATCCCACAAGACCTAGGAAAGCTTCTGTTTCCTTTTTGCTGGTTGGCGGAGACAGAACTGTTATTTTGTTGATCTCATCCGTCGGAATGTGGCGACGTCCATCCTGCCATTTTACCCCCAACAACTGGATTTCCTGTGCAGGTCCCTTGACCTTATTCTGTTTAATGGCAAATCCAGCTTTCAGGAGAATTGGAATTATTTTCTTCCCTTTCCCAAAAACTTCTTCTGCTGTGTTACCCCATACGATGATATCATCGATATACTGCAGGTGTTCAGGAGCGTTCCCCTGTTCCAGTGTCGTCTGGATCAGTCCATGGCAGATGGCAGGGCTGTGTTTCCACCCCTGGGGCAGTCGATTCCAAGTATACTGAATGCCCCTCCAAGTGAAAGCAAATTGTGGCCTGCATACTGCAGCTAGATGGATAGAGAAAAATGCATTAGCAGTATCGATAGTAGCATTCCACTTGGCTGCCTTTGACTCTAGTTCGTACTGAAGTTCTAGCATGTCTGGCACTGCTGCACTTAGTGGTGGTGTGACTTCATTCAGGCCCCGATAGTCCACTGTTAGCCTCCACTCGCCATTGGACTTTCGCACTGGCCATATAGGACTGTTAAAAGGTGAATGAGTCTTGCTGATCACTCCTTGGCTCTCCAGATGGTGAACTAACTCATGGAGAGGAATCAGGGAGTCTCGGTTGGTGCGCTATTGCCGCCGGTGCACAGTTGTAGTCGCAATTGGCACTTGCTGTTCTTCAATCCTCAGCAATCCTACAGCAGAAGGGTCTTGTGAGAGACCAGGCAGGGTAGACAGCTGCTTAATCTTCTCTGTGCTCAAGGCAGCTATGCCAAAAGCCCACCGGTACCCTATTGGATCCTTGAGGTACCCTTTCCTGAGGTAGTCTATGCCGACGATGCACTGAGCCTCTGGGCCAGTCACGATGGGGTGCTTTTGCCACTCATTCCCAGTTAGACTCACTTCAGCTTCCAATATGGTTAGCTCTTGGGATCCCCCCGTCACTCCGGAGATAGAGATGGGTTCTGCCCCTTGGTGCCCTGACGGCATTAGAGTACACTGTGCGCCTGTGTCCACTAAAGCTTTCTATTTTTGCGGTTCCGGTGTGCCAGGCCATCGAATCCACACAGTCCAGTAAATCCGGTTGTCCCTCTCCTCTACCTGGCTAGAGGCAGGGCCCCACTAGTCCTGGTCAGAGTATCTATCAATTATTTCTTCCAAACGTGAAGGAGAAGTCTCTTCCTCAGGGTCAGGAGTATTACTGTTCCTTCTACTCCCTCTGGGGGACTGTTCAACAGAAACCGGGGCAGCAATCCTCCTAGGGGCCCTCTTTGTTGCTGCTGTATCTTTCCGTAGCTCACGTAGCCGAGCAGCTAGGGCCGAGGTCGGTTCACCGTCCCACTTCCTCATATCTTCCCCGTGGTCAAGTAAATAAAACCACAAGGTACCTAGAGGTGTGCATCCCGGATTCTCCCTTGTTTGAGCCGGGGACTGCTGGTGCTTGAAGGCCGAAAGATTTTTCCGTCTAGGTGAGGACGAAGCTATGTGTTCATCTAACCGTTGGGACAGTCTCTCCACAGCTGAAATGCAGTCCCGTACTGGGGCAGAGAGATTTTCTTCATATTTATGAAGTTGATTGGACACGTTGTCCACAGTTGCCCCCATCCCCTCGTCCCAACCCATGACTGCCAGTGTGCTGGCATGTGTTGGGGGAGCAGCCCGTACAAACTTCCGCCACCTGGACGCTGTGCATTGGACTTCATCGGGATCTTTAGGTGCCTGGGCGTTGTTTAAATCACTATAAAGCATCTCCAGCACAGCTAATTCCCGCAGCTGCTGGAATCTTATCCATATCCATATGGACAAGTGGTAACTTATCCATAGTGGTCCATTTGTTTACTTGGGAGACAATACCCTCTTTGTGGGGATACCTTTCTTTCACAGCTGTTAGGATTCGCCTCCAGAGGCTGATAACTTGTGCCTCTCTTCCAATTACTCTGTCAATGAGCCTTTCTCTAGAAAGGGATCCCAGCTGCTTGGCTTTGTTGCCTTCTAGCTGTTGGGTATTGGCCCCACTATCCCAGCGTCGAAGCAGCCAAGTGAGGATGTGCTCACCTGGACGGCGACTGAAGGCTTTTCGTATTTCTCGCAGCTCACTCAAGGATAGAGACCGAGTAGTTTCTGATTCATCTATGATTTCAGTCTCTTCTTCGTGATGTTGCCGTGATAACGCTGCTTTAGAGCCGCTTGCCTTTTCCTCTTCTCCCTCATCCATAGGAGGAGCTCCTTCCCTTACTAAACGACCTGATCTCCGTTTCCACTGTTTTGTCTTTACTACGGGGGCGACTGATACCAAAGATGGTCGGTCCTCTGGGGTGGTCATAGTGTGTGCTGTCTCATCATCAAATTCAAGAACCTCACTATCCCCTTGAGGGTGCTGGGCAATGTTAATTGACATCTGATAGGCGTAAGCCAGACCCCAGCAGAGTGCAGCCAGCTAGTGGAGTTCTCTAGTATTGCCAGGGTCAGGGCAATATCTTTCAAACATTCTACCAACTTTCTTGGATTTTGTACTTGTTCAGGGGTGAAATTTAGAACCATTGGAGGAGAAAACCGTGATAGGTACCTGCCCAAATCCCCCCACACACCTTGCCACCCACAACTTTGTCTGGGGACAGGTCCTTGGATAATATTCTTAATAAACTGCTTTGCCTTGGGGAAGAAGACAAACACTACACCTAGTATATGAGGATAATATCTCACCAGGGGTATCCAAGATACTGAAAGGCTGCTGTAATTAGCCCACAGGGAGAAAAGTAGAAGGCACCACACCCGATATTATTCACTGATTGACTGCTGGGGGCAAAAAAGAAAGCATTATAATTCTTAATATTGTCAATAATATAATCTCCAGGAGACCAGGAGGATAACAATGCCGGGCTTGAATACCAAACCAAACTGAAGGCCAGTATGTTACAGCACAACATGTTAAAAAAACAAGCACAGACTTCAACATTTTCTCTGACCGGATGTAAAGGAAAAAAGAAAACAGAGACTGGGCTACATACAACATATCCACAGAGAAAAGTATTACCAGAAAACCGAGCATTATGACAACCAATATGTTAGTTGTAAATACTTCAATCAATACTACTGTTATCTCAACCCTCGAGCGCCACAACCCTTTTGGAGCCCAACCCTCGTTAGGCACCAAAAAGGACTGTGGTGGTTTTACTTAGGTGGGCAGCCGAGCTCCACCACAACCGCTCTCTCACTCCCCCTCTCCTCAAAGAGGAAGGGGGAGAAAATACAACACAGAGAGCTCGAGGTTTGAGATAAGAAAGGTATAATTAAAGGGAAAGGGAATGGGGAGAAAAAGAAACAAAAGAAACAATAAGTCCGCATGGAAGCACCGAGAGAGAAAAAAATTATTCTCTACTTCCCATCAGCGAGCGGTGTTCGGCCATGTCCTGGGAAGCAGGGCCTCAAACGCGTAGTGGATGTTCAGGAGGAACAGCCCCCTCCCCCACGAGAGCCCCCCCTTTTATTGCTGAGTGTGACATCGGGTGTTACAGAATATCCCTTTAGTTGGATTAGGTCAGCTGGCCCGACAACGTCCCCTCCCCATAACTTGCCCACCCCTAGCCTGCTGGCTCTTGGGAGCTTGGAAGGAGTCCTGATGCTGTGCCAGCACTACGCAGACACAACACTGGAGTGATATCAGTGCTGTTCCAGCTACGAGTGCAGAGTACAGCACTGTGCGGGCTGCTGCAGGGAAAAGGTGACTCCAGCTCAGACAGCCCCAACACACGGGGTCCGGGTCCGACCTCGGGAGGCTTGGGGACTGTGGTCCCGGGGCCCGCGTGACCGGCCTCCGTCGGCACGGGTGCCGGCTGTCCCATGTCCCGTGGGTCCGAACTCGGGCTGCGTGGGATCCGGCCATCACGCTTCCCAGGGCTCCGGTCTTTGGCGACGCATGTGCCAAGCGCACCGGGTTCCCGGTCCGACCTCGGGCGGCGCGGGGCTGGCTGATCCTATAATCTGTGCTCCGGTCTTTGCGATGCGTGTGCTGGACGCACCGGAGACCGTGTGTGACTTCGTGCGGTTCGGGGACGGCGATGCCGAGGCCCGTGTGTCCGGCCTCCGGCGGCGCGGGTGCCGGCTGTCCCGTGGGTCCGAAGTCGGGCGACGAACCGTGACCCGGACGATGAACCGTGAGCTTCACTGCCGAGCCGTGAAGCGGGAGGCTGCTGCCCACCGGCTCGGGCTCTGGCCGTGCCGGAATCCAGCAGGTTCGGTCTCTTGCGGAGCTGCGGCAGGCCGTCCTGCCCTCCCGGGTAGCTCCTGCCGGAGGCGCGGGATGCGACCGTCCCGAGGTCGTAGGCTGCGGTCCTGGGCGACGCGTGTGCTAGCCGCAGCGGGGTCCGGGTCCGACTTGGGAAGGGTAGGGGCAAAGCACAAGGAAGTAGAAAGAGAGCAGCAGCAGTTGTGGTGTATTTTTTTTTTTTTTTTGTGTGTGTGTGATTTTTCTCTTTATTTTTTAATCAGTTTTAGCTCAAAAGCATGCATAGTGCAGACAAGAGAACTAGGGTGTTTCTAGAAGCAAAAATCCCCATGCTTTTGCTGCAGCTTTCAATATTAAAAGACATTATGACCAAGCAAGTAATTGGAACTCTTCCAACTGGAATTAGCTCAAACTTTTATTTACGTATAAAGAAAGAACTAGGAGTAGAACATCTGCTCCATCTTTTCCTCTCTCACATTGCCATAGGCAGCTCTGGCTGTGACGTTCCAGATTGCATACTGCGTTTCAGCTTTAACAAATGAAAACCTTTACCCTAACCCTTCTCGTTGGTCATCATGGTGGAAAAGTGTAAATTGCGGGTTTTGGAGAACATCAGGTAGGTTTATGACGACTTCTGGGGCAGATTCATGGTTTTTAGGGTTTTCTTCTGTTGTTTGTCTACTGAACCAGTTGTTTTTTGGCGTGTTTTTGACGTGTTTTGGGGTCTCCGTTGGGTTTTGTTGGGTTCTTGTTTTTCATCATGGTGAAAACGTGTAAATTGTGGGTATTGGAGAACATCAGGTAGGTTTAGTGTGTTTTTGGGGTGGATCTATGTTTTTTGGGGTTTTCTTTCTTTTTTACGGGTTATCCTGTTCTTGTTTGGGGTGTTTTCGACTTGTTTTGGGGTCTCCGTTGGGTTTTAGTTGGATTCTCGTTGGTCGTTAGGGTAAATGGGAGTGGATTGTGGGTTTTGAAGAAGATCAGGTGAGTTTAGGGTGGTTTTGCGGGGAAATTCATAGTGTTTGGTGTTTTTTCTTCTGATCCAGTTCTTTTCTGGGGTGTTTTTGAGGTGTTTTTGGGGTTTCCGTTGGGTTTCGTTGAGTTCCTAATGGGTTTTATGGTGGTTGGGAGTGGACATTTGGATTTGGAGAACATCAGGTACGTTTAGAGTGGTTTTGGGATTGGATCCGTGCTTTTTGGGGTTTTCTTTCGTTTTTGGGGGTGATCCTGTTCTTGTTTGGGGTGTTTTGGACGTGTTTTGGGTTCTCCGTTGGGTTTTGTTGTGTTTTCCGTGGTCATCATGGTGGAAAAGTGTAAATTGTGGGTTTTGGAGAACATCAGGTAGGTTTAGGGTGTTTTTTGGGGTGGATCTATGTTTTTGGGGGATTTTCTTCCAGTTTTGGGGGTGATTCCGTTCTTGTTTGGGGTGTTTTTGACGTGTTTTGTGGTCTCTGTTTTGTTTCGTTGTGTTTTCCTTGTTCATTTTGGTGGAAAAGGCTGAATAGTGGGTTTTGGAGAACATCAGGTAGGTTTAGGGTGGTTTTGGGATTTGATCCGTGCTTTTTGGGGATTTTGTTCCAGTTTTGGGGGTGATTCCGTTCTTGTTTGTGGTGTTTTTGATGTGTTTTGGGTTCTCCGTTGGGTTTCGTTGGGTTTTCCGTTGGCATCATGGTGGAAAAGGGTAAATTGTGGGTTTTGGAGAACATCAGGTAGGTTTAGGGGGACTTTTGGGGTGGATTCATGGTATTTGTTTTTTTTTTTTTCTGTTTTTCTGGGGTGATCCCGTTCTTTTTTGGTGTGTTTTTGATGTGTTTTGGGGTCTCCGTTGGGTTTTGTTGGGTTCTTGTTGGTCATCATGTTGGAAAAGTGTAAATTGTGGGTTTTGGAGAATATCAGGTGAGTTTAAGTTTTTCTGGGTGGTGAATCTATGGTTTTGGTTGAATTCTGTTTTTTTTTTTAGCGTTTTCTTCTGTTTTTGGGGTGGTCCCATTCTTGTTTGGGGTGTTTTTGACATATTTTGGGGTCTCCGTTGGTTTTTGTTGGGTTCTTGTTGTTCATCATGGTGAAAACGTGTAAATTGTGGGTATTGGAGAACATCAGGTAGGTTTAGGGGGACTTTTGGGGTGGATCAACGGCTTTTAGGGTTTTCTTTCGGTTTTGGGGGTGATCCCGCTTTTTTTTGTGGTGTTTTTGACGTGTTTTGGGGTTTCCGTTGCGTTTCGTTGATTTCCTAATGTGTTTTAAGTTTGTTGGGAGTGGACTTTGGGATTTGGAGAACATCAGGTAGGTTTAGTGTGTTTTTGGGGTGGATCTATGGTTTTGGGGGTTTTCTTTCTTTTTTAGGGGTTATCCTGTTCTTGTTTGGGGTGTTTTCGACTTGTTTTGGGGTCTCCGTTGGGTTTTAGTTGGATTCTCGTTGGTCGTTAGGGTAAATGGGAGTGGATTGTGGGTTTTGAAGAAGATCAGGTGAGTTTAGGGTGGTTTTGCGGGGAAATTCATAGTGTTTGGTGTTTTTTCTTCTGATCCAGTTCTTTTCTGGGGTGTTTTTGAGGTGTTTTTGGGGTTTCCGTTGGGTTTCGTTGAGTTCCTAATGGGTTTTATGGTGGTTGGGAGTGGACATTTGGATTTGGAGAACATCAGGTACGTTTAGAGTGGTTTTGGGATTGGATCCGTGCTTTTTGGGGTTTTCTTTCGTTTTTGGGGGTGATCCTGTTCTTGTTTGGGGTGTTTTGGACGTGTTTTGGGTTCTCCGTTGGGTTTCGTTGTGTTTTCCGTGGTCATCATGGTGGAAAAGTGTAAATTGTGGGTTTTGGAGAACATCAGGTAGGTTTAGGGTGTTTTTTGGGGTGGATCTATGTTTTGGGGGGATTTTCTTCCAGTTTTGGGGGTGATTCCGTTCTTGTTTGGGGTGTTTTTGACGTGTTTTGTGGTCTCTGTTTTGTTTCGTTGTGTTTTCCTTGTTCATTTTGGTGGAAAAGGCTGAATAGTGGGTTTTGGAGAACATCAGGTAGGTTTAGGGTGGTTTTGGGATTTGATCCGTGCTTTTTGGGGATTTTGTTCCAGTTTTGGGGGTGATTCCGTTCTTGTTTGTGGTGTTTTTGATGTGTTTTGGGTTCTCCGTTGGGTTTCGTTGGGTTTTCCGTTGGCATCATGGTGGAAAAGGGTAAATTGTGGGTTTTGGAGAACATCAGGTAGGTTTAGGGGGACTTTTGGGGTGGATTCATGGTATTTGTTTTTTTTTTTTTTCTGTTTTTCTGGGGTGATCCCGTTCTTTTTTGGTGTGTTTTTGATGTGTTTTGGGGTCTCCGTTGGGTTTTGTTGGGTTCTTGTTGGTCATCATGTTGGAAAAGTGTAAATTGTGGGTTTTGGAGAATATCAGGTGAGTTTAAGTTTTTCTGGGTGGTGAATCTATGGTTTTGGTTGAATTCTTCTGTTTTTTTTTTTTTTTTTTTTTTTTTTAGCGTTTTCTTCTGTTTTTGGGGTGGTCCCATTCTTGTTTGGGGTGTTTTTGACATATTTTGGGGTCTCCGTTGGTTTTTGTTGGGTTCTTGTTGTTCATCATGGTGAAAACGTGTAAATTGTGGGTATTGGAGAACATCAGGTAGGTTTAGGGGGACTTTTGGGGTGGATCAACGGCTTTTAGGGTTTTCTTTCGGTTTTGGGGGTGATCCCGCTTTTTTTTGTGGTGTTTTTGACGTGTTTTGGGGTTTCCGTTGCGTTTCGTTGATTTCCTAATGTGTTTTAAGTTTGTTGGGAGTGGACTTTGGGATTTGGAGAACATCAGGTAGGTTTAGTGTGTTTTTGGGGTGGATCTATGGTTTTGGGGGTTTTCTTTCTTTTTTAGGGGTTATCCTGTTCTTGTTTGGGGTGTTTTCGACTTGTTTTGGGGTCTCCGTTGGGTTTTAGTTGGATTCTCGTTGGTCGTTAGGGTAAATGGGAGTGGATTGTGGGTTTTGAAGAAGATCAGGTGAGTTTAGGGTGGTTTTGCGGGGAAATTCATAGTGTTTGGTGTTTTTTCTTCTGATCCAGTTCTTTTCTGGGGTGTTTTTGAGGTGTTTTTGGGGTTTCCGTTGGGTTTCGTTGAGTTCCTAATGGGTTTTATGGTGGTTGGGAGTGGACATTTGGATTTGGAGAACATCAGGTACGTTTAGAGTGGTTTTGGGATTGGATCCGTGCTTTTTGGGGTTTTCTTTCGTTTTTGGGGGTGATCCTGTTCTTGTTTGGGGTGTTTTGGACGTGTTATGGGGTCTCCGTTGGGTTTCATTGGGTTTCTCGTGGTCATCATGGTGGAAAAGTGTAAATTGTGGGTTTTGGAGAACATCAGGTAGATTTAGGGTGTTTTTTGGGGTGGATCTATGTTTTTGGGGGATTTTCTTCCAGTTTTGGGGGTGATTCCGTTCTTGTTTGGGGTGTTTTTGACGTGTTTTGTGGTCTCTGTTTTGTTTCGTTGTGTTTTCCTTGTTCATTTTGGTGGAAAAGGCTGAATAGTGGGTTTTGGAGAACATCAGGTAGGTTTAGGGTGGTTTTGGGATTTGATCCGTGCTTTTTGGGGATTTTGTTCCAGTTTTGGGGGTGATTCCGTTCTTGTTTGTGGTGTTTTTGATGTGTTTTGGGTTCTCCGTTGGGTTTCGTTGGGTTTTCCGTTGGCATCATGGTGGAAAAGGGTAAATTGTGGGTTTTGGAGAACATCAGGTAGGTTTAGGGGGACTTTTGGGGTGGATTCATGGTATTTGTTTTTTTTTTTTTTTCTGTTTTTCTGGGGTGATTCCGTTCTTTTTTGGTGTGTTTTTGATGTGTTTTGGGGTCTCCGTTGGGTTTTGTTGGGTTCTTGTTGGTCATCATGTTGGAAAAGTGTAAATTGTGGGTTTTGGAGAATATCAGGTGAGTTTAAGTTTTTCTGGGTGGTGAATCTATGGTTTTGGTTGAATTCTTCTGTTTTTTTTTAGCGTTTTCTTCTGTTTTTGGGGTGGTCCCATTCTTGTTTGGGGTGTTTTTGACATATTTTGGGGTCTCCGTTGGTTTTTGTTGGGTTCTTGTTGTTCATCATGGTGAAAACGTGTAAATTGTGGGTATTGGAGAACATCAGGTAGGTTTAGGGGGACTTTTGGGGTGGATCAACGGCTTTTAGGGTTTTCTTTCGGTTTTGGGGGTGATCCCGCTTTTTTTTTGTGGTGTTTTTGACGTGTTTTGGGGTTTCCGTTGCGTTTCGTTGATTTCCTAATGTGTTTTAAGTTTGTTGGGAGTGGACTTTGGGATTTGGAGAACATCAGGTAGGTTTAGTGTGTTTTTGGGGTGGATCTATGGTTTTGGGGGTTTTCTTTCTTTTTTAGGGGTTATCCTGTTCTTGTTTGGGGTGTTTTCGACTTGTTTTGGGGTCTCCGTTGGGTTTTAGTTGGATTCTCGTTGGTCGTTAGGGTAAATGGGAGTGGATTGTGGGTTTTGAAGAAGATCAGGTGAGTTTAGGGTGGTTTTGCGGGGAAATTCATAGTGTTTGGTGTTTTTTCTTCTGATCCAGTTCTTTTCTGGGGTGTTTTTGAGGTGTTTTTGGGGTTTCCGTTGGGTTTCGTTGAGTTCCTAATGGGTTTTATGGTGGTTGGGAGTGGACATTTGGATTTGGAGAACATCAGGTACGTTTAGAATGGTTTTGGGATTGGATCCGTGCTTTTTGGGGTTTTCTTTCGTTTTTGGGGGTGATCCTGTTCTTGTTTGGGGTGTTTTGGACGTGTTTTGGGTTCTCCGTTGGGTTTCGTTGTGTTTTCCGTGGTCATCATGGTGGAAAAGTGTAAATTGTGGGTTTTGGAGAACATCAGGTAGGTTTAGGGTGTTTTTTGGGGTGGATCTATGTTTTTGGGGGATTTTCTTCCAGTTTTGGGGGTGATTCCGTTCTTGTTTGGGGTGTTTTTGACGTGTTTTGTGGTCTCTGTTTTGTTTCGTTGTGTTTTCCTTGTTCATTTTGGTGGAAAAGGCTGAATAGTGGGTTTTGGAGAACATCAGGTAGGTTTAGGGTGGTTTTGGGATTTGATCCGTGCTTTTTGGGGATTTTGTTCCAGTTTTGGGGGTGATTCCGTTCTTGTTTGTGGTGTTTTTGATGTGTTTTGGGTTCTCCGTTGGGTTTCGTTGGGTTTTCCGTTGGCATCATGGTGGAAAAGGGTAAATTGTGGGTTTTGGAGAACATCAGGTAGGTTTAGGGGGACTTTTGGGGTGGATTCATGGTATTTGTTTTTTTTTTTTTTCTGTTTTTCTGGGGTGATCCCGTTCTTTTTTGGTGTGTTTTTGATGTGTTTTGGGGTCTCCGTTGGGTTTTGTTGGGTTCTTGTTGGTCATCATGTTGGAAAAGTGTAAATTGTGGGTTTTGGAGAATATCAGGTGAGTTTAAGTTTTTCTGGGTGGTGAATCTATGGTTTTGGTTGAATTCTTCTGGTTTTTTTTTTAGCGTTTTCTTTTGTTTTTGGGGTGGTCCCATTCTTGTTTGGGGTGTTTTTGACATATTTTGGGGTCTCCGTTGGTTTTTGTTGGGTTCTTGTTGTTCATCATGGTGAAAACGTGTAAATTGTGGGTATTGGAGAACATCAGGTAGGTTTAGGGGGACTATTGGGGTGGATCAACGGCTTTTAGGGTTTTCTTTTGGTTTTGGGGGTGATCCCGCTTTTTTTTGTGGTGTTTTTGACGTGTTTTGGGGTTTCCGTTGCGTTTCGTTGATTTCCTAATGTGTTTTAAGTTTGTTGGGAGTGGACTTTGGGATTTGGAGAACATCAGGTAGGTTTAGTGTGTTTTTGGGGTGGATCTATGTTTTTTGGGGTTTTCTTTCTTTTTTAGGGGTTATCCTGTTCTTGTTTGGGGTGTTTTCGACTTGTTTTGGGGTCTCCGTTGGGTTTTAGTTGGATTCTCGTTGGTCGTTAGGGTAAATGGGAGTGGATTGTGGGTTTTGAAGAAGATCAGGTGAGTTTAGGGTGGTTTTGCGGGGAAATTCATAGTGTTTGGTGTTTTTTCTTCTGATCCAGTTCTTTTCTGGGGTGTTTTTGAGGTGTTTTTGGGGTTTCCGTTGGGTTTCGCTGAGTTCCTAATGGGTTTTATGGTGGTTGGGAGTGGACATTTGGATTTGGAGAACATCAGGTACGTTTAGAGTGGTTTTGGGATTGGATCCGTGCTTTTTGGGGTTTTCTTTCGTTTTTGGGGGTGATCCTGTTCTTGTTTGGGGTGTTTTGGACGTGTTTTGGGTTCTCCGTTGGGTTTCGTTGTGTTTTCCGTTGGCATCATGGTGGAAAAGTGTAAATTGTGGGTTTTGGAGAACATCAGGTAGGTTTAGGGTGTTTTTTGGGGTGGATCCATGTTTTTGGGGGATTTTCTTCCAGTTTTGGGGGTGATTCCGTTCTTGTTTGGGGTGTTTTTGACGTGTTTTGTGGTCTCTGTTTTGTTTCGTTGTGTTTTCCTTGTTCATTTTGGTGGAAAAGGCTGAATAGTGGGTTTTGGAGAACATCAGGTAGGTTTAGGGTGGTTTTGGGATTTGATCCGTGCTTTTTGGGGATTTTGTTCCAGTTTTGGGGGTGATTCCGTTCTTGTTTGTGGTGTTTTTGATGTGTTTTGGGTTCTCCGTTGGGTTTCGTTGGGTTTTCCGTTGGCATCATGGTGGAAAAGGGTAAATTGTGGGTTTTGGAGAACATCAGGTAGGTTTAGGGGGACTTTTGGGGTGGATTCATGGTATTTGTTTTTTTTTTTCTGTTTTTCTGGGGTGATCCCGTTCTTTTTGGGTGTGTTTTTGATGTGTTTTGGGGTCTCCGTTGGGTTTTGTTGGGTTCTTGTTGGTCATCATGTTGGAAAAGTGTAAATTGTGGGTTTTGGAGAATATCAGGTGAGTTTAAGTTTTTCTGGGTGGTGAATCTATGGTTTTGGTTGAATTCTTCTGTTTTTTTTTAGCGTTTTCTTCTGTTTTTGGGGTGGTCCCATTCTTGTTTGGGGTGTTTTTGACATATTTTGGGGTCTCCGTTGGTTTTTGTTGGGTTCTTGTTGTTCATCATGGTGGAAAAGGGTAAATTGTGGGTATTGGAGAACATCAGGTAGGTTTAGGGGGACTTTTGGGGTGGATCAACGGCTTTTAGGGTTTTCTTTCGGTTTTGGGGGTGATCCCGCTTTTTTTTGTGGTGTTTTTGACGTGTTTTGGGGTCTCCGTTGCGTTTCGTTGATTTCCTAATGTGTTTTAAGTTTGTTGGGAGTGGACTTTGGGATTTGGAGAACATCAGGTAGGTTTAGTGTGTTTTTGGGGTGGATCTATGGTTTTTGGGGTTTTCTTTCTTTTTTAGGGGTTATCCTGTTCTTGTTTGGGGTGTTTTCGACTTGTTTTGGGGTCTCCGTTGGGTTTTAGTTGGTTTCTCGTTGGTCGTTAGGGTAAATGGGAGTGGATTGTGGGTTTTGAAGAAGATCAGGTGAGTTTAGGGTGGTTTTGCGGGGAAATTCATAGTGTTTGGTGTTTTTTCTTCTGATCCAGTTCTTTTCTGGGGTGTTTTTGAGGTGTTTTTGGGGTTTCCGTTGGGTTTCGCTGAGTTCCTAATGGGTTTTATGGTGGTTGGGAGTGGACATTTGGATTTGGAGAACATCAGGTACGTTTAGAGTGGTTTTGGGATTGGATCCGTGCTTTTTGGGGTTTTCTTTCGTTTTTGGGGGTGATCCTGTTCTTGTTTGGGGTGTTTTGGACGTGTTATGGGGTCTCCGTTGGGTTTCATTGGGTTTCTCGTGGTCATCATGGTGGAAAAGTGTAAATTGTGGGTTTTGGAGAACATCAGGTAGATTTAGGGTGTTTTTTGGGGTGGATCTATGTTTTTGGGGGATTTTCTTCCAGTTTTGGGGGTGATTCCGTTCTTGTTTGGGGTGTTTTTGACGTGTTTTGTGGTCTCTGTTTTGTTTCGTTGTGTTTTCCTTGTTCATTTTGGTGGAAAAGGCTGAATAGTGGGTTTTGGAGAACATCAGGTAGGTTTAGGGTGGTTTTGGGATTTGATCCGTGCTTTTTGGGGATTTTGTTCCAGTTTTGGGGGTGATTCCGTTCTTGTTTGTGGTGTTTTTGATGTGTTTTGGGTTCTCCGTTGGGTTTCGTTGGGTTTTCCGTTGGCATCATGGTGGAAAAGGGTAAATTGTGGGTTTTGGAGAACATCAGGTAGGTTTAGGGGGACTTTTGGGGTGGATTCATGGTATTTGTTTTTTTTTTTTTCTGTTTTTCTGGGGTGATCCCGTTCTTTTTGGGTGTGTTTTTGATGTGTTTTGGGGTCTCCGTTGGGTTTTGTTGGGTTCTTGTTGGTCATCATGTTGGAAAAGTGTAAATTGTGGGTTTTGGAGAATATCAGGTGAGTTTAAGTTTTTCTGGGTGGTGAATCTATGGTTTTGGTTGAATTCTTCTGTTTTTTTTTTAGCGTTTTCTTCTGTTTTTGGGGTGGTCCCATTCTTGTTTGGGGTGTTTTTGACATATTTTGGGGTCTCCGTTGGTTTTTGTTGGGTTCTTGTTGTTCATCATGGTGAAAACGTGTAAATTGTGGGTATTGGAGAACATCAGGTAGGTTTAGGGGGACTATTGGGGTGGATCAACGGCTTTTAGGGTTTTCTTTCGGTTTTGGGGGTGATCCCGCTTTTTTTTGTGGTGTTTTTGACGTGTTTTGGGGTTTCCGTTGCGTTTCGTTGATTTCCTAATGTGTTTTAAGTTTGTTGGGAGTGGACTTTGGGATTTGGAGAACATCAGGTAGGTTTAGTGTGTTTTTGGGGTGGATCTATGTTTTTTGGGGTTTTCTTTCTTTTTTAGGGGTTATCCTGTTCTTGTTTGGGGTGTTTTCGACTTGTTTTGGGGTCTCCGTTGGGTTTTAGTTGGATTCTCGTTGGTCGTTAGGGTAAATGGGAGTGGATTGTGGGTTTTGAAGAAGATCAGGTGAGTTTAGGGTGGTTTTGCGGGGAAATTCATAGTGTTTGGTGTTTTTTCTTCTGATCCAGTTCTTTTCTGGGGTGTTTTTGAGGTGTTTTTGGGGTTTCCGTTGGGTTTCGCTGAGTTCCTAATGGGTTTTATGGTGGTTGGGAGTGGACATTTGGATTTGGAGAACATCAGGTACGTTTAGAGTGGTTTTGGGATTGGATCCGTGCTTTTTGGGGTTTTCTTTCGTTTTTGGGGGTGATCCTGTTCTTGTTTGGGGTGTTTTGGACGTGTTATGGGGTCTCCGTTGGGTTTCATTGGGTTTCTCGTGGTCATCATGGTGGAAAAGTGTAAATTGTGGGTTTTGGAGAACATCAGGTAGATTTAGGGTGTTTTTTGGGGTGGATCTATGTTTTTGGGGGATTTTCTTCCAGTTTTGGGGGTGATTCCGTTCTTGTTTGGGGTGTTTTTGACGTGTTTTGTGGTCTCTGTTTTGTTTCGTTGTGTTTTCCTTGTTCATTTTGGTGGAAAAGGCTGAATAGTGGGTTTTGGAGAACATCAGGTAGGTTTAGGGTGGTTTTGGGATTTGATCCGTGCTTTTTGGGGATTTTGTTCCAGTTTTGGGGGTGATTCCGTTCTTGTTTGTGGTGTTTTTGATGTGTTTTGGGTTCTCCGTTGGGTTTCGTTGGGTTTTCCGTTGGCATCATGGTGGAAAAGGGTAAATTGTGGGTTTTGGAGAACATCAGGTAGGTTTAGGGGGACTTTTGGGGTGGATTCATGGTATTTGTTTTTTTTTTTCTGTTTTTCTGGGGTGATCCCGTTCTTTTTGGGTGTGTTTTTGATGTGTTTTGGGGTCTCCGTTGGGTTTTGTTGGGTTCTTGTTGGTCATCATGTTGGAAAAGTGTAAATTGTGGGTTTTGGAGAATATCAGGTGAGTTTAAGTTTTTCTGGGTGGTGAATCTATGGTTTTGGTTGAATTCTTCTGTTTTTTTTTTAGCGTTTTCTTCTGTTTTTGGGGTGGTCCCATTCTTGTTTGGGGTGTTTTTGACATATTTTGGGGTCTCCGTTGGTTTTTGTTGGGTTCTTGTTGTTCATCATGGTGGAAAAGGGTAAATTGTGGGTATTGGAGAACATCAGGTAGGTTTAGGGGGACTTTTGGGGTGGATCAACGGCTTTTAGGGTTTTCTTTCGGTTTTGGGGGTGATCCCGCTTTTTTTTGTGGTGTTTTTGACGTGTTTTGGGGTTTCCGTTGCGTTTCGTTGATTTCCTAATGTGTTTTAAGTTTGTTGGGAGTGGACTTTGGGATTTGGAGAACATCAGGTAGGTTTAGTGTGTTTTTGGGGTGGATCTATGTTTTTTGGGGTTTTCTTTCTTTTTTAGGGGTTATCCTGTTCTTGTTTGGGGTGTTTTCGACTTGTTTTGGGGTCTCCGTTGGGTTTTAGTTGGATTCTCGTTGGTCGTTAGGGTAAATGGGAGTGGATTGTGGGTTTTGAAGAAGATCAGGTGAGTTTAGGGTGGTTTTGCGGGGAAATTCATAGTGTTTGGTGTTTTTTCTTCTGATCCAGTTCTTTTCTGGGGTGTTTTTGAGGTGTTTTTGGGGTTTCCGTTGGGTTTCGCTGAGTTCCTAATGGGTTTTATGGTGGTTGGGAGTGGACATTTGGATTTGGAGAACATCAGGTACGTTTAGAGTGGTTTTGGGATTGGATCCGTGCTTTTTGGGGTTTTCTTTCGTTTTTGGGGGTGATCCTGTTCTTGTTTGGGGTGTTTTGGACGTGTTATGGGGTCTCCGTTGGGTTTCATTGGGTTTCTCGTGGTCATCATGGTGGAAAAGTGTAAATTGTGGGTTTTGGAGAACATCAGGTAGATTTAGGGTGTTTTTTGGGGTGGATCTATGTTTTTGGGGGATTTTCTTCCAGTTTTGGGGGTGATTCCGTTCTTGTTTGGGGTGTTTTTGACGTGTTTTGTGGTCTCTGTTTTGTTTCGTTGTGTTTTCCTTGTTCATTTTGGTGGAAAAGGCTGAATAGTGGGTTTTGGAGAACATCAGGTAGGTTTAGGGTGGTTTTGGGATTTGATCCGTGCTTTTTGGGGATTTTGTTCCAGTTTTGGGGGTGATTCCGTTCTTGTTTGTGGTGTTTTTGATGTGTTTTGGGTTCTCCGTTGGGTTTCGTTGGGTTTTCCGTTGGCATCATGGTGGAAAAGGGTAAATTGTGGGTTTTGGAGAACATCAGGTAGGTTTAGGGGGACTTTTGGGGTGGATTCATGGTATTTGTTTTTTTTTTTTTCTGTTTTTCTGGGGTGATCCCGTTCTTTTTGGGTGTGTTTTTGATGTGTTTTGGGGTCTCCGTTGGGTTTTGTTGGGTTCTTGTTGGTCATCATGTTGGAAAAGTGTAAATTGTGGGTTTTGGAGAATATCAGGTGAGTTTAAGTTTTTCTGGGTGGTGAATCTATGGTTTTGGTTGAATTCTTCTGTTTTTTTTTTAGCGTTTTCTTCTGTTTTTGGGGTGGTCCCATTCTTGTTTGGGGTGTTTTTGACATATTTTGGGGTCTCCGTTGGTTTTTGTTGGGTTCTTGTTGTTCATCATGGTGGAAAAGGGTAAATTGTGGGTATTGGAGAACATCAGGTAGGTTTAGGGGGACTTTTGGGGTGGATCAACGGCTTTTAGGGTTTTCTTTCGGTTTTGGGGGTGATCCCGCTTTTTTTTGTGGTGTTTTTGACGTGTTTTGGGGTTTCCGTTGCGTTTCGTTGATTTCCTAATGTGTTTTAAGTTTGTTGGGAGTGGACTTTGGGATTTGGAGAACATCAGGTAGGTTTAGTGTGTTTTTGGGGTGGATCTATGTTTTTTGGGGTTTTCTTTCTTTTTTAGGGGTTATCCTGTTCTTGTTTGGGGTGTTTTCGACTTGTTTTGGGGTCTCCGTTGGGTTTTAGTTGGATTCTCGTTGGTCGTTAGGGTAAATGGGAGTGGATTGTGGGTTTTGAAGAAGATCAGGTGAGTTTAGGGTGGTTTTGCGGGGAAATTCATAGTGTTTGGTGTTTTTTCTTCTGATCCAGTTCTTTTCTGGGGTGTTTTTGAGGTGTTTTTGGGGTTTCCGTTGGGTTTCGCTGAGTTCCTAATGGGTTTTATGGTGGTTGGGAGTGGACATTTGGATTTGGAGAACATCAGGTACGTTTAGAGTGGTTTTGGGATTGGATCCGTGCTTTTTGGGGTTTTCTTTCGTTTTTGGGGGTGATCCTGTTCTTGTTTGGGGTGTTTTGGACGTGTTATGGGGTCTCCGTTGGGTTTCATTGGGTTTCTCGTGGTCATCATGGTGGAAAAGTGTAAATTGTGGGTTTTGGAGAACATCAGGTAGATTTAGGGTGTTTTTTGGGGTGGATCTATGTTTTTGGGGGATTTTCTTCCAGTTTTGGGGGTGATTCCGTTCTTGTTTGGGGTGTTTTTGACGTGTTTTGTGGTCTCTGTTTTGTTTCGTTGTGTTTTCCTTGTTCATTTTGGTGGAAAAGGCTGAATAGTGGGTTTTGGAGAACATCAGGTAGGTTTAGGGTGGTTTTGGGATTTGATCCGTGCTTTTTGGGGATTTTGTTCCAGTTTTGGGGGTGATTCCGTTCTTGTTTGTGGTGTTTTTGATGTGTTTTGGGTTCTCCGTTGGGTTTCGTTGGGTTTTCCGTTGGCATCATGGTGGAAAAGGGTAAATTGTGGGTTTTGGAGAACATCAGGTAGGTTTAGGGGGACTTTTGGGGTGGATTCATGGTATTTGTTTTTTTTTTTTTCTGTTTTTCTGGGTTGATCCCGTTCTTTTTGGGTGTGTTTTTGATGTGTTTTGGGGTCTCCGTTGGGTTTTGTTGGGTTCTTGTTGGTCATCATGTTGGAAAAGTGTAAATTGTGGGTTTTGGAGAATATCAGGTGAGTTTAGGGTGGTTTTGCGGGGAAATTCATAGTGTTTGGTGTTTTTTCTTCTGATCCAGTTCTTTTCTGGGGTGTTTTTGAGGTGTTTTTGGGGTTTCCGTTGGGTTTCGTTGAGTTCCTAATGGGTTTTATGGTGGTTGGGAGTGGACATTTGGATTTGGAGAACATCAGGTACGTTTAGAGTGGTTTTGGGATTGGATCCGTGCTTTTTGGGGTTTTCTTTCGTTTTTGGGGGTGATCCTGTTCTTGTTTGGGGTGTTTTGGACGTGTTTTGGGTTCTCCGTTGGGTTTCGTTGTGTTTTCCGTGGTCATCATGGTGGAAAAGTGTAAATTGTGGGTTTTGGAGAACATCAGGTAGGTTTAGGGTGTTTTTTGGGGTGGATCCATGTTTTTTGGGGATTTTCTTCCAGTTTTGGGGGTGATTCCGTTCTTGTTTGGGGTGTTTTTGACGTGTTTTGTGGTCTCTGTTTTGTTTCGTTGTGTTTTCCTTGTTCATTTTGGTGGAAAAGGCTGAATAGTGGGTTTTGGAGAACATCAGGTAGGTTTAGGGTGGTTTTGGGATTTGATCCGTGCTTTTTGGGGATTTTGTTCCAGTTTTGGGGGTGATTCCGTTCTTGTTTGTGGTGTTTTTGATGTGTTTTGGGTTCTCCGTTGGGTTTCGTTGGGTTTTCCGTTGGCATCATGGTGGAAAAGGGTAAATTGTGGGTTTTGGAGAACATCAGGTAGGTTTAGGGGGACTTTTGGGGTGGATTCATGGTATTTGTTTTTTTTTTTTTCTGTTTTTCTGGGGTGATCCCGTTCTTTTTGGGTGTGTTTTTGATGTGTTTTGGGGTCTCCGTTGGGTTTTGTTGGGTTCTTGTTGGTCATCATGTTGGAAAAGTGTAAATTGTGGGTTTTGGAGAATATCAGGTGAGTTTAAGTTTTTCTGGGTGGTGAATCTATGGTTTTGGTTGAATTCTTCTGTTTTTTTTTAGCGTTTTCTTCTGTTTTTGGGGTGGTCCCATTCTTGTTTGGGGTGTTTTTGACATATTTTGGGGTCTCCGTTGGTTTTTGTTGGGTTCTTGTTGTTCATCATGGTGGAAAAGGGTAAATTGTGGGTATTGGAGAACATCAGGTAGGTTTAGGGGGACTTTTGGGGTGGATCAACGGCTTTTAGGGTTTTCTTTCGGTTTTGGGGGTGATCCCGCTTTTTTTTGTGGTGTTTTTGACGTGTTTTGGGGTTTCCGTTGCGTTTCGTTGATTTCCTAATGTGTTTTAAGTTTGTTGGGAGTGGACTTTGGGATTTGGAGAACATCAGGTAGGTTTAGTGTGTTTTTGGGGTGGATCTATGTTTTTTGGGGTTTTCTTTCTTTTTTAGGGGTTATCCTGTTCTTGTTTGGGGTGTTTTCGACTTGTTTTGGGGTCTCCGTTGGGTTTTAGTTGGATTCTCGTTGGTTGTTAGGGTAAATGGGAGTGGATTGTGGGTTTTGAAGAAGATCAGGTGAGTTTAGGGTGGTTTTGCGGGGAAATTCATAGTGTTTGGTGTTTTTTCTTCTGATCCAGTTCTTTTCTGGGGTGTTTTTGAGGTGTTTTTGGGGTTTCCGTTGGGTTTCGCTGAGTTCCTAATGGGTTTTATGGTGGTTGGGAGTGGACATTTGGATTTGGAGAACATCAGGTACGTTTAGAGTGGTTTTGGGATTGGATCCGTGCTTTTTGGGGTTTTCTTTCGTTTTTGGGGGTGATCCTGTTCTTGTTTGGGGTGTTTTGGACGTGTTATGGGGTCTCCGTTGGGTTTCATTGGGTTTCTCGTGGTCATCATGGTGGAAAAGTGTAAATTGTGGGTTTTGGAGAACATCAGGTAGATTTAGGGTGTTTTTTGGGGTGGATCTATGTTTTTGGGGGATTTTCTTCCAGTTTTGGGGGTGATTCCGTTCTTGTTTGGGGTGTTTTTGACGTGTTTTGTGGTCTCTGTTTTGTTTCGTTGTGTTTTCCTTGTTCATTTTGGTGGAAAAGGCTGAATAGTGGGTTTTGGAGAACATCAGGTAGGTTTAGGGTGGTTTTGGGATTTGATCCGTGCTTTTTGGGGATTTTGTTCCAGTTTTGGGGGTGATTCCGTTCTCGTTTGTGGTGTTTTTGATGTGTTTTGGGTTCTCCGTTGGGTTTCGTTGGGTTTTCCGTTGGCATCATGGTGGAAAAGGGTAAATTGTGGGTTTTGGAGAACATCAGGTAGGTTTAGGGGGACTTTTGGGGTGGATTCATGGTATTTGTTTTTTTTTTTTTCTGTTTTTCTGGGTTGATCCCGTTCTTTTTGGGTGTGTTTTTGATGTGTTTTGGGGTCTCCGTTGGGTTTTGTTGGGTTCTTGTTGGTCATCATGTTGGAAAAGTGTAAATTGTGGGTTTTGGAGAATATCAGGTGAGTTTAGGGTGGTTTTGCGGGGAAATTCATAGTGTTTGGTGTTTTTTCTTCTGATCCAGTTCTTTTCTGGGGTGTTTTTGAGGTGTTTTTGGGGTTTCCGTTGGGTTTCGTTGAGTTCCTAATGGGTTTTATGGTGGTTGGGAGTGGACATTTGGATTTGGAGAACATCAGGTACGTTTAGAGTGGTTTTGGGATTGGATCCGTGCTTTTTGGGGTTTTCTTTCGTTTTTGGGGGTGATCCTGTTCTTGTTTGGGGTGTTTTGGACGTGTTTTGGGTTCTCCGTTGGGTTTCGTTGTGTTTTCCGTGGTCATCATGGTGGAAAAGTGTAAATTGTGGGTTTTGGAGAACATCAGGTAGGTTTAGGGTGTTTTTTGGGGTGGATCCATGTTTTTGGGGGATTTTCTTCCAGTTTTGGGGGTGATTCCGTTCTTGTTTGGGGTGTTTTTGACGTGTTTTGTGGTCTCTGTTTTGTTTCGTTGTGTTTTCCTTGTTCATTTTGGTGGAAAAGGCTGAATAGTGGGTTTTGGAGAACATCAGGTAGGTTTAGGGTGGTTTTGGGATTTGATCCGTGCTTTTTGGGGATTTTGTTCCAGTTTTGGGGGTGATTCCGTTCTTGTTTGTGGTGTTTTTGATGTGTTTTGGGTTCTCCGTTGGGTTTCGTTGGGTTTTCCGTTGGCATCATGGTGGAAAAGGGTAAATTGTGGGTTTTGGAGAACATCAGGTAGGTTTAGGGGGACTTTTGGGGTGGATTCATGGTATTTGTTTTTTTTTTTTTCTGTTTTTCTGGGGTGATCCCGTTCTTTTTGGGTGTGTTTTTGATGTGTTTTGGGGTCTCCGTTGGGTTTTGTTGGGTTCTTGTTGGTCATCATGTTGGAAAAGTGTAAATTGTGGGTTTTGGAGAATATCAGGTGAGTTTAAGTTTTTCTGGGTGGTGAATCTATGGTTTTGGTTGAATTCTTCTGTTTTTTTTTAGCGTTTTCTTCTGTTTTTGGGGTGGTCCCATTCTTGTTTGGGGTGTTTTTGACATATTTTGGGGTCTCCGTTGGTTTTTGTTGGGTTCTTGTTGTTCATCATGGTGGAAAAGGGTAAATTGTGGGTATTGGAGAACATCAGGTAGGTTTAGGGGGACTTTTGGGGTGGATCAACGGCTTTTAGGGTTTTCTTTCGGTTTTGGGGGTGATCCCGCTTTTTTTTTGTGGTGTTTTTGACGTGTTTTGGGGTTTCCGTTGCATTTCGTTGATTTCCTAATGTGTTTTAAGTTTGTTGGGAGTGGACTTTGGGATTTGGAGAACATCAGGTAGGTTTAGTGTGTTTTTGGGGTGGATCTATGTTTTTTGGGGTTTTCTTTCTTTTTTAGGGGTTATCCTGTTCTTGTTTGGGGTGTTTTCGACTTGTTTTGGGGTCTCCGTTGGGTTTTAGTTGGATTCTCGTTGGTCGTTAGGGTAAATGGGAGTGGATTGTGGGTTTTGAAGAAGATCAGGTGAGTTTAGGGTGGTTTTGCGGGGAAATTCATAGTGTTTGGTGTTTTTTCTTCTGATCCAGTTCTTTTCTGGGGTGTTTTTGAGGTGTTTTTGGGGTTTCCGTTGGGTTTCGCTGAGTTCCTAATGGGTTTTATGGTGGTTGGGAGTGGACATTTGGATTTGGAGAACATCAGGTACGTTTAGAGTGGTTTTGGGATTGGATCCGTGCTTTTTGGGGTTTTCTTTCGTTTTTGGGGGTGATCCTGTTCTTGTTTGGGGTGTTTTGGACGTGTTATGGGGTCTCCGTTGGGTTTCATTGGGTTTCTCGTGGTCATCATGGTGGAAAAGTGTAAATTGTGGGTTTTGGAGAACATCAGGTAGATTTAGGGTGTTTTTTGGGGTGGATCTATGTTTTTGGGGGATTTTCTTCCAGTTTTGGGGGTGATTCCGTTCTTGTTTGGGGTGTTTTTGACGTGTTTTGTGGTCTCTGTTTTGTTTCGTTGTGTTTTCCTTGTTCATTTTGGTGGAAAAGGCTGAATAGTGGGTTTTGGAGAACATCAGGTAGGTTTAGGGTGGTTTTGGGATTTGATCCGTGCTTTTTGGGGATTTTGTTCCAGTTTTGGGGGTGATTCCGTTCTTGTTTGTGGTGTTTTTGATGTGTTTTGGGTTCTCCGTTGGGTTTCGTTGGGTTTTCCGTTGGCATCATGGTGGAAAAGGGTAAATTGTGGGTTTTGGAGAACATCAGGTAGGTTTAGGGGGACTTTTGGGGTGGATTCATGGTATTTGTTTTTTTTTTTTTCTGTTTTTCTGGGTTGATCCCGTTCTTTTTGGGTGTGTTTTTGATGTGTTTTGGGGTCTCCGTTGGGTTTTGTTGGGTTCTTGTTGGTCATCATGTTGGAAAAGTGTAAATTGTGGGTTTTGGAGAATATCAGGTGAGTTTAGGGTGGTTTTGCGGGGAAATTCATAGTGTTTGGTGTTTTTTCTTCTGATCCAGTTCTTTTCTGGGGTGTTTTTGAGGTGTTTTTGGGGTTTCCGTTGGGTTTCGTTGAGTTCCTAATGGGTTTTATGGTGGTTGGGAGTGGACATTTGGATTTGGAGAACATCAGGTACGTTTAGAGTGGTTTTGGGATTGGATCCGTGCTTTTTGGGGTTTTCTTTCGTTTTTGGGGGTGATCCTGTTCTTGTTTGGGGTGTTTTGGACGTGTTTTGGGTTCTCCGTTGGGTTTCGTTGTGTTTTCCGTGGTCATCATGGTGGAAAAGTGTAAATTGTGGGTTTTGGAGAACATCAGGTAGGTTTAGGGTGTTTTTTGGGGTGGATCCATGTTTTTTGGGGATTTTCTTCCAGTTTTGGGGGTGATTCCGTTCTTGTTTGGGGTGTTTTTGACGTGTTTTGTGGTCTCTGTTTTGTTTCGTTGTGTTTTCCTTGTTCATTTTGGTGGAAAAGGCTGAATAGTGGGTTTTGGAGAACATCAGGTAGGTTTAGGGTGGTTTTGGGATTTGATCCGTGCTTTTTGGGGATTTTGTTCCAGTTTTGGGGGTGATTCCGTTCTTGTTTGTGGTGTTTTTGATGTGTTTTGGGTTCTCCGTTGGGTTTCGTTGGGTTTTCCGTTGGCATCATGGTGGAAAAGGGTAAATTGTGGGTTTTGGAGAACATCAGGTAGGTTTAGGGGGACTTTTGGGGTGGATTCATGGTATTTGTTTTTTTTTTTCTGTTTTTCTGGGGTGATCCCGTTCTTTTTGGGTGTGTTTTTGATGTGTTTTGGGGTCTCCGTTGGGTTTTGTTGGGTTCTTGTTGGTCATCATGTTGGAAAAGTGTAAATTGTGGGTTTTGGAGAATATCAGGTGAGTTTAAGTTTTTCTGGGTGGTGAATCTATGGTTTTGGTTGAATTCTTCTGTTTTTTTTTAGCGTTTTCTTCTGTTTTTGGGGTGGTCCCATTCTTGTTTGGGGTGTTTTTGACATATTTTGGGGTCTCCGTTGGTTTTTGTTGGGTTCTTGTTGTTCATCATGGTGGAAAAGGGTAAATTGTGGGTATTGGAGAACATCAGGTAGGTTTAGGGGGACTTTTGGGGTGGATTCATGGTATTTGTTTTTTTTTTTTTCTGTTTTTCTGGGGTGATCCCGTTCTTTTTGGGTGTGTTTTTGATGTGTTTTGGGGTCTCCGTTGGGTTTTGTTGGGTTCTTGTTGGTCATCATGTTGGAAAAGTGTAAATTGTGGGTTTTGGAGAATATCAGGTGAGTTTAAGTTTTTCTGGGTGGTGAATCTATGGTTTTGGTTGAATTCTTCTGTTTTTTTTTAGCGTTTTCTTCTGTTTTTGGGGTGGTCCCATTCTTGTTTGGGGTGTTTTTGGCATATTTTGGGGTCTCCGTTGGTTTTTGTTGGGTTCTTGTTGTTCATCATGGTGGAAAAGGGTAAATTGTGGGTATTGGAGAACATCAGGTAGGTTTAGGGGGACTTTTGGGGTGGATCAACGGCTTTTAGGGTTTTCTTTCGGTTTTGGGGGTGATCCCGCTTTTTTTTGTGGTGTTTTTGACGTGTTTTGGGGTTTCCGTTGCGTTTCGTTGATTTCCTAATGTGTTTTAAGTTTGTTGGGAGTGGACTTTGGGATTTGGAGAACATCAGGTAGGTTTAGTGTGTTTTTGGGGTGGATCTATGTTTTTTGGGGTTTTCTTTCTTTTTTAGGGGTTATCCTGTTCTTGTTTGGGGTGTTTTCGACTTGTTTTGGGGTCTCCGTTGGGTTTTAGTTGGATTCTCGTTGGTCGTTAGGGTAAATGGGAGTGGATTGTGGGTTTTGAAGAAGATCAGGTGAGTTTAGGGTGGTTTTGCGGGGAAATTCATAGTGTTTGGTGTTTTTTCTTCTGATCCAGTTCTTTTCTGGGGTGTTTTTGAGGTGTTTTTGGGGTTTCCGTTGGGTTTCGTTGAGTTCCTAATGGGTTTTATGGTGGTTGGGAGTGGACATTTGGATTTGGAGAACATCAGGTACGTTTAGAGTGGTTTTGGGATTGGATCCGTGCTTTTTGGGGTTTTCTTTCGTTTTTGGGGGTGATCCTGTTCTTGTTTGGGGTGTTTTGGACGTGTTATGGGGTCTCCGTTGGGTTTCATTGGGTTTCTCGTGGTCATCATGGTGGAAAAGTGTAAATTGTGGGTTTTGGAGAACATCAGGTAGATTTAGGGTGTTTTTTGGGGTGGATCTATGTTTTTGGGGGATTTTCTTCCAGTTTTGGGGGTGATTCCGTTCTTGTTTGGGGTGTTTTTGACGTGTTTTGTGGTCTCTGTTTTGTTTCGTTGTGTTTTCCTTGTTCATTTTGGTGGAAAAGGCTGAATAGTGGGTTTTGGAGAACATCAGGTAGGTTTAGGGTGGTTTTGGGATTTGATCCGTGCTTTTTGGGGATTTTGTTCCAGTTTTGGGGGTGATTCCGTTCTTGTTTGTGGTGTTTTTGATGTGTTTTGGGTTCTCCGTTGGGTTTCGTTGGGTTTTCCGTTGGCATCATGGTGGAAAAGGGTAAATTGTGGGTTTTGGAGAACATCAGGTAGGTTTAGGGGGACTTTTGGGGTGGATTCATGGTATTTGTTTTTTTTTTTTTCTGTTTTTCTGGGGTGATCCCGTTCTTTTTGGGTGTGTTTTTGATGTGTTTTGGGGTCTCCGTTGGGTTTTGTTGGGTTCTTGTTGGTCATCATGTTGGAAAAGTGTAAATTGTGGGTTTTGGAGAATATCAGGTGAGTTTAAGTTTTTCTGGGTGGTGAATCTATGGTTTTGGTTGAATTCTTCTGTTTTTTTTTAGCGTTTTCTTCTGTTTTTGGGGTGGTCCCATTCTTGTTTGGGGTGTTTTTGACATATTTTGGGGTCTCCGTTGGTTTTTGTTGGGTTCTTGTTGTTCATCATGGTGGAAAAGGGTAAATTGTGGGTATTGGAGAACATCAGGTAGGTTTAGGGGGACTTTTGGGGTGGATCAACGGCTTTTAGGGTTTTCTTTCGGTTTTGGGGGTGATCCCGCTTTTTTTTGTGGTGTTTTTGACGTGTTTTGGGGTTTCCGTTGCGTTTCGTTGATTTCCTAATGTGTTTTAAGTTTGTTGGGAGTGGACTTTGGGATTTGGAGAACATCAGGTAGGTTTAGTGTGTTTTTGGGGTGGATCTATGTTTTTTGGGGTTTTCTTTCTTTTTTAGGGGTTATCCTGTTCTTGTTTGGGGTGTTTTCGACTTGTTTTGGGGTCTCCGTTGGGTTTTAGTTGGATTCTCGTTGGTCGTTAGGGTAAATGGGAGTGGATTGTGGGTTTTGAAGAAGATCAGGTGAGTTTAGGGTGGTTTTGCGGGGAAATTCATAGTGTTTGGTGTTTTTTCTTCTGATCCAGTTCTTTTCTGGGGTGTTTTTGAGGTGTTTTTGGGGTTTCCGTTGGGTTTCGCTGAGTTCCTAATGGGTTTTATGGTGGTTGGGAGTGGACATTTGGATTTGGAGAACATCAGGTACGTTTAGAGTGGTTTTGGGATTGGATCCGTGCTTTTTGGGGTTTTCTTTCGTTTTTGGGGGTGATCCTGTTCTTGTTTGGGGTGTTTTGGACGTGTTATGGGGTCTCCGTTGGGTTTCATTGGGTTTCTCGTGGTCATCATGGTGGAAAAGTGTAAATTGTGGGTTTTGGAGAACATCAGGTAGATTTAGGGTGTTTTTTGGGGTGGATCCATGTTTTTGGGGGATTTTCTTCCAGTTTTGGGGGTGATTCCGTTCTTGTTTGGGGTGTTTTTGACGTGTTTTGTGGTCTCTGTTTTGTTTCGTTGTGTTTTCCTTGTTCATTTTGGTGGAAAAGGCTGAATAGTGGGTTTTGGAGAACATCAGGTAGGTTTAGGGTGGTTTTGGGATTTGATCCGTGCTTTTTGGGGATTTTGTTCCAGTTTTGGGGGTGATTCCGTTCTTGTTTGTGGTGTTTTTGATGTGTTTTGGGTTCTCCGTTGGGTTTCGTTGGGTTTTCCGTTGGCATCATGGTGGAAAAGGGTAAATTGTGGGTTTTGGAGAACATCAGGTAGGTTTAGGGGGACTTTTGGGGTGGATTCATGGTATTTGTTTTTTTTTTTTCTGTTTTTCTGGGGTGATCCCGTTCTTTTTGGGTGTGTTTTTGATGTGTTTTGGGGTCTCCGTTGGGTTTTGTTGGGTTCTTGTTGGTCATCATGTTGGAAAAGTGTAAATTGTGGGTTTTGGAGAATATCAGGTGAGTTTAGGGTGGTTTTGCGGGGAAATTCATAGTGTTTGGTGTTTTTTCTTCTGATCCAGTTCTTTTCTGGGGTGTTTTTGAGGTGTTTTTGGGGTTTCCGTTGGGTTTCGTTGAGTTCCTAATGGGTTTTATGGTGGTTGGGAGTGGACATTTGGATTTGGAGAACATCAGGTACGTTTAGAGTGGTTTTGGGATTGGATCCGTGCTTTTTGGGGTTTTCTTTCGTTTTTGGGGGTGATCCTGTTCTTGTTTGGGGTGTTTTGGACGTGTTTTGGGTTCTCCGTTGGGTTTCGTTGTGTTTTCCGTGGTCATCATGGTGGAAAAGTGTAAATTGTGGGTTTTGGAGAACATCAGGTAGATTTAGGGTGTTTTTTGGGGTGGATCCATGTTTTTGGGGGATTTTCTTCCAGTTTTGGGGGTGATTCCGTTCTTGTTTGGGGTGTTTTTGACGTGTTTTGTGGTCTCTGTTTTGTTTCGTTGTGTTTTCCTTGTTCATTTTGGTGGAAAAGGCTGAATAGTGGGTTTTGGAGAACATCAGGTAGGTTTAGGGTGGTTTTGGGATTTGATCCGTGCTTTTTGGGGATTTTGTTCCAGTTTTGGGGGTGATTCCGTTCTTGTTTGTGGTGTTTTTGATGTGTTTTGGGTTCTCCGTTGGGTTTCGTTGGGTTTTCCGTTGGCATCATGGTGGAAAAGGGTAAATTGTGGGTTTTGGAGAACATCAGGTAGGTTTAGGGGGACTTTTGGGGTGGATTCATGGTATTTGTTTTTTTTTTTTCTGTTTTTCTGGGGTGATCCCGTTCTTTTTGGGTGTGTTTTTGATGTGTTTTGGGGTCTCCGTTGGGTTTTGTTGGGTTCTTGTTGGTCATCATGTTGGAAAAGTGTAAATTGTGGGTTTTGGAGAATATCAGGTGAGTTTAAGTTTTTCTGGGTGGTGAATCTATGGTTTTGGTTGAATTCTTCTGTTTTTTTTTTAGCGTTTTCTTCTGTTTTTGGGGTGGTCCCATTCTTGTTTGGGGTGTTTTTGACATATTTTGGGGTCTCCGTTGGTTTTTGTTGGGTTCTTGTTGTTCATCATGGTGGAAAAGGGTAAATTGTGGGTATTGGAGAACATCAGGTAGGTTTAGGGGGACTTTTGGGGTGGATCAACGGCTTTTAGGGTTTTCTTTCGGTTTTGGGGGTGATCCCGCTTTTTTTTGTGGTGTTTTTGACGTGTTTTGGGGTTTCCGTTGCGTTTCGTTGATTTCCTAATGTGTTTTAAGTTTGTTGGGAGTGGACTTTGGGATTTGGAGAACATCAGGTAGGTTTAGTGTGTTTTTGGGGTGGATCTATGTTTTTTGGGGTTTTCTTTCTTTTTTAGGGGTTATCCTGTTCTTGTTTGGGGTGTTTTCGACTTGTTTTGGGGTCTCCGTTGGGTTTTAGTTGGATTCTCGTTGGTCGTTAGGGTAAATGGGAGTGGATTGTGGGTTTTGAAGAAGATCAGGTGAGTTTAGGGTGGTTTTGCGGGGAAATTCATAGTGTTTGGTGTTTTTTCTTCTGATCCAGTTCTTTTCTGGGGTGTTTTTGAGGTGTTTTTGGGGTTTCCGTTGGGTTTCGTTGAGTTCCTAATGGGTTTTATGGTGGTTGGGAGTGGACATTTGGATTTGGAGAACATCAGGTACGTTTAGAGTGGTTTTGGGATTGGATCCGTGCTTTTTGGGGTTTTCTTTCGTTTTTGGGGGTGATCCTGTTCTTGTTTGGGGTGTTTTGGACGTGTTATGGGGTCTCCGTTGGGTTTCATTGGGTTTCTCGTGGTCATCATGGTGGAAAAGTGTAAATTGTGGGTTTTGGAGAACATCAGGTAGATTTAGGGTGTTTTTTGGGGTGGATCTATGTTTTTGGGGGATTTTCTTCCAGTTTTGGGGGTGATTCCGTTCTTGTTTGGGGTGTTTTTGACGTGTTTTGTGGTCTCTGTTTTGTTTCGTTGTGTTTTCCTTGTTCATTTTGGTGGAAAAGGCTGAATAGTGGGTTTTGGAGAACATCAGGTAGGTTTAGGGTGGTTTTGGGATTTGATCCGTGCTTTTTGGGGATTTTGTTCCAGTTTTGGGGGTGATTCCGTTCTTGTTTGTGGTGTTTTTGATGTGTTTTGGGTTCTCCGTTGGGTTTCGTTGGGTTTTCCGTTGGCATCATGGTGGAAAAGGGTAAATTGTGGGTTTTGGAGAACATCAGGTAGGTTTAGGGGGACTTTTGGGGTGGATTCATGGTATTTGTTTTTTTTTTTTTCTGTTTTTCTGGGGTGATCCCGTTCTTTTTGGGTGTGTTTTTGATGTGTTTTGGGGTCTCCGTTGGGTTTTGTTGGGTTCTTGTTGGTCATCATGTTGGAAAAGTGTAAATTGTGGGTTTTGGAGAATATCAGGTGAGTTTAAGTTTTTCTGGGTGGTGAATCTATGGTTTTGGTTGAATTCTTCTGTTTTTTTTTAGCGTTTTCTTCTGTTTTTGGGGTGGTCCCATTCTTGTTTGGGGTGTTTTTGACATATTTTGGGGTCTCCGTTGGTTTTTGTTGGGTTCTTGTTGTTCATCATGGTGGAAAAGGGTAAATTGTGGGTATTGGAGAACATCAGGTAGGTTTAGGGGGACTTTTGGGGTGGATCAACGGCTTTTAGGGTTTTCTTTCGGTTTTGGGGGTGATCCCGCTTTTTTTTGTGGTGTTTTTGACGTGTTTTGGGGTTTCCGTTGCGTTTCGTTGATTTCCTAATGTGTTTTAAGTTTGTTGGGAGTGGACTTTGGGATTTGGAGAACATCAGGTAGGTTTAGTGTGTTTTTGGGGTGGATCTATGTTTTTTGGGGTTTTCTTTCTTTTTTAGGGGTTATCCTGTTCTTGTTTGGGGTGTTTTCGACTTGTTTTGGGGTCTCCGTTGGGTTTTAGTTGGATTCTCGTTGGTCGTTAGGGTAAATGGGAGTGGATTGTGGGTTTTGAAGAAGATCAGGTGAGTTTAGGGTGGTTTTGCGGGGAAATTCATAGTGTTTGGTGTTTTTTCTTCTGATCCAGTTCTTTTCTGGGGTGTTTTTGAGGTGTTTTTGGGGTTTCCGTTGGGTTTCGCTGAGTTCCTAATGGGTTTTATGGTGGTTGGGAGTGGACATTTGGATTTGGAGAACATCAGGTACGTTTAGAGTGGTTTTGGGATTGGATCCGTGCTTTTTGGGGTTTTCTTTCGTTTTTGGGGGTGATCCTGTTCTTGTTTGGGGTGTTTTGGACGTGTTATGGGGTCTCCGTTGGGTTTCATTGGGTTTCTCGTGGTCATCATGGTGGAAAAGTGTAAATTGTGGGTTTTGGAGAACATCAGGTAGATTTAGGGTGTTTTTTGGGGTGGATCTATGTTTTTGGGGGATTTTCTTCCAGTTTTGGGGGTGATTCCGTTCTTGTTTGGGGTGTTTTTGACGTGTTTTGTGGTCTCTGTTTTGTTTCGTTGTGTTTTCCTTGTTCATTTTGGTGGAAAAGGCTGAATAGTGGGTTTTGGAGAACATCAGGTAGGTTTAGGGTGGTTTTGGGATTTGATCCGTGCTTTTTGGGGATTTTGTTCCAGTTTTGGGGGTGATTCCGTTCTTGTTTGTGGTGTTTTTGATGTGTTTTGGGTTCTCCGTTGGGTTTCGTTGGGTTTTCCGTTGGCATCATGGTGGAAAAGGGTAAATTGTGGGTTTTGGAGAACATCAGGTAGGTTTAGGGGGACTTTTGGGGTGGATTCATGGTATTTGTTTTTTTTTTTTTCTGTTTTTCTGGGGTGATCCCGTTCTTTTTGGGTGTGTTTTTGATGTGTTTTGGGGTCTCCGTTGGGTTTTGTTGGGTTCTTGTTGGTCATCATGTTGGAAAAGTGTAAATTGTGGGTTTTGGAGAATATCAGGTGAGTTTAGGGTGGTTTTGCGGGGAAATTCATAGTGTTTGGTGTTTTTTCTTCTGATCCAGTTCTTTTCTGGGGTGTTTTTGAGGTGTTTTTGGGGTTTCCGTTGGGTTTCGTTGAGTTCCTAATGGGTTTTATGGTGGTTGGGAGTGGACATTTGGATTTGGAGAACATCAGGTACGTTTAGAGTGGTTTTGGGATTGGATCCGTGCTTTTTGGGGTTTTCTTTCGTTTTTGGGGGTGATCCTGTTCTTGTTTGGGGTGTTTTGGACGTGTTTTGGGTTCTCCGTTGGGTTTCGTTGTGTTTTCCGTGGTCATCATGGTGGAAAAGTGTAAATTGTGGGTTTTGGAGAACATCAGGTAGATTTAGGGTGTTTTTTGGGGTGGATCCATGTTTTTGGGGGATTTTCTTCCAGTTTTGGGGGTGATTCCGTTCTTGTTTGGGGTGTTTTTGACGTGTTTTGTGGTCTCTGTTTTGTTTCGTTGTGTTTTCCTTGTTCATTTTGGTGGAAAAGGCTGAATAGTGGGTTTTGGAGAACATCAGGTAGGTTTAGGGTGGTTTTGGGATTTGATCCGTGCTTTTTGGGGATTTTGTTCCAGTTTTGGGGGTGATTCCGTTCTTGTTTGTGGTGTTTTTGATGTGTTTTGGGTTCTCCGTTGGGTTTCGTTGGGTTTTCCGTTGGCATCATGGTGGAAAAGGGTAAATTGTGGGTTTTGGAGAACATCAGGTAGGTTTAGGGGGACTTTTGGGGTGGATTCATGGTATTTGTTTTTTTTTTTTCTGTTTTTCTGGGGTGATCCCGTTCTTTTTGGGTGTGTTTTTGATGTGTTTTGGGGTCTCCGTTGGGTTTTGTTGGGTTCTTGTTGGTCATCATGTTGGAAAAGTGTAAATTGTGGGTTTTGGAGAATATCAGGTGAGTTTAAGTTTTTCTGGGTGGTGAATCTATGGTTTTGGTTGAATTCTTCTGTTTTTTTTTAGCGTTTTCTTCTGTTTTTGGGGTGGTCCCATTCTTGTTTGGGGTGTTTTTGACATATTTTGGGGTCTCCGTTGGTTTTTGTTGGGTTCTTGTTGTTCATCATGGTGGAAAAGGGTAAATTGTGGGTATTGGAGAACATCAGGTAGGTTTAGGGGGACTTTTGGGGTGGATCAACGGCTTTTAGGGTTTTCTTTCGGTTTTGGGGGTGATCCCGCTTTTTTTTGTGGTGTTTTTGACGTGTTTTGGGGTTTCCGTTGCGTTTCGTTGATTTCCTAATGTGTTTTAAGTTTGTTGGGAGTGGACTTTGGGATTTGGAGAACATCAGGTAGGTTTAGTGTGTTTTTGGGGTGGATCTATGTTTTTTGGGGTTTTCTTTCTTTTTTAGGGGTTATCCTGTTCTTGTTTGGGGTGTTTTCGACTTGTTTTGGGGTCTCCGTTGGGTTTTAGTTGGATTCTCGTTGGTCGTTAGGGTAAATGGGAGTGGATTGTGGGTTTTGAAGAAGATCAGGTGAGTTTAGGGTGGTTTTGCGGGGAAATTCATAGTGTTTGGTGTTTTTTCTTCTGATCCAGTTCTTTTCTGGGGTGTTTTTGAGGTGTTTTTGGGGTTTCCGTTGGGTTTCGCTGAGTTCCTAATGGGTTTTATGGTGGTTGGGAGTGGACATTTGGATTTGGAGAACATCAGGTACGTTTAGAGTGGTTTTGGGATTGGATCCGTGCTTTTTGGGGTTTTCTTTCGTTTTTGGGGGTGATCCTGTTCTTGTTTGGGGTGTTTTGGACGTGTTATGGGGTCTCCGTTGGGTTTCATTGGGTTTCTCGTGGTCATCATGGTGGAAAAGTGTAAATTGTGGGTTTTGGAGAACATCAGGTAGATTTAGGGTGTTTTTTGGGGTGGATCTATGTTTTTGGGGGATTTTCTTCCAGTTTTGGGGGTGATTCCGTTCTTGTTTGGGGTGTTTTTGACGTGTTTTGTGGTCTCTGTTTTGTTTCGTTGTGTTTTCCTTGTTCATTTTGGTGGAAAAGGCTGAATAGTGGGTTTTGGAGAACATCAGGTAGGTTTAGGGTGGTTTTGGGATTTGATCCGTGCTTTTTGGGGATTTTGTTCCAGTTTTGGGGGTGATTCCGTTCTTGTTTGTGGTGTTTTTGATGTGTTTTGGGTTCTCCGTTGGGTTTCGTTGGGTTTTCCGTTGGCATCATGGTGGAAAAGGGTAAATTGTGGGTTTTGGAGAACATCAGGTAGGTTTAGGGGGACTTTTGGGGTGGATTCATGGTATTTGTTTTTTTTTTTTTCTGTTTTTCTGGGGTGATCCCGTTCTTTTTGGGTGTGTTTTTGATGTGTTTTGGGGTCTCCGTTGGGTTTTGTTGGGTTCTTGTTGGTCATCATGTTGGAAAAGTGTAAATTGTGGGTTTTGGAGAATATCAGGTGAGTTTAGGGTGGTTTTGCGGGGAAATTCATAGTGTTTGGTGTTTTTTCTTCTGATCCAGTTCTTTTCTGGGGTGTTTTTGAGGTGTTTTTGGGGTTTCCGTTGGGTTTCGTTGAGTTCCTAATGGGTTTTATGGTGGTTGGGAGTGGACATTTGGATTTGGAGAACATCAGGTACGTTTAGAGTGGTTTTGGGATTGGATCCGTGCTTTTTGGGGTTTTCTTTCGTTTTTGGGGGTGATCCTGTTCTTGTTTGGGGTGTTTTGGACGTGTTTTGGGTTCTCCGTTGGGTTTCGTTGTGTTTTCCGTGGTCATCATGGTGGAAAAGTGTAAATTGTGGGTTTTGGAGAACATCAGGTAGGTTTAGGGTGTTTTTTGGGGTGGATCCATGTTTTTGGGGGATTTTCTTCCAGTTTTGGGGGTGATTCCGTTCTTGTTTGGGGTGTTTTTGACGTGTTTTGTGGTCTCTGTTTTGTTTCGTTGTGTTTTCCTTGTTCATTTTGGTGGAAAAGGCTGAATAGTGGGTTTTGGAGAACATCAGGTAGGTTTAGGGTGGTTTTGGGATTTGATCCGTGCTTTTTGGGGATTTTGTTCCAGTTTTGGGGGTGATTCCGTTCTTGTTTGTGGTGTTTTTGATGTGTTTTGGGTTCTCCGTTGGGTTTCGTTGGGTTTTCCGTTGGCATCATGGTGGAAAAGGGTAAATTGTGGGTTTTGGAGAACATCAGGTAGGTTTAGGGGGACTTTTGGGGTGGATTCATGGTATTTGTTTTTTTTTTTTCTGTTTTTCTGGGGTGATCCCGTTCTTTTTGGGTGTGTTTTTGATGTGTTTTGGGGTCTCCGTTGGGTTTTGTTGGGTTCTTGTTGGTCATCATGTTGGAAAAGTGTAAATTGTGGGTTTTGGAGAATATCAGGTGAGTTTAAGTTTTTCTGGGTGGTGAATCTATGGTTTTGGTTGAATTCTTCTGTTTTTTTTTAGCGTTTTCTTCTGTTTTTGGGGTGGTCCCATTCTTGTTTGGGGTGTTTTTGACATATTTTGGGGTCTCCGTTGGTTTTTGTTGGGTTCTTGTTGTTCATCATGGTGGAAAAGGGTAAATTGTGGGTATTGGAGAACATCAGGTAGGTTTAGGGGGACTTTTGGGGTGGATCAACGGCTTTTAGGGTTTTCTTTCGGTTTTGGGGGTGATCCCGCTTTTTTTTGTGGTGTTTTTGACGTGTTTTGGGGTTTCCGTTGCGTTTCGTTGATTTCCTAATGTGTTTTAAGTTTGTTGGGAGTGGACTTTGGGATTTGGAGAACATCAGGTAGGTTTAGTGTGTTTTTGGGGTGGATCTATGTTTTTTGGGGTTTTCTTTCTTTTTTAGGGGTTATCCTGTTCTTGTTTGGGGTGTTTTCGACTTGTTTTGGGGTCTCCGTTGGGTTTTAGTTGGATTCTCGTTGGTCGTTAGGGTAAATGGGAGTGGATTGTGGGTTTTGAAGAAGATCAGGTGAGTTTAGGGTGGTTTTGCGGGGAAATTCATAGTGTTTGGTGTTTTTTCTTCTGATCCAGTTCTTTTCTGGGGTGTTTTTGAGGTGTTTTTGGGGTTTCCGTTGGGTTTCGCTGAGTTCCTAATGGGTTTTATGGTGGTTGGGAGTGGACATTTGGATTTGGAGAACATCAGGTACGTTTAGAGTGGTTTTGGGATTGGATCCGTGCTTTTTGGGGTTTTCTTTCGTTTTTGGGGGTGATCCTGTTCTTGTTTGGGGTGTTTTGGACGTGTTATGGGGTCTCCGTTGGGTTTCATTGGGTTTCTCGTGGTCATCATGGTGGAAAAGTGTAAATTGTGGGTTTTGGAGAACATCAGGTAGATTTAGGGTGTTTTTTGGGGTGGATCTATGTTTTTGGGGGATTTTCTTCCAGTTTTGGGGGTGATTCCGTTCTTGTTTGGGGTGTTTTTGACGTGTTTTGTGGTCTCTGTTTTGTTTCGTTGTGTTTTCCTTGTTCATTTTGGTGGAAAAGGCTGAATAGTGGGTTTTGGAGAACATCAGGTAGGTTTAGGGTGGTTTTGGGATTTGATCCGTGCTTTTTGGGGATTTTGTTCCAGTTTTGGGGGTGATTCCGTTCTTGTTTGTGGTGTTTTTGATGTGTTTTGGGTTCTCCGTTGGGTTTCGTTGGGTTTTCCGTTGGCATCATGGTGGAAAAGGGTAAATTGTGGGTTTTGGAGAACATCAGGTAGGTTTAGGGGGACTTTTGGGGTGGATTCATGGTATTTGTTTTTTTTTTTTTTTCTGTTTTTCTGGGTTGATCCCGTTCTTTTTGGGTGTGTTTTTGATGTGTTTTGGGGTCTCCGTTGGGTTTTGTTGGGTTCTTGTTGGTCATCATGTTGGAAAAGTGTAAATTGTGGGTTTTGGAGAATATCAGGTGAGTTTAGGGTGGTTTTGCGGGGAAATTCATAGTGTTTGGTGTTTTTTCTTCTGATCCAGTTCTTTTCTGGGGTGTTTTGAGGTGTTTTTGGGGTTTCCGTTGGGTTTCGTTGAGTTCCTAATGGGTTTTATGGTGGTTGGGAGTGGACATTTGGATTTGGAGAACATCAGGTAGGTTTTGTGTGTTTTTGGGGTGGATCTATGTTTTTTGGGGTTTTCTTTCTTTTTTAGGGGTTATCCTGTTCTTGTTTGGGGTGTTTTCGACTTGTTTTGGGGTCTCCGTTGGGTTTTAGTTGGATTCTCGTTGGTCGTTAGGGTAAATGGGAGTGGATTGTGGGTTTTGAAGAAGATCAGGTGAGTTTAGGGTGGTTTTGCGGGGAAATTCATAGTGTTTGGTGTTTTTTCTTCTGATCCAGTTCTTTTCTGGGGTGTTTTTGAGGTGTTTTTGGGGTTTCCGTTGGGTTTCGTTGAGTTCCTAATGGGTTTTATGGTGGTTGGGAGTGGACATTTGGATTTGGAGAACATCAGGTACGTTTAGAGTGGTTTTGGGATTGGATCCGTGCTTTTTGGGGTTTTCTTTCGTTTTTGGGGGTGATCCTGTTCTTGTTTGGGGTGTTTTGGACGTGTTATGGGGTCTCCGTTGGGTTTCATTGGGTTTCTCGTGGTCATCATGGTGGAAAAGTGTAAATTGTGGGTTTTGGAGAACATCAGGTAGATTTAGGGTGTTTTTTGGGGTGGATCTATGTTTTTGGGGGATTTTCTTCCAGTTTTGGGGGTGATTCCGTTCTTGTTTGGGGTGTTTTTGACGTGTTTTGTGGTCTCTGTTTTGTTTCGTTGTGTTTTCCTTGTTCATTTTGGTGGAAAAGGCTGAATAGTGGGTTTTGGAGAACATCAGGTAGGTTTAGGGTGGTTTTGGGATTTGATCCGTGCTTTTTGGGGATTTTGTTCCAGTTTTGGGGGTGATTCCGTTCTTGTTTGTGGTGTTTTTGATGTGTTTTGGGTTCTCCATTGGGTTTCGTTGGGTTTTCCGTTGGCATCATGGTGGAAAAGGGTAAATTGTGGGTTTTGGAGAACATCAGGTAGGTTTAGGGGGACTTTTGGGGTGGATTCATGGTATTTGTTTTTTTTTTTTTCTGTTTTTCTGGGGTGATCCCGTTCTTTTTGGGTGTGTTTTTGATGTGTTTTGGGGTCTCCGTTGGGTTTTGTTGGGTTCTTGTTGGTCATCATGTTGGAAAAGTGTAAATTGTGGGTTTTGGAGAATATCAGGTGAGTTTAGGGTGGTTTTGCGGGGAAATTCATAGTGTTTGGTGTTTTTTCTTCTGATCCAGTTCTTTTCTGGGGTGTTTTTGAGGTGTTTTTGGGGTTTCCGTTGGGTTTCGTTGAGTTCCTAATGGGTTTTATGGTGGATGGGAGTGGACATTTGGATTTGGAGAACATCAGGTACGTTTAGAGTGGTTTTGGGATTGGATCCGTGCTTTTTGGGGTTTTCTTTCGTTTTTGGGGGTGATCCTGTTCTTGTTTGGGGTGTTTTGGACGTGTTATGGGGTCTCCGTTGGGTTTCATTGGGTTTCTCGTGGTCATCATGGTGGAAAAGTGTAAATTGTGGGTTTTGGAGAACATCAGGTAGATTTAGGGTGTTTTTTGGGGTGGATCTATGTTTTTGGGGGATTTTCTTCCAGTTTTGGGGGTGATTCCGTTCTTGTTTGGGGTGTTTTTGACGTGTTTTGTGGTCTCTGTTTTGTTTCGTTGTGTTTTCCTTGTTCATTTTGGTGGAAAAGGCTGAATAGTGGGTTTTGGAGAACATCAGGTAGGTTTAGGGTGGTTTTGGGATTTGATCCGTGCTTTTTGGGGATTTTGTTCCAGTTTTGGGGGTGATTCCGTTCTTGTTTGTGGTGTTTTTGATGTGTTTTGGGTTCTCCGTTGGGTTTCGTTGGGTTTTCCGTTGGCATCATGGTGGAAAAGGGTAAATTGTGGGTTTTGGAGAACATCAGGTAGGTTTAGGGGGACTTTTGGGGTGGATTCATGGTATTTGTTTTTTTTTTTTCTGTTTTTCTGGGGTGATCCCGTTCTTTTTGGGTGTGTTTTTGATGTGTTTTGGGGTCTCCGTTGGGTTTTGTTGGGTTCTTGTTGGTCATCATGTTGGAAAAGTGTAAATTGTGGGTTTTGGAGAATATCAGGTGAGTTTAAGTTTTTCTGGGTGGTGAATCTATGGTTTTGGTTGAATTCTTCTGGTTTTTTTTAGCGTTTTCTTCTGTTTTTGGGGTGGTCCCATTCTTGTTTGTGGTGTTTTTGATGTGTTTTGGGTTCTCCGTTGGGTTTCGTTGGGTTTTCCGTTGGCATCATGGTGGAAAAGGGTAAATTGTGGGTTTTGGAGAACATCAGGTAGGTTTAGGGGGACTTTTGGGGTGGATTCATGGTATTTGTTTTTTTTTTTTTCTGTTTTTCTGGGGTGATCCCGTTCTTTTTGGGTGTGTTTTTGATGTGTTTTGGGGTCTCCGTTGGGTTTTGTTGGGTTCTTGTTGGTCATCATGTTGGAAAAGTGTAAATTGTGGGTTTTGGAGAATATCCGGTGAGTTTAGGGTGGTTTTGCGGGGAAATTCATAGTGTTTGGTGTTTTTTCTTCTGATCCAGTTCTTTTCTGGGGTGTTTTTGAGGTGTTTTTGGGGTTTCCGTTGGGTTTCGTTGAGTTCCTAATGGGTTTTATGGTGGATGGGAGTGGACATTTGGATTTGGAGAACATCAGGTACGTTTAGAGTGGTTTTGGGATTGGATCCGTGCTTTTTGGGGTTTTCTTTCGTTTTTGGGGGTGATCCTGTTCTTGTTTGGGGTGTTTTGGACGTGTTATGGGGTCTCCGTTGGGTTTCATTGGGTTTCTCGTGGTCATCATGGTGGAAAAGTGTAAATTGTGGGTTTTGGAGAACATCAGGTAGATTTAGGGTGTTTTTTGGGGTGGATCTATGTTTTTGGGGGATTTTCTTCCAGTTTTGGGGGTGATTCCGTTCTTGTTTGGGGTGTTTTTGACGTGTTTTGTGGTCTCTGTTTTGTTTCGTTGTGTTTTCCTTGTTCATTTTGGTGGAAAAGGCTGAATAGTGGGTTTTGGAGAACATCAGGTAGGTTTAGGGTGGTTTTGGGATTTGATCCGTGCTTTTTGGGGATTTTGTTCCAGTTTTGGGGGTGATTCCGTTCTTGTTTGTGGTGTTTTTGATGTGTTTTGGGTTCTCCGTTGGGTTTCGTTGGGTTTTCCGTTGGCATCATGGTGGAAAAGGGTAAATTGTGGGTTTTGGAGAACATCAGGTAGGTTTAGGGGGACTTTTGGGGTGGATTCATGGTATTTGTTTTTTTTTTTTCTGTTTTTCTGGGGTGATCCCGTTCTTTTTGGGTGTGTTTTTGATGTGTTTTGGGGTCTCCGTTGGGTTTTGTTGGGTTCTTGTTGGTCATCATGTTGGAAAAGTGTAAATTGTGGGTTTTGGAGAATATCAGGTGAGTTTAAGTTTTTCTGGGTGGTGAATCTATGGTTTTGGTTGAATTCTTCTGGTTTTTTTTAGCGTTTTCTTCTGTTTTTGGGGTGGTCCCATTCTTGTTTGGGGTGTTTTTGGCATATTTTGGGGTCTCCGTTGGTTTTTGTTGGGTTCTTGTTGTTCATCATGGTGGAAAAGGGTAAATTGTGGGTATTGGAGAACATCAGGTAGGTTTAGGGGGACTTTTGGGGTGGATCAACGGCTTTTAGGGTTTTCTTTCGGTTTTGGGGGTGATCCCGCTTTTTTTTGTGGTGTTTTTGACGTGTTTTGGGGTTTCCGTTGCGTTTCGTTGATTTCCTAATGTGTTTTAAGTTTGTTGGGAGTGGACTTTGGGATTTGGAGAACATCAGGTAGGTTTAGTGTGTTTTTGGGGTGGATCTATGTTTTTTGGGGTTTTCTTTCTTTTTTAGGGGTTATCCTGTTCTTGTTTGGGGTGTTTTCGACTTGTTTTGGGGTCTCCGTTGGGTTTTAGTTGGATTCTCGTTGGTCGTTAGGGTAAATGGGAGTGGATTGTGGGTTTTGAAGAAGATCAGGTGAGTTTAGGGTGGTTTTGCGGGGAAATTCATAGTGTTTGGTGTTTTTTCTTCTGATCCAGTTCTTTTCTGGGGTGTTTTTGAGGTGTTTTTGGGGTTTCCGTTGGGTTTCGCTGAGTTCCTAATGGGTTTTATGGTGGTTGGGAGTGGACATTTGGATTTGGAGAACATCAGGTACGTTTAGAGTGGTTTTGGGATTGGATCCGTGCTTTTTGGGGTTTTCTTTCGTTTTTGGGGGTGATCCTGTTCTTGTTTGGGGTGTTTTGGACGTGTTATGGGGTCTCCGTTGGGTTTCCTTGGGTTTCTCGTGGTCATCATGGTGGAAAAGTGTAAATTGTGGGTTTTGGAGAACATCAGGTAGATTTAGGGTGTTTTTTGGGGTGGATCTATGTTTTTGGGGGATTTTCTTCCAGTTTTGGGGGTGATTCCGTTCTTGTTTGGGGTGTTTTTGACGTGTTTTGTGGTCTCTGTTTTGTTTCGTTGTGTTTTCCTTGTTCATTTTGGTGGAAAAGGCTGAATAGTGGGTTTTGGAGAACATCAGGTAGGTTTAGGGTGGTTTTGGGATTTGATCCGTGCTTTTTGGGGATTTTGTTCCAGTTTTGGGGGTGATTCCGTTCTTGTTTGTGGTGTTTTTGATGTGTTTTGGGTTCTCCGTTGGGTTTCGTTGGGTTTTCCGTTGGCATCATGGTGGAAAAGGGTAAATTGTGGGTTTTGGAGAACATCAGGTAGGTTTAGGGGGACTTTTGGGGTGGATTCATGGTATTTGTTTTTTTTTTTTTCTGTTTTTCTGGGGTGATCCCGTTCTTTTTGGGTGTGTTTTTGATGTGTTTTGGGGTCTCCGTTGGGTTTTGTTGGGTTCTTGTTGGTCATCATGTTGGAAAAGTGTAAATTGTGGGTTTTGGAGAATATCAGGTGAGTTTAGGGTGGTTTTGCGGGGAAATTCATAGTGTTTGGTGTTTTTTCTTCTGATCCAGTTCTTTTCTGGGGTGTTTTGAGGTGTTTTTGGGGTTTCCGTTGGGTTTCGTTGAGTTCCTAATGGGTTTTATGGTGGTTGGGAGTGGACATTTGGATTTGGAGAACATCAGGTAGGTTTAGTGTGTTTTTGGGGTGGATCTATGTTTTTTGGGGTTTTCTTTCTTTTTTAGGGGTTATCCTGTTCTTGTTTGGGGTGTTTTCGACTTGTTTTGGGGTCTCCGTTGGGTTTTAGTTGGATTCTCGTTGGTCGTTAGGGTAAATGGGAGTGGATTGTGGGTTTTGAAGAAGATCAGGTGAGTTTAGGGTGGTTTTGCGGGGAAATTCATAGTGTTTGGTGTTTTTTCTTCTGATCCAGTTCTTTTCTGGGGTGTTTTTGAGGTGTTTTTGGGGTTTCCGTTGGGTTTCGCTGAGTTCCTAATGGGTTTTATGGTGGTTGGGAGTGGACATTTGGATTTGGAGAACATCAGGTACGTTTAGAGTGGTTTTGGGATTGGATCCGTGCTTTTTGGGGTTTTCTTTCGTTTTTGGGGGTGATCCTGTTCTTGTTTGGGGTGTTTTGGACGTGTTATGGGGTCTCCGTTGGGTTTCCTTGGGTTTCTCGTGGTCATCATGGTGGAAAAGTGTAAATTGTGGGTTTTGGAGAACATCAGGTAGATTTAGGGTGTTTTTTGGGGTGGATCTATGTTTTTGGGGGATTTTCTTCCAGTTTTGGGGGTGATTCCGTTCTTGTTTGGGGTGTTTTTGACGTGTTTTGTGGTCTCTGTTTTGTTTCGTTGTGTTTTCCTTGTTCATTTTGGTGGAAAAGGCTGAATAGTGGGTTTTGGAGAACATCAGGTAGGTTTAGGGTGGTTTTGGGATTTGATCCGTGCTTTTTGGGGATTTTGTTCCAGTTTTGGGGGTGATTCCGTTCTTGTTTGTGGTGTTTTTGATGTGTTTTGGGTTCTCCGTTGGGTTTCGTTGGGTTTTCCGTTGGCATCATGGTGGAAAAGGGTAAATTGTGGGTTTTGGAGAACATCAGGTAGGTTTAGGGGGACTTTTGGGGTGGATTCATGGTATTTGTTTTTTTTTTTTTCTGTTTTTCTGGGGTGATCCCGTTCTTTTTGGGTGTGTTTTTGATGTGTTTTGGGGTCTCCGTTGGGTTTTGTTGGGTTCTTGTTGGTCATCATGTTGGAAAAGTGTAAATTGTGGGTTTTGGAGAATATCAGGTGAGTTTAGGGTGGTTTTGCGGGGAAATTCATAGTGTTTGGTGTTTTTTCTTCTGATCCAGTTCTTTTCTGGGGTGTTTTTGAGGTGTTTTTGGGGTTTCCGTTGGGTTTCGCTGAGTTCCTAATGGGTTTTATGGTGGTTGGGAGTGGACATTTGGATTTGGAGAACATCAGGTACGTTTAGAGTGGTTTTGGGATTGGATCCGTGCTTTTTGGGGTTTTCTTTCGTTTTTGGGGGTGATCCTGTTCTTGTTTGGGGTGTTTTGGACGTGTTATGGGGTCTCCGTTGGGTTTCATTGGGTTTCTCGTGGTCATCATGGTGGAAAAGTGTAAATTGTGGGTTTTGGAGAACATCAGGTAGATTTAGGGTGTTTTTTGGGGTGGATCTATGTTTTTGGGGGATTTTCTTCCAGTTTTGGGGGTGATTCCGTTCTTGTTTGGGGTGTTTTTGACGTGTTTTGTGGTCTCTGTTTTGTTTCGTTGTGTTTTCCTTGTTCATTTTGGTGGAAAAGGCTGAATAGTGGGTTTTGGAGAACATCAGGTAGGTTTAGGGTGGTTTTGGGATTTGATCCGTGCTTTTTGGGGATTTTGTTCCAGTTTTGGGGGTGATTCCGTTCTTGTTTGTGGTGTTTTTGATGTGTTTTGGGTTCTCCGTTGGGTTTCGTTGGGTTTTCCGTTGGCATCATGGTGGAAAAGGGTAAATTGTGGGTTTTGGAGAACATCAGGTAGGTTTAGGGGGACTTTTGGGGTGGATTCATGGTATTTGTTTTTTTTTTTTTCTGTTTTTCTGGGGTGATCCCGTTCTTTTTGGGTGTGTTTTTGATGTGTTTTGGGGTCTCCGTTGGGTTTTGTTGGGTTCTTGTTGGTCATCATGTTGGAAAAGTGTAAATTGTGGGTTTTGGAGAATATCAGGTGAGTTTAAGTTTTTCTGGGTGGTGAATCTATGGTTTTGGTTGAATTCTTCTGGTTTTTTTTAGCGTTTTCTTCTGTTTTTGGGGTGGTCCCATTCTTGTTTGGGGTGTTTTTGGCATATTTTGGGGTCTCCGTTGGTTTTTGTTGGGTTCTTGTTGTTCATCATGGTGGAAAAGGGTAAATTGTGGGTATTGGAGAACATCAGGTAGGTTTAGGGGGACTTTTGGGGTGGATCAACGGCTTTTAGGGTTTTCTTTCGGTTTTGGGGGTGATCCCGCTTTTTTTTTGTGGTGTTTTTGACGTGTTTTGGGGTTTCCGTTGCGTTTCGTTGATTTCCTAATGTGTTTTAAGTTTGTTGGGAGTGGACTTTGGGATTTGGAGAACATCAGGTAGGTTTAGTGTGTTTTTGGGGTGGATCTATGTTTTTTGGGGTTTTCTTTCTTTTTTAGGGGTTATCCTGTTCTTGTTTGGGGTGTTTTCGACTTGTTTTGGGGTCTCCGTTGGGTTTTAGTTGGATTCTCGTTGGTCGTTAGGGTAAATGGGAGTGGATTGTGGGTTTTGAAGAAGATCAGGTGAGTTTAGGGTGGTTTTGCGGGGAAATTCATAGTGTTTGGTGTTTTTTCTTCTGATCCAGTTCTTTTCTGGGGTGTTTTTGAGGTGTTTTTGGGGTTTCCGTTGGGTTTCGCTGAGTTCCTAATGGGTTTTATGGTGGTTGGGAGTGGACATTTGGATTTGGAGAACATCAGGTACGTTTAGAGTGGTTTTGGGATTGGATCCGTGCTTTTTGGGGTTTTCTTTCGTTTTTGGGGGTGATCCTGTTCTTGTTTGGGGTGTTTTGGACGTGTTATGGGGTCTCCGTTGGGTTTCATTGGGTTTCTCGTGGTCATCATGGTGGAAAAGTGTAAATTGTGGGTTTTGGAGAACATCAGGTAGATTTAGGGTGTTTTTTGGGGTGGATCTATGTTTTTGGGGGATTTTCTTCCAGTTTTGGGGGTGATTCCGTTCTTGTTTGGGGTGTTTTTGACGTGTTTTGTGGTCTCTGTTTTGTTTCGTTGTGTTTTCCTTGTTCATTTTGGTGGAAAAGGCTGAATAGTGGGTTTTGGAGAACATCAGGTAGGTTTAGGGTGGTTTTGGGATTTGATCCGTGCTTTTTGGGGATTTTGTTCCAGTTTTGGGGGTGATTCCGTTCTTGTTTGTGGTGTTTTTGATGTGTTTTGGGTTCTCCGTTGGGTTTCGTTGGGTTTTCCGTTGGCATCATGGTGGAAAAGGGTAAATTGTGGGTTTTGGAGAACATCAGGTAGGTTTAGGGGGACTTTTGGGGTGGATTCATGGTATTTGTTTTTTTTTTTTTCTGTTTTTCTGGGGTGATCCCGTTCTTTTTGGGTGTGTTTTTGATGTGTTTTGGGGTCTCCGTTGGGTTTTGTTGGGTTCTTGTTGGTCATCATGTTGGAAAAGTGTAAATTGTGGGTTTTGGAGAATATCAGGTGAGTTTAAGTTTTTCTGGGTGGTGAATCTATGGTTTTGGTTGAATTCTTCTGGTTTTTTTTTAGTGTTTTCTTCTGTTTTTGGGGTGGTCCCATTCTTGTTTGGGGTGTTTTTGACATATTTTGGGGTCTCCGTTGGTTTTTGTTGGGTTCTTGTTGTTCATCATGGTGGAAAAGGGTAAATTGTGGGTATTGGAGAACATCAGGTAGGTTTAGGGGGACTTTTGGGGTGGATCAACGGCTTTTAGGGTTTTCTTTCGGTTTTGGGGGTGATCCCGCTTTTTTTTGTGGTGTTTTTGACGTGTTTTGGGGTTTCCGTTGCGTTTCGTTGATTTCCTAATGTGTTTTAAGTTTGTTGGGAGTGGACTTTGGGATTTGGAGAACATCAGGTAGGTTTAGTGTGTTTTTGGGGTGGATCTATGTTTTTTGGGGTTTTCTTTCTTTTTTAGGGGTTATCCTGTTCTTGTTTGGGGTGTTTTCGACTTGTTTTGGGGTCTCCGTTGGGTTTTAGTTGGATTCTCGTTGGTCGTTAGGGTAAATGGGAGTGGATTGTGGGTTTTGAAGAAGATCAGGTGAGTTTAGGGTGGTTTTGCGGGGAAATTCATAGTGTTTGGTGTTTTTTCTTCTGATCCAGTTCTTTTCTGGGGTGTTTTTGAGGTGTTTTTGGGGTTTCCGTTGGGTTTCGCTGAGTTCCTAATGGGTTTTATGGTGGTTGGGAGTGGACATTTGGATTTGGAGAACATCAGGTACGTTTAGAGTGGTTTTGGGATTGGATCCGTGCTTTTTGGGGTTTTCTTTCGTTTTTGGGGGTGATCCTGTTCTTGTTTGGGGTGTTTTGGACGTGTTATGGGGTCTCCGTTGGGTTTCATTGGGTTTCTCGTGGTCATCATGGTGGAAAAGTGTAAATTGTGGGTTTTGGAGAACATCAGGTAGATTTAGGGTGTTTTTTGGGGTGGATCTATGTTTTTGGGGGATTTTCTTCCAGTTTTGGGGGTGATTCCGTTCTTGTTTGGGGTGTTTTTGACGTGTTTTGTGGTCTCTGTTTTGTTTCGTTGTGTTTTCCTTGTTCATTTTGGTGGAAAAGGCTGAATAGTGGGTTTTGGAGAACATCAGGTAGGTTTAGGGTGGTTTTGGGATTTGATCCGTGCTTTTTGGGGATTTTGTTCCAGTTTTGGGGGTGATTCCGTTCTTGTTTGTGGTGTTTTTGATGTGTTTTGGGTTCTCCGTTGGGTTTCGTTGGGTTTTCCGTTGGCATCATGGTGGAAAAGGGTAAATTGTGGGTTTTGGAGAACATCAGGTAGGTTTAGGGGGACTTTTGGGGTGGATTCATGGTATTTGTTTTTTTTTTTTTCTGTTTTTCTGGGGTGATCCCGTTCTTTTTGGGTGTGTTTTTGATGTGTTTTGGGGTCTCCGTTGGGTTTTGTTGGGTTCTTGTTGGTCATCATGTTGGAAAAGTGTAAATTGTGGGTTTTGGAGAATATCAGGTGAGTTTAGGGTGGTTTTGCGGGGAAATTCATAGTGTTTGGTGTTTTTTCTTCTGATCCAGTTCTTTTCTGGGGTGTTTTTGAGGTGTTTTTGGGGTTTCCGTTGGGTTTCGCTGAGTTCCTAATGGGTTTTATGGTGGTTGGGAGTGGACATTTGGATTTGGAGAACATCAGGTACGTTTAGAGTGGTTTTGGGATTGGATCCGTGCTTTTTGGGGTTTTCTTTCGTTTTTGGGGGTGATCCTGTTCTTGTTTGGGGTGTTTTGGACGTGTTATGGGGTCTCCGTTGGGTTTCATTGGGTTTCTCGTGGTCATCATGGTGGAAAAGTGTAAATTGTGGGTTTTGGAGAACATCAGGTAGATTTAGGGTGTTTTTTGGGGTGGATCTATGTTTTTGGGGGATTTTCTTCCAGTTTTGGGGGTGATTCCGTTCTTGTTTGGGGTGTTTTTGACGTGTTTTGTGGTCTCTGTTTTGTTTCGTTGTGTTTTCCTTGTTCATTTTGGTGGAAAAGGCTGAATAGTGGGTTTTGGAGAACATCAGGTAGGTTTAGGGTGGTTTTGGGATTTGATCCGTGCTTTTTGGGGATTTTGTTCCAGTTTTGGGGGTGATTCCGTTCTTGTTTGTGGTGTTTTTGATGTGTTTTGGGTTCTCCGTTGGGTTTCGTTGGGTTTTCCGTTGGCATCATGGTGGAAAAGGGTAAATTGTGGGTTTTGGAGAACATCAGGTAGGTTTAGGGGGACTTTTGGGGTGGATTCATGGTATTTGTTTTTTTTTTTTTCTGTTTTTCTGGGGTGATCCCGTTCTTTTTGGGTGTGTTTTTGATGTGTTTTGGGGTCTCCGTTGGGTTTTGTTGGGTTCTTGTTGGTCATCATGTTGGAAAAGTGTAAATTGTGGGTTTTGGAGAATATCAGGTGAGTTTAAGTTTTTCTGGGTGGTGAATCTATGGTTTTGGTTGAATTCTTCTGGTTTTTTTTAGCGTTTTCTTCTGTTTTTGGGGTGGTCCCATTCTTGTTTGGGGTGTTTTTGACATATTTTGGGGTCTCCGTTGGTTTTTGTTGGGTTCTTGTTGTTCATCATGGTGGAAAAGGGTAAATTGTGGGTATTGGAGAACATCAGGTAGGTTTAGGGGGACTTTTGGGGTGGATCAACGGCTTTTAGGGTTTTCTTTCGGTTTTGGGGGTGATCCCGCTTTTTTTTTGTGGTGTTTTTGACGTGTTTTGGGGTTTCCGTTGCGTTTCGTTGATTTCCTAATGTGTTTTAAGTTTGTTGGGAGTGGACTTTGGGATTTGGAGAACATCAGGTAGGTTTAGTGTGTTTTTGGGGTGGATCTATGTTTTTTGGGGTTTTCTTTCTTTTTTAGGGGTTATCCTGTTCTTGTTTGGGGTGTTTTCGACTTGTTTTGGGGTCTCCGTTGGGTTTTAGTTGGATTCTCGTTGGTCGTTAGGGTAAATGGGAGTGGATTGTGGGTTTTGAAGAAGATCAGGTGAGTTTAGGGTGGTTTTGCGGGGAAATTCATAGTGTTTGGTGTTTTTTCTTCTGATCCAGTTCTTTTCTGGGGTGTTTTTGAGGTGTTTTTGGGGTTTCCGTTGGGTTTCGCTGAGTTCCTAATGGGTTTTATGGTGGTTGGGAGTGGACATTTGGATTTGGAGAACATCAGGTACGTTTAGAGTGGTTTTGGGATTGGATCCGTGCTTTTTGGGGTTTTCTTTCGTTTTTGGGGGTGATCCTGTTCTTGTTTGGGGTGTTTTGGACGTGTTATGGGGTCTCCGTTGGGTTTCATTGGGTTTCTCGTGGTCATCATGGTGGAAAAGTGTAAATTGTGGGTTTTGGAGAACATCAGGTAGATTTAGGGTGTTTTTTGGGGTGGATCTATGTTTTTGGGGGATTTTCTTCCAGTTTTGGGGGTGATTCCGTTCTTGTTTGGGGTGTTTTTGACGTGTTTTGTGGTCTCTGTTTTGTTTCGTTGTGTTTTCCTTGTTCATTTTGGTGGAAAAGGCTGAATAGTGGGTTTTGGAGAACATCAGGTAGGTTTAGGGTGGTTTTGGGATTTGATCCGTGCTTTTTGGGGATTTTGTTCCAGTTTTGGGGGTGATTCCGTTCTTGTTTGTGGTGTTTTTGATGTGTTTTGGGTTCTCCGTTGGGTTTCGTTGGGTTTTCCGTTGGCATCATGGTGGAAAAGGGTAAATTGTGGGTTTTGGAGAACATCAGGTAGGTTTAGGGGGACTTTTGGGGTGGATTCATGGTATTTGTTTTTTTTTTTTTCTGTTTTTCTGGGGTGATCCCGTTCTTTTTGGGTGTGTTTTTGATGTGTTTTGGGGTCTCCGTTGGGTTTTGTTGGGTTCTTGTTGGTCATCATGTTGGAAAAGTGTAAATTGTGGGTTTTGGAGAATATCAGGTGAGTTTAAGTTTTTCTGGGTGGTGAATCTATGGTTTTGGTTGAATTCTTCTGTTTTTTTTTAGCGTTTTCTTCTGTTTTTGGGGTGGTCCCATTCTTGTTTGGGGTGTTTTTGACATATTTTGGGGTCTCCGTTGGTTTTTGTTGGGTTCTTGTTGTTCATCATGGTGGAAAAGGGTAAATTGTGGGTATTGGAGAACATCAGGTAGGTTTAGGGGGACTTTTGGGGTGGATCAACGGCTTTTAGGGTTTTCTTTCGGTTTTGGGGGTGATCCCGCTTTTTTTTGTGGTGTTTTTGACGTGTTTTGGGGTTTCCGTTGCGTTTCGTTGATTTCCTAATGTGTTTTAAGTTTGTTGGGAGTGGACTTTGGGATTTGGAGAACATCAGGTAGGTTTAGTGTGTTTTTGGGGTGGATCTATGTTTTTTGGGGTTTTCTTTCTTTTTTAGGGGTTATCCTGTTCTTGTTTGGGGTGTTTTCGACTTGTTTTGGGGTCTCCGTTGGGTTTTAGTTGGATTCTCGTTGGTCGTTAGGGTAAATGGGAGTGGATTGTGGGTTTTGAAGAAGATCAGGTGAGTTTAGGGTGGTTTTGCGGGGAAATTCATAGTGTTTGGTGTTTTTTCTTCTGATCCAGTTCTTTTCTGGGGTGTTTTTGAGGTGTTTTTGGGGTTTCCGTTGGGTTTCGCTGAGTTCCTAATGGGTTTTATGGTGGTTGGGAGTGGACATTTGGATTTGGAGAACATCAGGTACGTTTAGAGTGGTTTTGGGATTGGATCCGTGCTTTTTGGGGTTTTCTTTCGTTTTTGGGGGTGATCCTGTTCTTGTTTGGGGTGTTTTGGACGTGTTTTGGGTTCTCCGTTGGGTTTCGTTGTGTTTTCCGTGGTCATCATGGTGGAAAAGTGTAAATTGTGGGTTTTGGAGAACATCAGGTAGATTTAGGGTGTTTTTTGGGGTGGATCCATGTTTTTGGGGGATTTTCTTCCAGTTTTGGGGGTGATTCCGTTCTTGTTTGGGGTGTTTTTGACGTGTTTTGTGGTCTCTGTTTTGTTTCGTTGTGTTTTCCTTGTTCATTTTGGTGGAAAAGGCTGAATAGTGGGTTTTGGAGAACATCAGGTAGGTTTAGGGTGGTTTTGGGATTTGATCCGTGCTTTTTGGGGATTTTGTTCCAGTTTTGGGGGTGATTCCGTTCTTGTTTGTGGTGTTTTTGATGTGTTTTGGGTTCTCCGTTGGGTTTCGTTGGGTTTTCCGTTGGCATCATGGTGGAAAAGGGTAAATTGTGGGTTTTGGAGAACATCAGGTAGGTTTAGGGGGACTTTTGGGGTGGATTCATGGTATTTGTTTTTTTTTTTTTCTGTTTTTCTGGGGTGATCCCGTTCTTTTTGGGTGTGTTTTTGATGTGTTTTGGGGTCTCCGTTGGGTTTTGTTGGGTTCTTGTTGGTCATCATGTTGGAAAAGTGTAAATTGTGGGTTTTGGAGAATATCAGGTGAGTTTAAGTTTTTCTGGGTGGTGAATCTATGGTTTTGGTTGAATTCTTCTGTTTTTTTTTAGCGTTTTCTTCTGTTTTTGGGGTGGTCCCATTCTTGTTTGGGGTGTTTTTGACATATTTTGGGGTCTCCGTTGGTTTTTGTTGGGTTCTTGTTGTTCATCATGGTGGAAAAGGGTAAATTGTGGGTATTGGAGAACATCAGGTAGGTTTAGGGGGACTTTTGGGGTGGATCAACGGCTTTTAGGGTTTTCTTTCGGTTTTGGGGGTGATCCCGCTTTTTTTTGTGGTGTTTTTGACGTGTTTTGGGGTTTCCGTTGCGTTTCGTTGATTTCCTAATGTGTTTTAAGTTTGTTGGGAGTGGACTTTGGGATTTGGAGAACATCAGGTAGGTTTAGTGTGTTTTTGGGGTGGATCTATGTTTTTTGGGGTTTTCTTTCTTTTTTAGGGGTTATCCTGTTCTTGTTTGGGGTGTTTTCGACTTGTTTTGGGGTCTCTGTTGGGTTTTAGTTGGATTCTCGTTGGTCGTTAGGGTAAATGGGAGTGGATTGTGGGTTTTGAAGAAGATCAGGTGAGTTTAGGGTGGTTTTGCGGGGAAATTCATAGTGTTTGGTGTTTTTTCTTCTGATCCAGTTCTTTTCTGGGGTGTTTTTGAGGTGTTTTTGGGGTTTCCGTTGGGTTTCGCTGAGTTCCTAATGGGTTTTATGGTGGTTGGGAGTGGACATTTGGATTTGGAGAACATCAGGTACGTTTAGAGTGGTTTTGGGATTGGATCCGTGCTTTTTGGGGTTTTCTTTCGTTTTTGGGGGTGATCCTGTTCTTGTTTGGGGTGTTTTGGACGTGTTATGGGGTCTCCGTTGGGTTTCATTGGGTTTCTCGTGGTCATCATGGTGGAAAAGTGTAAATTGTGGGTTTTGGAGAACATCAGGTAGATTTAGGGTGTTTTTTGGGGTGGATCTATGTTTTTGGGGGATTTTCTTCCAGTTTTGGGGGTGATTCCGTTCTTGTTTGGGGTGTTTTTGACGTGTTTTGTGGTCTCTGTTTTGTTTCGTTGTGTTTTCCTTGTTCATTTTGGTGGAAAAGGCTGAATAGTGGGTTTTGGAGAACATCAGGTAGGTTTAGGGTGGTTTTGGGATTTGATCCGTGCTTTTTGGGGATTTTGTTCCAGTTTTGGGGGTGATTCCGTTCTTGTTTGTGGTGTTTTTGATGTGTTTTGGGTTCTCCGTTGGGTTTCGTTGGGTTTTCCGTTGGCATCATGGTGGAAAAGGGTAAATTGTGGGTTTTGGAGAACATCAGGTAGGTTTAGGGGGACTTTTGGGGTGGATTCATGGTATTTGTTTTTTTTTTTTTCTGTTTTTCTGGGTTGATCCCGTTCTTTTTGGGTGTGTTTTTGATGTGTTTTGGGGTCTCCGTTGGGTTTTGTTGGGTTCTTGTTGGTCATCATGTTGGAAAAGTGTAAATTGTGGGTTTTGGAGAATATCAGGTGAGTTTAGGGTGGTTTTGCGGGGAAATTCATAGTGTTTGGTGTTTTTTCTTCTGATCCAGTTCTTTTCTGGGGTGTTTTGAGGTGTTTTTGGGGTTTCCGTTGGGTTTCGTTGAGTTCCTAATGGGTTTTATGGTGGTTGGGAGTGGACATTTGGATTTGGAGAACATCAGGTAGGTTTAGTGTGTTTTTGGGGTGGATCTATGGTTTTTGGGGTTTTCTTTCTTTTTTAGGGGTTATCCTGTTCTTGTTTGGGGTGTTTTCGACTTGTTTTGGGGTCTCCGTTGGGTTTTAGTTGGATTCTCGTTGGTCGTTAGGGTAAATGGGAGTGTATTGTGGGTTTTGAAGAAGATCAGGTGAGTTTAGGGTGGTTTTGCGGGGAAATTCATAGTGTTTGGTGTTTTTTCTTCTGATCCAGTTCTTTTCTGGGGTGTTTTTGAGGTGTTTTTGGGGTTTCCGTTGGGTTTCGCTGAGTTCCTAATGGGTTTTATGGTGGTTGGGAGTGGACATTTGGATTTGGAGAACATCAGGTACGTTTAGAGTGGTTTTGGGATTGGATCCGTGCTTTTTGGGGTTTTCTTTCGTTTTTGGGGGTGATCCTGTTCTTGTTTGGGGTGTTTTGGACGTGTTATGGGGTCTCCGTTGGGTTTCATTGGGTTTCTCGTGGTCATCATGGTGGAAAAGTGTAAATTGTGGGTTTTGGAGAACATCAGGTAGATTTAGGGTGTTTTTTGGGGTGGATCTATGTTTTTGGGGGATTTTCTTCCAGTTTTGGGGGTGATTCCGTTCTTGTTTGGGGTGTTTTTGACGTGTTTTGTGGTCTCTGTTTTGTTTCGTTGTGTTTTCCTTGTTCATTTTGGTGGAAAAGGCTGAATAGTGGGTTTTGGAGAACATCAGGTAGGTTTAGGGTGGTTTTGGGATTTGATCCGTGCTTTTTGGGGATTTTGTTCCAGTTTTGGGGGTGATTCCGTTCTTGTTTGTGGTGTTTTTGATGTGTTTTGGGTTCTCCGTTGGGTTTCGTTGGGTTTTCCGTTGGCATCATGGTGGAAAAGGGTAAATTGTGGGTTTTGGAGAACATCAGGTAGGTTTAGGGGGACTTTTGGGGTGGATTCATGGTATTTGTTTTTTTTTTTTTTCTGTTTTTCTGGGGTGATCCCGTTCTTTTTGGGTGTGTTTTTGATGTGTTTTGGGGTCTCCGTTGGGTTTTGTTGGGTTCTTGTTGGTCATCATGTTGGAAAAGTGTAAATTGTGGGTTTTGGAGAATATCAGGTGAGTTTAGGGTGGTTTTGCGGGGAAATTCATAGTGTTTGGTGTTTTTTCTTCTGATCCAGTTCTTTTCTGGGGTGTTTTTGAGGTGTTTTTGGGGTTTCCGTTGGGTTTCGCTGAGTTCCTAATGGGTTTTATGGTGGTTGGGAGTGGACATTTGGATTTGGAGAACATCAGGTACGTTTAGAGTGGTTTTGGGATTGGATCCGTGCTTTTTGGGGTTTTCTTTCGTTTTTGGGGGTGATCCTGTTCTTGTTTGGGGTGTTTTGGACGTGTTATGGGGTCTCCGTTGGGTTTCATTGGGTTTCTTGTGGTCATCATGGTGGAAAAGTGTAAATTGTGGGTTTTGGAGAACATCAGGTAGATTTAGGGTGTTTTTTGGGGTGGATCTATGTTTTTGGGGGATTTTCTTCCAGTTTTGGGGGTGATTCCGTTCTTGTTTGGGGTGTTTTTGACGTGTTTTGTGGTCTCTGTTTTGTTTCGTTGTGTTTTCCTTGTTCATTTTGGTGGAAAAGGCTGAATAGTGGGTTTTGGAGAACATCAGGTAGGTTTAGGGTGGTTTTGGGATTTGATCCGTGCTTTTTGGGGATTTTGTTCCAGTTTTGGGGGTGATTCCGTTCTTGTTTGTGGTGTTTTTGATGTGTTTTGGGTTCTCCGTTGGGTTTCGTTGGGTTTTCCGTTGGCATCATGGTGGAAAAGGGTAAATTGTGGGTTTTGGAGAACATCAGGTAGGTTTAGGGGGACTTTTGGGGTGGATTCATGGTATTTGTTTTTTTTTTTTTCTGTTTTTCTGGGTTGATCCCGTTCTTTTTGGGTGTGTTTTTGATGTGTTTTGGGGTCTCCGTTGGGTTTTGTTGGGTTCTTGTTGGTCATCATGTTGGAAAAGTGTAAATTGTGGGTTTTGGAGAATATCAGGTGAGTTTAGGGTGGTTTTGCGGGGAAATTCATAGTGTTTGGTGTTTTTTCTTCTGATCCAGTTCTTTTCTGGGGTGTTTTTGAGGTGTTTTTGGGGTTTCCGTTGGGTTTCGTTGAGTTCCTAATGGGTTTTATGGTGGTTGGGAGTGGACATTTGGATTTGGAGAACATCAGGTACGTTTAGAGTGGTTTTGGGATTGGATCCGTGCTTTTTGGGGTTTTCTTTCGTTTTTGGGGGTGATCCTGTTCTTGTTTGGGGTGTTTTGGACGTGTTTTGGGTTCTCCGTTGGGTTTCGTTGTGTTTTCCGTGGTCATCATGGTGGAAAAGTGTAAATTGTGGGTTTTGGAGAACATCAGGTAGGTTTAGGGTGTTTTTTGGGGTGGATCTATGTTTTTGGGGGATTTTCTTCCAGTTTTGGGGGTGATTCCGTTCTTGTTTGGGGTGTTTTTGACGTGTTTTGTGGTCTCTGTTTTGTTTCGTTGTGTTTTCCTTGTTCATTTTGGTGGAAAAGGCTGAATAGTGGGTTTTGGAGAACATCAGGTAGGTTTAGGGTGGTTTTGGGATTTGATCCGTGCTTTTTGGGGATTTTGTTCCAGTTTTGGGGGTGATTCCGTTCTTGTTTGTGGTGTTTTTGATGTGTTTTGGGTTCTCCGTTGGGTTTCGTTGGGTTTTCCGTTGGCATCATGGTGGAAAAGGGTAAATTGTGGGTTTTGGAGAACATCAGGTAGGTTTAGGGGGACTTTTGGGGTGGATTCATGGTATTTGTTTTTTTTTTTTCTGTTTTTCTGGGGTGATCCCGTTCTTTTTGGGTGTGTTTTTGATGTGTTTTGGGGTCTCCGTTGGGTTTTGTTGGGTTCTTGTTGGTCATCATGTTGGAAAAGTGTAAATTGTGGGTTTTGGAGAATATCAGGTGAGTTTAAGTTTTTCTGGGTGGTGAATCTATGGTTTTGGTTGAATTCTTCTGGTTTTTTTTAGCGTTTTCTTCTGTTTTTGGGGTGGTCCCATTCTTGTTTGGGGTGTTTTTGACATATTTTGGGGTCTCCGTTGGTTTTTGTTGGGTTCTTGTTGTTCATCATGGTGGAAAAGGGTAAATTGTGGGTATTGGAGAACATCAGGTAGGTTTAGGGGGACTTTTGGGGTGGATCAACGGCTTTTAGGGTTTTCTTTCGGTTTTGGGGGTGATCCCGCTTTTTTTTGTGGTGTTTTTGACGTGTTTTGGGGTTTCCGTTGCGTTTCGTTGATTTCCTAATGTGTTTTAAGTTTGTTGGGAGTGGACTTTGGGATTTGGAGAACATCAGGTAGGTTTAGTGTGTTTTTGGGGTGGATCTATGTTTTTTGGGGTTTTCTTTCTTTTTTAGGGGTTATCCTGTTCTTGTTTGGGGTGTTTTCGACTTGTTTTGGGGTCTCCGTTGGGTTTTAGTTGGATTCTCGTTGGTCGTTAGGGTAAATGGGAGTGGATTGTGGGTTTTGAAGAAGATCAGGTGAGTTTAGGGTGGTTTTGCGGGGAAATTCATAGTGTTTGGTGTTTTTTCTTCTGATCCAGTTCTTTTCTGGGGTGTTTTTGAGGTGTTTTTGGGGTTTCCGTTGGGTTTCGTTGAGTTCCTAATGGGTTTTATGGTGGATGGGAGTGGACATTTGGATTTGGAGAACATCAGGTACGTTTAGAGTGGTTTTGGGATTGGATCCGTGCTTTTTGGGGTTTTCTTTCGTTTTTGGGGGTGATCCTGTTCTTGTTTGGGGTGTTTTGGACGTGTTATGGGGTCTCCGTTGGGTTTCATTGGGTTTCTCGTGGTCATCATGGTGGAAAAGTGTAAATTGTGGGTTTTGGAGAACATCAGGTAGATTTAGGGTGTTTTTTGGGGTGGATCTATGTTTTTGGGGGATTTTCTTCCAGTTTTGGGGGTGATTCCGTTCTTGTTTGGGGTGTTTTTGACGTGTTTTGTGGTCTCTGTTTTGTTTCGTTGTGTTTTCCTTGTTCATTTTGGTGGAAAAGGCTGAATAGTGGGTTTTGGAGAACATCAGGTAGGTTTAGGGTGGTTTTGGGATTTGATCCGTGCTTTTTGGGGATTTTGTTCCAGTTTTGGGGGTGATTCCGTTCTTGTTTGTGGTGTTTTTGATGTGTTTTGGGTTCTCCGTTGGGTTTCGTTGGGTTTTCCGTTGGCATCATGGTGGAAAAGGGTAAATTGTGGGTTTTGGAGAACATCAGGTAGGTTTAGGGGGACTTTTGGGGTGGATTCATGGTATTTGTTTTTTTTTTTTCTGTTTTTCTGGGGTGATCCCGTTCTTTTTTGGTGTGTTTTTGATGTGTTTTGGGGTCTCCGTTGGGTTTTGTTGGGTTCTTGTTGGTCATCATGTTGGAAAAGTGTAAATTGTGGGTTTTGGAGAATATCAGGTGAGTTTAAGTTTTTCTGGGTGGTGAATCTATGGTTTTGGTTGAATTCTTCTGGTTTTTTTTAGCGTTTTCTTCTGTTTTTGGGGTGGTCCCATTCTTGTTTGGGGTGTTTTTGGCATATTTTGGGGTCTCCGTTGGTTTTTGTTGGGTTCTTGTTGTTCATCATGGTGGAAAAGGGTAAATTGTGGGTATTGGAGAACATCAGGTAGGTTTAGGGGGACTTTTGGGGTGGATCAACGGCTTTTAGGGTTTTCTTTCAGTTTTGGGGGTGATCCCGCTTTTTTTTGTGGTGTTTTTGACGTGTTTTGGGGTTTCCGTTGCGTTTCGTTGATTTCCTAATGTGTTTTAAGTTTGTTGGGAGTGGACTTTGGGATTTGGAGAACATCAGGTAGGTTTAGTGTGTTTTTGGGGTGGATCTATGTTTTTTGGGGTTTTCTTTCTTTTTTAGGGGTTATCCTGTTCTTGTTTGGGGTGTTTTCGACTTGTTTTGGGGTCTCCGTTGGGTTTTAGTTGGATTCTCGTTGGTCGTTAGGGTAAATGGGAGTGGATTGTGGGTTTTGAAGAAGATCAGGTGAGTTTAGGGTGGTTTTGCGGGGAAATTCATAGTGTTTGGTGTTTTTTCTTCTGATCCAGTTCTTTTCTGGGGTGTTTTTGAGGTGTTTTTGGGGTTTCCGTTGGGTTTCGCTGAGTTCCTAATGGGTTTTATGGTGGTTGGGAGTGGACATTTGGATTTGGAGAACATCAGGTACGTTTAGAGTGGTTTTGGGATTGGATCCGTGCTTTTTGGGGTTTTCTTTCGTTTTTGGGGGTGATCCTGTTCTTGTTTGGGGTGTTTTGGACGTGTTATGGGGTCTCCGTTGGGTTTCATTGGGTTTCTCGTGGTCATCATGGTGGAAAAGTGTAAATTGTGGGTTTTGGAGAACATCAGGTAGATTTAGGGTGTTTTTTGGGGTGGATCTATGTTTTTGGGGGATTTTCTTCCAGTTTTGGGGGTGATTCCGTTCTTGTTTGGGGTGTTTTTGACGTGTTTTGTGGTCTCTGTTTTGTTTCGTTGTGTTTTCCTTGTTCATTTTGGTGGAAAAGGCTGAATAGTGGGTTTTGGAGAACATCAGGTAGGTTTAGGGTGGTTTTGGGATTTGATCCGTGCTTTTTGGGGATTTTGTTCCAGTTTTGGGGGTGATTCCGTTCTTGTTTGTGGTGTTTTTGATGTGTTTTGGGTTCTCCGTTGGGTTTCGTTGGGTTTTCCGTTGGCATCATGGTGGAAAAGGGTAAATTGTGGGTTTTGGAGAACATCAGGTAGGTTTAGGGGGACTTTTGGGGTGGATTCATGGTATTTGTTTTTTTTTTTTTCTGTTTTTCTGGGGTGATCCCGTTCTTTTTGGGTGTGTTTTTGATGTGTTTTGGGGTCTCCGTTGGGTTTTGTTGGGTTCTTGTTGGTCATCATGTTGGAAAAGTGTAAATTGTGGGTTTTGGAGAATATCAGGTGAGTTTAGGGTGGTTTTGCGGGGAAATTCATAGTGTTTGGTGTTTTTTCTTCTGATCCAGTTCTTTTCTGGGGTGTTTTTGAGGTGTTTTTGGGGTTTCCGTTGGGTTTCGCTGAGTTCCTAATGGGTTTTATGGTGGTTGGGAGTGGACATTTGGATTTGGAGAACATCAGGTACGTTTAGAGTGGTTTTGGGATTGGATCCGTGCTTTTTGGGGTTTTCTTTCGTTTTTGGGGGTGATCCTGTTCTTGTTTGGGGTGTTTTGGACGTGTTATGGGGTCTCCGTTGGGTTTCATTGGGTTTCTCGTGGTCATCATGGTGGAAAAGTGTAAATTGTGGGTTTTGGAGAACATCAGGTAGATTTAGGGTGTTTTTTGGGGTGGATCTATGTTTTTGGGGGATTTTCTTCCAGTTTTGGGGGTGATTCCGTTCTTGTTTGGGGTGTTTTTGACGTGTTTTGTGGTCTCTGTTTTGTTTCGTTGTGTTTTCCTTGTTCATTTTGGTGGAAAAGGCTGAATAGTGGGTTTTGGAGAACATCAGGTAGGTTTAGGGTGGTTTTGGGATTTGATCCGTGCTTTTTGGGGATTTTGTTCCAGTTTTGGGGGTGATTCCGTTCTTGTTTGTGGTGTTTTTGATGTGTTTTGGGTTCTCCGTTGGGTTTCGTTGGGTTTTCCGTTGGCATCATGGTGGAAAAGGGTAAATTGTGGGTTTTGGAGAACATCAGGTAGGTTTAGGGGGACTTTTGGGGTGGATTCATGGTATTTGTTTTTTTTTTTTCTGTTTTTCTGGGGTGATCCCGTTCTTTTTGGGTGTGTTTTTGATGTGTTTTGGGGTCTCCGTTGGGTTTTGTTGGGTTCTTGTTGGTCATCATGTTGGAAAAGTGTAAATTGTGGGTTTTGGAGAATATCAGGTGAGTTTAGGGTGGTTTTGCGGGGAAATTCATAGTGTTTGGTGTTTTTTCTTCTGATCCAGTTCTTTTCTGGGGTGTTTTTGAGGTGTTTTTGGGGTTTCCGTTGGGTTTCGTTGAGTTCCTAATGGGTTTTATGGTGGATGGGAGTGGACATTTGGATTTGGAGAACATCAGGTACGTTTAGAGTGGTTTTGGGATTGGATCCGTGCTTTTTGGGGTTTTCTTTCGTTTTTGGGGGTGATCCTGTTCTTGTTTGGGGTGTTTTGGACGTGTTATGGGGTCTCCGTTGGGTTTCATTGGGTTTCTCGTGGTCATCATGGTGGAAAAGTGTAAATTGTGGGTTTTGGAGAACATCAGGTAGATTTAGGGTGTTTTTTGGGGTGGATCTATGTTTTTGGGGGATTTTCTTCCAGTTTTGGGGGTGATTCCGTTCTTGTTTGGGGTGTTTTTGACGTGTTTTGTGGTCTCTGTTTTGTTTCGTTGTGTTTTCCTTGTTCATTTTGGTGGAAAAGGCTGAATAGTGGGTTTTGGAGAACATCAGGTAGGTTTAGGGTGGTTTTGGGATTTGATCCGTGCTTTTTGGGGATTTTGTTCCAGTTTTGGGGGTGATTCCGTTCTTGTTTGTGGTGTTTTTGATGTGTTTTGGGTTCTCCGTTGGGTTTCGTTGGGTTTTCCGTTGGCATCATGGTGGAAAAGGGTAAATTGTGGGTTTTGGAGAACATCAGGTAGGTTTAGGGGGACTTTTGGGGTGGATTCATGGTATTTGTTTTTTTTTTTTTCTGTTTTTCTGGGGTGATCCCGTTCTTTTTGGGTGTGTTTTTGATGTGTTTTGGGGTCTCCGTTGGGTTTTGTTGGGTTCTTGTTGGTCATCATGTTGGAAAAGTGTAAATTGTGGGTTTTGGAGAATATCAGGTGAGTTTAAGTTTTTCTGGGTGGTGAATCTATGGTTTTGGTTGAATTCTTCTGTTTTTTTTTTTTAGCGTTTTCTTCTGTTTTTGGGGTGGTCCCATTCTTGTTTGGGGTGTTTTTGACATATTTTGGGGTCTCCGTTGGTTTTTGTTGGGTTCTTGTTGTTCATCATGGTGAAAACGTGTAAATTGTGGGTATTGGAGAACATCAGGTAGGTTTAGGGGGACTATTGGGGTGGATCAACGGCTTTTAGGGTTTTCTTTCGGTTTTGGGGGTGATCCCGCTTTTTTTTGTGGTGTTTTTGACGTGTTTTGGGGTTTCCGTTGCGTTTCGTTGATTTCCTAATGTGTTTTAAGTTTGTTGGGAGTGGACTTTGGGATTTGGAGAACATCAGGTAGGTTTAGTGTGTTTTTGGGGTGGATCTATGTTTTTTGGGGTTTTCTTTCTTTTTTAGGGGTTATCCTGTTCTTGTTTGGGGTGTTTTCGACTTGTTTTGGGGTCTCCGTTGGGTTTTAGTTGGATTCTCGTTGGTCGTTAGGGTAAATGGGAGTGGATTGTGGGTTTTGAAGAAGATCAGGTGAGTTTAGGGTGGTTTTGCGGGGAAATTCATAGTGTTTGGTGTTTTTTCTTCTGATCCAGTTCTTTTCTGGGGTGTTTTTGAGGTGTTTTTGGGGTTTCCGTTGGGTTTCGCTGAGTTCCTAATGGGTTTTATGGTGGTTGGGAGTGGACATTTGGATTTGGAGAACATCAGGTACGTTTAGAGTGGTTTTGGGATTGGATCCGTGCTTTTTGGGGTTTTCTTTCGTTTTTGGGGGTGATCCTGTTCTTGTTTGGGGTGTTTTGGACGTGTTTTGGGTTCTCCGTTGGGTTTCGTTGTGTTTTCCGTGGTCATCATGGTGGAAAAGTGTAAATTGTGGGTTTTGGAGAACATCAGGTAGGTTTAGGGTGTTTTTTGGGGTGGATCCATGTTTTTGGGGGATTTTCTTCCAGTTTTGGGGGTGATTCCGTTCTTGTTTGGGGTGTTTTTGACGTGTTTTGTGGTCTCTGTTTTGTTTCGTTGTGTTTTCCTTGTTCATTTTGGTGGAAAAGGCTGAATAGTGGGTTTTGGAGAACATCAGGTAGGTTTAGGGTGGTTTTGGGATTTGATCCGTGCTTTTTGGGGATTTTGTTCCAGTTTTGGGGGTGATTCCGTTCTTGTTTGTGGTGTTTTTGATGTGTTTTGGGTTCTCCGTTGGGTTTCGTTGGGTTTTCCGTTGGCATCATGGTGGAAAAGGGTAAATTGTGGGTTTTGGAGAACATCAGGTAGGTTTAGGGGGACTTTTGGGGTGGATTCATGGTATTTGTTTTTTTTTTTTTTCTGTTTTTCTGGGTTGATCCCGTTCTTTTTGGGTGTGTTTTTGATGTGTTTTGGGGTCTCCGTTGGGTTTTGTTGGGTTCTTGTTGGTCATCATGTTGGAAAAGTGTAAATTGTGGGTTTTGGAGAATATCAGGTGAGTTTAAGTTTTTCTGGGTGGTGAATCTATGGTTTTGGTTGAATTCTTCTGTTTTTTTTTAGCGTTTTCTTCTGTTTTTGGGGTGGTCCCATTCTTGTTTGGGGTGTTTTTGACATATTTTGGGGTCTCCGTTGGTTTTTGTTGGGTTCTTGTTGTTCATCATGGTGGAAAAGGGTAAATTGTGGGTATTGGAGAACATCAGGTAGGTTTAGGGGGACTTTTGGGGTGGATCAACGGCTTTTAGGGTTTTCTTTCGGTTTTGGGGGTGATCCCGCTTTTTTTTGTGGTGTTTTTGACGTGTTTTGGGGTTTCCGTTGCGTTTCGTTGATTTCCTAATGTGTTTTAAGTTTGTTGGGAGTGGACTTTGGGATTTGGAGAACATCAGGTAGGTTTAGTGTGTTTTTGGGGTGGATCTATGTTTTTTGGGGTTTTCTTTCTTTTTTAGGGGTTATCCTGTTCTTGTTTGGGGTGTTTTCGACTTGTTTTGGGGTCTCCGTTGGGTTTTAGTTGGATTCTCGTTGGTCGTTAGGGTAAATGGGAGTGGATTGTGGGTTTTGAAGAAGATCAGGTGAGTTTAGGGTGGTTTTGCGGGGAAATTCATAGTGTTTGGTGTTTTTTCTTCTGATCCAGTTCTTTTCTGGGGTGTTTTTGAGGTGTTTTTGGGGTTTCCGTTGGGTTTCGCTGAGTTCCTAATGGGTTTTATGGTGGTTGGGAGTGGACATTTGGATTTGGAGAACATCAGGTACGTTTAGAGTGGTTTTGGGATTGGATCCGTGCTTTTTGGGGTTTTCTTTCGTTTTTGGGGGTGATCCTGTTCTTGTTTGGGGTGTTTTGGACGTGTTTTGGGTTCTCCGTTGGGTTTCGTTGTGTTTTCCGTGGTCATCATGGTGGAAAAGTGTAAATTGTGGGTTTTGGAGAACATCAGGTAGGTTTAGGGTGTTTTTTGGGGTGGATCCATGTTTTTGGGGGATTTTCTTCCAGTTTTGGGGGTGATTCCGTTCTTGTTTGGGGTGTTTTTGACGTGTTTTGTGGTCTCTGTTTTGTTTCGTTGTGTTTTCCTTGTTCATTTTGGTGGAAAAGGCTGAATAGTGGGTTTTGGAGAACATCAGGTAGGTTTAGGGTGGTTTTGGGATTTGATCCGTGCTTTTTGGGGATTTTGTTCCAGTTTTGGGGGTGATTCCGTTCTTGTTTGTGGTGTTTTTGATGTGTTTTGGGTTCTCCGTTGGGTTTCGTTGGGTTTTCCGTTGGCATCATGGTGGAAAAGGGTAAATTGTGGGTTTTGGAGAACATCAGGTAGGTTTAGGGGGACTTTTGGGGTGGATTCATGGTATTTGTTTTTTTTTTTTTTCTGTTTTTCTGGGTTGATCCCGTTCTTTTTGGGTGTGTTTTTGATGTGTTTTGGGGTCTCCGTTGGGTTTTGTTGGGTTCTTGTTGGTCATCATGTTGGAAAAGTGTAAATTGTGGGTTTTGGAGAATATCAGGTGAGTTTAAGTTTTTCTGGGTGGTGAATCTATGGTTTTGGTTGAATTCTTCTGTTTTTTTTTAGCGTTTTCTTCTGTTTTTGGGGTGGTCCCATTCTTGTTTGGGGTGTTTTTGACATATTTTGGGGTCTCCGTTGGTTTTTGTTGGGTTCTTGTTGTTCATCATGGTGGAAAAGGGTAAATTGTGGGTATTGGAGAACATCAGGTAGGTTTAGGGGGACTTTTGGGGTGGATCAACGGCTTTTAGGGTTTTCTTTCGGTTTTGGGGGTGATCCCGCTTTTTTTTGTGGTGTTTTTGACGTGTTTTGGGGTTTCCGTTGCGTTTCGTTGATTTCCTAATGTGTTTTAAGTTTGTTGGGAGTGGACTTTGGGATTTGGAGAACATCAGGTAGGTTTAGTGTGTTTTTGGGGTGGATCTATGTTTTTTTGGGGTTTTCTTTCTTTTTTAGGGGTTATCCTGTTCTTGTTTGGGGTGTTTTCGACTTGTTTTGGGGTCTCCGTTGGGTTTTAGTTGGATTCTCGTTGGTCGTTAGGGTAAATGGGAGTGGATTGTGGGTTTTGAAGAAGATCAGGTGAGTTTAGGGTGGTTTTGCGGGGAAATTCATAGTGTTTGGTGTTTTTTCTTCTGATCCAGTTCTTTTCTGGGGTGTTTTTGAGGTGTTTTTGGGGTTTCCGTTGGGTTTCGTTGAGTTCCTAATGGGTTTTATGGTGGTTGGGAGTGGACATTTGGATTTGGAGAACATCAGGTACGTTTAGAGTGGTTTTGGGATTGGATCCGTGCTTTTTGGGGTTTTCTTTCGTTTTTGGGGGTGATCCTGTTCTTGTTTGGGGTGTTTTGGACGTGTTATGGGGTCTCCGTTGGGTTTCATTGGGTTTCTCGTGGTCATCATGGTGGAAAAGTGTAAATTGTGGGTTTTGGAGAACATCAGGTAGATTTAGGGTGTTTTTTGGGGTGGATCTATGTTTTTGGGGGATTTTCTTCCAGTTTTGGGGGTGATTCCGTTCTTGTTTGGGGTGTTTTTGACGTGTTTTGTGGTCTCTGTTTTGTTTCGTTGTGTTTTCCTTGTTCATTTTGGTGGAAAAGGCTGAATAGTGGGTTTTGGAGAACATCAGGTAGGTTTAGGGTGGTTTTGGGATTTGATCCGTGCTTTTTGGGGATTTTGTTCCAGTTTTGGGGGTGATTCCGTTCTTGTTTGTGGTGTTTTTGATGTGTTTTGGGTTCTCCGTTGGGTTTCGTTGGGTTTTCCGTTGGCATCATGGTGGAAAAGGGTAAATTGTGGGTTTTGGAGAACATCAGGTAGGTTTAGGGGGACTTTTGGGGTGGATTCATGGTATTTGTTTTTTTTTTTTTCTGTTTTTCTGGGGTGATCCCGTTCTTTTTGGGTGTGTTTTTGATGTGTTTTGGGGTCTCCGTTGGGTTTTGTTGGGTTCTTGTTGGTCATCATGTTGGAAAAGTGTAAATTGTGGGTTTTGGAGAATATCAGGTGAGTTTAGGGTGGTTTTGCGGGGAAATTCATAGTGTTTGGTGTTTTTTCTTCTGATCCAGTTCTTTTCTGGGGTGTTTTTGACATATTTTGGGGTTTCCGTTGGGTTTCGTTGAGTTCCTAATGGGTTTTATGGTGGTTGGGAGTGGACATTTGGATTTGGAGAACATCAGGTACGTTTAGAGTGGTTTTGGGATTGGATCCGTGCTTTTTGGGTTTTTCTTTCGTTTTTGGGGGTGATCCTGTTCTTGTTTGGGGTGTTTTGGACGTGTTTTGGGTTCTCCGTTGGGTTTCGTTGTGTTTTCCGTGGTCATCATGGTGGAAAAGTGTAAATTGTGGGTTTTGGAGAACATCAGGTAGGTTTAGGGTGTTTTTTGGGGTGGATCCATGTTTTTGGGGGATTTTCTTCCAGTTTTGGGGGTGATTCCGTTCTTGTTTGGGGTGTTTTTGACGTGTTTTGTGGTCTCTGTTTTGTTTCGTTGTGTTTTCCTTGTTCATTTTGGTGGAAAAGGCTGAATAGTGGGTTTTGGAGAACATCAGGTAGGTTTAGGGTGGTTTTGGGATTTGATCCGTGCTTTTTGGGGATTTTGTTCCAGTTTTGGGGGTGATTCCGTTCTTGTTTGTGGTGTTTTTGATGTGTTTTGGGTTCTCCGTTGGGTTTCGTTGGGTTTTCCGTTGGCATCATGGTGGAAAAGGGTAAATTGTGGGTTTTGGAGAACATCAGGTAGGTTTAGGGGGACTTTTGGGGTGGATTCATGGTATTTGTTTTTTTTTTTTTTCTGTTTTTCTGGGTTGATCCCGTTCTTTTTGGGTGTGTTTTTGATGTGTTTTGGGGTCTCCGTTGGGTTTTGTTGGGTTCTTGTTGGTCATCATGTTGGAAAAGTGTAAATTGTGGGTTTTGGAGAATATCAGGTGAGTTTAAGTTTTTCTGGGTGGTGAATCTATGGTTTTGGTTGAATTCTTCTGTTTTTTTTTAGCGTTTTCTTCTGTTTTTGGGGTGGTCCCATTCTTGTTTGGGGTGTTTTTGACATATTTTGGGGTCTCCGTTGGTTTTTGTTGGGTTCTTGTTGTTCATCATGGTGGAAAAGGGTAAATTGTGGGTATTGGAGAACATCAGGTAGGTTTAGGGGGACTTTTGGGGTGGATCAACGGCTTTTAGGGTTTTCTTTCGGTTTTGGGGGTGATCCCGCTTTTTTTTGTGGTGTTTTTGACGTGTTTTGGGGTTTCCGTTGCGTTTCGTTGATTTCCTAATGTGTTTTAAGTTTGTTGGGAGTGGACTTTGGGATTTGGAGAACATCAGGTAGGTTTAGTGTGTTTTTGGGGTGGATCTATGTTTTTTGGGGTTTTCTTTCTTTTTTAGGGGTTATCCTGTTCTTGTTTGGGGTGTTTTCGACTTGTTTTGGGGTCTCCGTTGGGTTTTAGTTGGATTCTCGTTGGTCGTTAGGGTAAATGGGAGTGGATTGTGGGTTTTGAAGAAGATCAGGTGAGTTTAGGGTGGTTTTGCGGGGAAATTCATAGTGTTTGGTGTTTTTTCTTCTGATCCAGTTCTTTTCTGGGGTGTTTTTGAGGTGTTTTTGGGGTTTCCGTTGGGTTTCGTTGAGTTCCTAATGGGTTTTATGGTGGTTGGGAGTGGACATTTGGATTTGGAGAACATCAGGTACGTTTAGAGTGGTTTTGGGATTGGATCCGTGCTTTTTGGGGTTTTCTTTCGTTTTTGGGGGTGATCCTGTTCTTGTTTGGGGTGTTTTGGACGTGTTATGGGGTCTCCGTTGGGTTTCATTGGGTTTCTCGTGGTCATCATGGTGGAAAAGTGTAAATTGTGGGTTTTGGAGAACATCAGGTAGATTTAGGGTGTTTTTTGGGGTGGATCTATGTTTTTGGGGGATTTTCTTCCAGTTTTGGGGGTGATTCCGTTCTTGTTTGGGGTGTTTTTGACGTGTTTTGTGGTCTCTGTTTTGTTTCGTTGTGTTTTCCTTGTTCATTTTGGTGGAAAAGGCTGAATAGTGGGTTTTGGAGAACATCAGGTAGGTTTAGGGTGGTTTTGGGATTTGATCCGTGCTTTTTGGGGATTTTGTTCCAGTTTTGGGGGTGATTCCGTTCTTGTTTGTGGTGTTTTTGATGTGTTTTGGGTTCTCCGTTGGGTTTCGTTGGGTTTTCCGTTGGCATCATGGTGGAAAAGGGTAAATTGTGGGTTTTGGAGAACATCAGGTAGGTTTAGGGGGACTTTTGGGGTGGATTCATGGTATTTGTTTTTTTTTTTTTCTGTTTTTCTGGGGTGATCCCGTTCTTTTTGGGTGTGTTTTTGATGTGTTTTGGGGTCTCCGTTGGGTTTTGTTGGGTTCTTGTTGGTCATCATGTTGGAAAAGTGTAAATTGTGGGTTTTGGAGAATATCAGGTGAGTTTAGGGTGGTTTTGCGGGGAAATTCATAGTGTTTGGTGTTTTTTCTTCTGATCCAGTTCTTTTCTGGGGTGTTTTTGAGGTGTTTTTGGGGTTTCCGTTGGGTTTCGTTGAGTTCCTAATGGGTTTTATGGTGGTTGGGAGTGGACATTTGGATTTGGAGAACATCAGGTACGTTTAGAGTGGTTTTGGGATTGGATCCGTGCTTTTTGGGGTTTTCTTTCGTTTTTGGGGGTGATCCTGTTCTTGTTTGGGGTGTTTTGGACGTGTTTTGGGTTCTCCGTTGGGTTTTGTTGTGATTTCCGTGGTCATCATGGTGGAAAAGTGTAAATTGTGGGTTTTGGAGAACATCAGGTAGGTTTAGGGTGTTTTTTGGGGTGGATCTATGTTTTTGGGGGATTTTCTTCCAGTTTTGGGGGTGATTCCGTTCTTGTTTGGGGTGTTTTTGACGTGTTTTGTGGTCTCTGTTTTGTTTCGTTGTGTTTTCCTTGTTCATTTTGGTGGAAAAGGCTGAATAGTGGGTTTTGGAGAACATCAGGTAGGTTTAGGGTGGTTTTGGGATTTGATCCGTGCTTTTTGGGGATTTTGTTCCAGTTTTGGGGGTGATTCCGTTCTTGTTTGTGGTGTTTTTGATGTGTTTTGGGTTCTCCGTTGGGTTTCGTTGGGTTTTCCGTTGGCATCATGGTGGAAAAGGGTAAATTGTGGGTTTTGGAGAACATCAGGTAGGTTTAGGGGGACTTTTGGGGTGGATTCATGGTATTTGTTTTTTTTTTTTCTGTTTTTCTGGGGTGATCCCGTTCTTTTTGGGTGTGTTTTTGATGTGTTTTGGGGTCTCCGTTGGGTTTTGTTGGGTTCTTGTTGGTCATCATGTTGGAAAAGTGTAAATTGTGGGTTTTGGAGAATATCAGGTGAGTTTAAGTTTTTCTGGGTGGTGAATCTATGGTTTTGGTTGAATTCTTCTGTTTTTTTTTAGCGTTTTCTTCTGTTTTTGGGGTGGTCCCATTCTTGTTTGGGGTGTTTTTGACATATTTTGGGGTCTCCGTTGGTTTTTGTTGGGTTCTTGTTGTTCATCATGGTGGAAAAGGGTAAATTGTGGGTATTGGAGAACATCAGGTAGGTTTAGGGGGACTTTTGGGGTGGATCAACGGCTTTTAGGGTTTTCTTTCGGTTTTGGGGGTGATCCCGCTTTTTTTTGTGGTGTTTTTGACGTGTTTTGGGGTTTCCGTTGCGTTTCGTTGATTTCCTAATGTGTTTTAAGTTTGTTGGGAGTGGACTTTGGGATTTGGAGAACATCAGGTAGGTTTAGTGTGTTTTTGGGGTGGATCTATGTTTTTTGGGGTTTTCTTTCTTTTTTAGGGGTTATCCTGTTCTTGTTTGGGGTGTTTTCGACTTGTTTTGGGGTCTCCGTTGGGTTTTAGTTGGATTCTCGTTGGTCGTTAGGGTAAATGGGAGTGGATTGTGGGTTTTGAAGAAGATCAGGTGAGTTTAGGGTGGTTTTGCGGGGAAATTCATAGTGTTTGGTGTTTTTTCTTCTGATCCAGTTCTTTTCTGGGGTGTTTTTGAGGTGTTTTTGGGGTTTCCGTTGGGTTTCGCTGAGTTCCTAATGGGTTTTATGGTGGTTGGGAGTGGACATTTGGATTTGGAGAACATCAGGTACGTTTAGAGTGGTTTTGGGATTGGATCCGTGCTTTTTGGGGTTTTCTTTCGTTTTTGGGGGTGATCCTGTTCTTGTTTGGGGTGTTTTGGACGTGTTATGGGGTCTCCGTTGGGTTTCATTGGGTTTCTCGTGGTCATCATGGTGGAAAAGTGTAAATTGTGGGTTTTGGAGAACATCAGGTAGATTTAGGGTGTTTTTTGGGGTGGATCTATGTTTTTGGGGGATTTTCTTCCAGTTTTGGGGGTGATTCCGTTCTTGTTTGGGGTGTTTTTGACGTGTTTTGTGGTCTCTGTTTTGTTTCGTTGTGTTTTCCTTGTTCATTTTGGTGGAAAAGGCTGAATAGTGGGTTTTGGAGAACATCAGGTAGGTTTAGGGTGGTTTTGGGATTTGATCCGTGCTTTTTGGGGATTTTGTTCCAGTTTTGGGGGTGATTCCGTTCTTGTTTGTGGTGTTTTTGATGTGTTTTGGGTTCTCCGTTGGGTTTCGTTGGGTTTTCCGTTGGCATCATGGTGGAAAAGGGTAAATTGTGGGTTTTGGAGAACATCAGGTAGGTTTAGGGGGACTTTTGGGGTGGATTCATGGTATTTGTTTTTTTTTTTTTCTGTTTTTCTGGGGTGATCCCGTTCTTTTTGGGTGTGTTTTTGATGTGTTTTGGGGTCTCCGTTGGGTTTTGTTGGGTTCTTGTTGGTCATCATGTTGGAAAAGTGTAAATTGTGGGTTTTGGAGAATATCAGGTGAGTTTAGGGTGGTTTTGCGGGGAAATTCATAGTGTTTGGTGTTTTTTCTTCTGATCCAGTTCTTTTCTGGGGTGTTTTTGACATATTTTGGGGTTTCCGTTGGGTTTCGTTGAGTTCCTAATGGGTTTTATGGTGGTTGGGAGTGGACATTTGGATTTGGAGAACATCAGGTACGTTTAGAGTGGTTTTGGGATTTGATCCGTGCTTTTTGGGGTTTTCTTTCGTTTTTGGGGGTGATCCTGTTCTTGTTTGGGGTGTTTTGGACGTGTTTTGGGTTCTCCGTTGGGTTTTGTTGTGATTTCCGTGGTCATCATGGTGGAAAAGTGTAAATTGTGGGTTTTGGAGAACATCAGGTAGGTTTAGGGTGTTTTTTGGGGTGGATCTATGTTTTTGGGGGATTTTCTTCCAGTTTTGGGGGTGATTCCGTTCTTGTTTGGGGTGTTTTTGACGTGTTTTGTGGTCTCTGTTTTGTTTCGTTGTGTTTTCCTTGTTCATTTTGGTGGAAAAGGCTGAATAGTGGGTTTTGGAGAACATCAGGTAGGTTTAGGGTGGTTTTGGGATTTGATCCGTGCTTTTTGGGGATTTTGTTCCAGTTTTGGGGGTGATTCCGTTCTTGTTTGTGGTGTTTTTGATGTGTTTTGGGTTCTCCGTTGGGTTTCGTTGGGTTTTCCGTTGGCATCATGGTGGAAAAGGGTAAATTGTGGGTTTTGGAGAACATCAGGTAGGTTTAGGGGGACTTTTGGGGTGGATTCATGGTATTTGTTTTTTTTTTTTCTGTTTTTCTGGGGTGATCCCGTTCTTTTTGGGTGTGTTTTTGATGTGTTTTGGGGTCTCCGTTGGGTTTTGTTGGGTTCTTGTTGGTCATCATGTTGGAAAAGTGTAAATTGTGGGTTTTGGAGAATATCAGGTGAGTTTAAGTTTTTCTGGGTGGTGAATCTATGGTTTTGGTTGAATTCTTCTGGTTTTTTTTAGCGTTTTCTTCTGTTTTTGGGGTGGTCCCATTCTTGTTTGGGGTGTTTTTGACATATTTTGGGGTCTCCGTTGGTTTTTGTTGGGTTCTTGTTGTTCATCATGGTGGAAAAGGGTAAATTGTGGGTATTGGAGAACATCAGGTAGGTTTAGGGGGACTTTTGGGGTGGATCAACGGCTTTTAGGGTTTTCTTTCGGTTTTGGGGGTGATCCCGCTTTTTTTTGTGGTGTTTTTGACGTGTTTTGGGGTTTCCGTTGCGTTTCGTTGATTTCCTAATGTGTTTTAAGTTTGTTGGGAGTGGACTTTGGGATTTGGAGAACATCAGGTAGGTTTAGTGTGTTTTTGGGGTGGATCTATGTTTTTTGGGGTTTTCTTTCTTTTTTAGGGGTTATCCTGTTCTTGTTTGGGGTGTTTTCGACTTGTTTTGGGGTCTCCGTTGGGTTTTAGCTGGATTCTCGTTGGTCGTTAGGGTAAATGGGAGTGGATTGTGGGTTTTGAAGAAGATCAGGTGAGTTTAGGGTGGTTTTGCGGGGAAATTCATAGTGTTTGGTGTTTTTTCTTCTGATCCAGTTCTTTTCTGGGGTGTTTTTGAGGTGTTTTTGGGGTTTCCGTTGGGTTTCGTTGAGTTCCTAATGGGTTTTATGGTGGTTGGGAGTGGACATTTGGATTTGGAGAACATCAGGTACGTTTAGAGTGGTTTTGGGATTGGATCCGTGCTTTTTGGGGTTTTCTTTCGTTTTTGGGGGTGATCCTGTTCTTGTTTGGGGTGTTTTGGACGTGTTATGGGGTCTCCGTTGGGTTTCATTGGGTTTCTTGTGGTCATCATGGTGGAAAAGTGTAAATTGTGGGTTTTGGAGAACATCAGGTAGATTTAGGGTGTTTTTTGGGGTGGATCTATGTTTTTGGGGGATTTTCTTCCAGTTTTGGGGGTGATTCCGTTCTTGTTTGGGGTGTTTTTGACGTGTTTTGTGGTCTCTGTTTTGTTTCGTTGTGTTTTCCTTGTTCATTTTGGTGGAAAAGGCTGAATAGTGGGTTTTGGAGAACATCAGGTAGGTTTAGGGTGGTTTTGGGATTTGATCCGTGCTTTTTGGGGATTTTGTTCCAGTTTTGGGGGTGATTCCGTTCTTGTTTGTGGTGTTTTTGATGTGTTTTGGGTTCTCCGTTGGGTTTCGTTGGGTTTTCCGTTGGCATCATGGTGGAAAAGGGTAAATTGTGGGTTTTGGAGAACATCAGGTAGGTTTAGGGGGACTTTTGGGGTGGATTCATGGTATTTGTTTTTTTTTTTTCTGTTTTTCTGGGGTGATCCCGTTCTTTTTGGGTGTGTTTTTGATGTGTTTTGGGGTCTCCGTTGGGTTTTGTTGGGTTCTTGTTGGTCATCATGTTGGAAAAGTGTAAATTGTGGGTTTTGGAGAATATCAGGTGAGTTTAAGTTTTTCTGGGTGGTGAATCTATGGTTTTGGTTGAATTCTTCTGTTTTTTTTTTAGCGTTTTCTTCTGTTTTTGGGGTGGTCCCATTCTTGTTTGGGGTGTTTTTGACATATTTTGGGGTCTCCGTTGGTTTTTGTTGGGTTCTTGTTGTTCATCATGGTGGAAAAGGGTAAATTGTGGGTATTGGAGAACATCAGGTAGGTTTAGGGGGACTTTTGGGGTGGATCAACGGCTTTTAGGGTTTTCTTTCGGTTTTGGGGGTGATCCCGCTTTTTTTTGTGGTGTTTTTGACGTGTTTTGGGGTTTCCGTTGCGTTTCGTTGATTTCCTAATGTGTTTTAAGTTTGTTGGGAGTGGACTTTGGGATTTGGAGAACATCAGGTAGGTTTAGTGTGTTTTTGGGGTGGATCTATGTTTTTTGGGGTTTTCTTTCTTTTTTAGGGGTTATCCTGTTCTTGTTTGGGGTGTTTTCGACTTGTTTTGGGGTCTCCGTTGGGTTTTAGTTGGATTCTCGTTGGTCGTTAGGGTAAATGGGAGTGGATTGTGGGTTTTGAAGAAGATCAGGTGAGTTTAGGGTGGTTTTGCGGGGAAATTCATAGTGTTTGGTGTTTTTTCTTCTGATCCAGTTCTTTTCTGGGGTGTTTTTGAGGTGTTTTTGGGGTTTCCGTTGGGTTTCGTTGAGTTCCTAATGGGTTTTATGGTGGTTGGGAGTGGACATTTGGATTTGGAGAACATCAGGTACGTTTAGAGTGGTTTTGGGATTGGATCCGTGCTTTTTGGGGTTTTCTTTCGTTTTTGGGGGTGATCCTGTTCTTGTTTGGGGTGTTTTGGACGTGTTATGGGGTCTCCGTTGGGTTTCATTGGGTTTCTCGTGGTCATCATGGTGGAAAAGTGTAAATTGTGGGTTTTGGAGAACATCAGGTAGATTTAGGGTGTTTTTTGGGGTGGATCTATGTTTTTGGGGGATTTTCTTCCAGTTTTGGGGGTGATTCCGTTCTTGTTTGGGGTGTTTTTGACGTGTTTTGTGGTCTCTGCTTTGTTTCGTTGTGTTTTCCTTGTTCATTTTGGTGGAAAAGGCTGAATAGTGGGTTTTGGAGAACATCAGGTAGGTTTAGGGTGGTTTTGGGATTTGATCCGTGCTTTTTGGGGATTTTGTTCCAGTTTTGGGGGTGATTCCGTTCTTGTTTGTGGTGTTTTTGATGTGTTTTGGGTTCTCCGTTGGGTTTCGTTGGGTTTTCCGTTGGCATCATGGTGGAAAAGGGTAAATTGTGGGTTTTGGAGAACATCAGGTAGGTTTAGGGGGACTTTTGGGGTGGATTCATGGTATTTGTTTTTTTTTTTTTTCTGTTTTTCTGGGTTGATCCCGTTCTTTTTGGGTGTGTTTTTGATGTGTTTTGGGGTCTCCGTTGGGTTTTGTTGGGTTCTTGTTGGTCATCATGTTGGAAAAGTGTAAATTGTGGGTTTTGGAGAATATCAGGTGAGTTTAAGTTTTTCTGGGTGGTGAATCTATGGTTTTGGTTGAATTCTTCTGTTTTTTTTTTAGCGTTTTCTTCTGTTTTTGGGGTGGTCCCATTCTTGTTTGGGGTGTTTTTGACATATTTTGGGGTCTCCGTTGGTTTTTGTTGGGTTCTTGTTGTTCATCATGGTGGAAAAGGGTAAATTGTGGGTATTGGAGAACATCAGGTAGGTTTAGGGGGACTATTGGGGTGGATCAACGGCTTTTAGGGTTTTCTTTCGGTTTTGGGGGTGATCCCGCTTTTTTTTGTGGTGTTTTTGACGTGTTTTGGGGTTTCCGTTGCGTTTCGTTGATTTCCTAATGTGTTTTAAGTTTGTTGGGAGTGGACTTTGGGATTTGGAGAACATCAGGTAGGTTTAGTGTGTTTTTGGGGTGGATCTATGTTTTTTGGGGTTTTCTTTCTTTTTTAGGGGTTATCCTGTTCTTGTTTGGGGTGTTTTCGACTTGTTTTGGGGTCTCCGTTGGGTTTTAGTTGGATTCTCGTTGGTCGTTAGGGTAAATGGGAGTGGATTGTGGGTTTTGAAGAAGATCAGGTGAGTTTAGGGTGGTTTTGCGGGGAAATTCATAGTGTTTGGTGTTTTTTCTTCTGATCCAGTTCTTTTCTGGGGTGTTTTTGAGGTGTTTTTGGGGTTTCCGTTGGGTTTCGTTGAGTTCCTAATGGGTTTTATGGTGGTTGGGAGTGGACATTTGGATTTGGAGAACATCAGGTACGTTTAGAGTGGTTTTGGGATTGGATCCGTGCTTTTTGGGGTTTTCTTTCGTTTTTGGGGGTGATCCTGTTCTTGTTTGGGGTGTTTTGGACGTGTTATGGGGTCTCCGTTGGGTTTCATTGGGTTTCTCGTGGTCATCATGGTGGAAAAGTGTAAATTGTGGGTTTTGGAGAACATCAGGTAGATTTAGGGTGTTTTTTGGGGTGGATCTATGTTTTTGGGGGATTTTCTTCCAGTTTTGGGGGTGATTCCGTTCTTGTTTGGGGTGTTTTTGACGTGTTTTGTGGTCTCTGTTTTGTTTCGTTGTGTTTTCCTTGTTCATTTTGGTGGAAAAGGCTGAATAGTGGGTTTTGGAGAACATCAGGTAGGTTTAGGGTGGTTTTGGGATTTGATCCGTGCTTTTTGGGGATTTTGTTCCAGTTTTGGGGGTGATTCCGTTCTTGTTTGTGGTGTTTTTGATGTGTTTTGGGTTCTCCGTTGGGTTTCGTTGGGTTTTCCGTTGGCATCATGGTGGAAAAGGGTAAATTGTGGGTTTTGGAGAACATCAGGTAGGTTTAGGGGGACTTTTGGGGTGGATTCATGGTATTTGTTTTTTTTTTTTTTTCTGTTTTTCTGGGTTGATCCCGTTCTTTTTTGGTGTGTTTTTGATGTGTTTTGGGGTCTCCGTTGGGTTTTGTTGGGTTCTTGTTGGTCATCATGTTGGAAAAGTGTAAATTGTGGGTTTTGGAGAATATCAGGTGAGTTTAAGTTTTTCTGGGTGGTGAATCTATGGTTTTGGTTGAATTCTTCTGTTTTTTTTTAGCGTTTTCTTCTGTTTTTGGGGTGGTCCCATTCTTGTTTGGGGTGTTTTTGACATATTTTGGGGTCTCCGTTGGTTTTTGTTGGGTTCTTGTTGTTCATCATGGTGGAAAAGGGTAAATTGTGGGTATTGGAGAACATCAGGTAGGTTTAGGGGGACTTTTGGGGTGGATCAACGGCTTTTAGGGTTTTCTTTCGGTTTTGGGGGTGATCCCGCTTTTTTTTGTGGTGTTTTTGACGTGTTTTGGGGTTTCCGTTGCGTTTCGTTGATTTCCTAATGTGTTTTAAGTTTGTTGGGAGTGGACTTTGGGATTTGGAGAACATCAGGTAGGTTTAGTGTGTTTTTGGGGTGGATCTATGGTTTTGGGGGTTTTCTTTCTTTTTTAGGGGTTATCCTGTTCTTGTTTGGGGTGTTTTCGACTTGTTTTGGGGTCTCCGTTGGGTTTTAGTTGGATTCTCGTTGGTCGTTAGGGTAAATGGGAGTGGATTGTGGGTTTTGAAGAAGATCAGGTGAGTTTAGGGTGGTTTTGCGGGGAAATTCATAGTGTTTGGTGTTTTTTCTTCTGATCCAGTTCTTTTCTGGGGTGTTTTTGAGGTGTTTTTGGGGTTTCCGTTGGGTTTCGTTGAGTTCCTAATGGGTTTTATGGTGGTTGGGAGTGGACATTTGGATTTGGAGAACATCAGGTACGTTTAGAGTGGTTTTGGGATTGGATCCGTGCTTTTTGGGGTTTTCTTTCGTTTTTGGGGGTGATCCTGTTCTTGTTTGGGGTGTTTTGGACGTGTTATGGGGTCTCCGTTGGGTTTCATTGGGTTTCTCGTGGTCATCATGGTGGAAAAGTGTAAATTGTGGGTTTTGGAGAACATCAGGTAGATTTAGGGTGTTTTTTGGGGTGGATCTATGTTTTTGGGGGATTTTCTTCCAGTTTTGGGGGTGATTCCGTTCTTGTTTGGGGTGTTTTTGACGTGTTTTGTGGTCTCTGTTTTGTTTCGTTGTGTTTTCCTTGTTCATTTTGGTGGAAAAGGCTGAATAGTGGGTTTTGGAGAACATCAGGTAGGTTTAGGGTGGTTTTGGGATTTGATCCGTGCTTTTTGGGGATTTTGTTCCAGTTTTGGGGGTGATTCCGTTCTTGTTTGTGGTGTTTTTGATGTGTTTTGGGTTCTCCGTTGGGTTTCGTTGGGTTTTCCGTTGGCATCATGGTGGAAAAGGGTAAATTGTGGGTTTTGGAGAACATCAGGTAGGTTTAGGGGGACTTTTGGGGTGGATTCATGGTATTTGTTTTTTTTTTTTTTTTCTGTTTTTCTGGGTTGATCCCGTTCTTTTTTGGTGTGTTTTTGATGTGTTTTGGGGTCTCCGTTGGGTTTTGTTGGGTTCTTGTTGGTCATCATGTTGGAAAAGTGTAAATTGTGGGTTTTGGAGAATATCAGGTGAGTTTAAGTTTTTCTGGGTGGTGAATCTATGGTTTTGGTTGAATTCTTCTGTTTTTTTTTTTAGCGTTTTCTTCTGTTTTTGGGGTGGTCCCATTCTTGTTTGGGGTGTTTTTGACATATTTTGGGGTCTCCGTTGGTTTTTGTTGGGTTCTTGTTGTTCATCATGGTGGAAAAGGGTAAATTGTGGGTATTGGAGAACATCAGGTAGGTTTAGGGGGACTTTTGGGGTGGATCAACGGCTTTTAGGGTTTTCTTTCGGTTTTGGGGGTGATCCCGCTTTTTTTTGTGGTGTTTTTGACGTGTTTTGGGGTTTCCGTTGCGTTTCGTTGATTTCCTAATGTGTTTTAAGTTTGTTGGGAGTGGACTTTGGGATTTGGAGAACATCAGGTAGGTTTAGTGTGTTTTTGGGGTGGATCTATGTTTTTTGGGGTTTTCTTTCTTTTTTAGGGGTTATCCTGTTCTTGTTTGGGGTGTTTTCGACTTGTTTTGGGGTCTCCGTTGGGTTTTAGTTGGATTCTCGTTGGTCGTTAGGGTAAATGGGAGTGGATTGTGGGTTTTGAAGAAGATCAGGTGAGTTTAGGGTGGTTTTGCGGGGAAATTCATAGTGTTTGGTGTTTTTTCTTCTGATCCAGTTCTTTTCTGGGGTGTTTTTGAGGTGTTTTTGGGGTTTCCGTTGGGTTTCGTTGAGTTCCTAATGGGTTTTATGGTGGTTGGGAGTGGACATTTGGATTTGGAGAACATCAGGTACGTTTAGAGTGGTTTTGGGATTGGATCCGTGCTTTTTGGGGTTTTCTTTCGTTTTTGGGGGTGATCCTGTTCTTGTTTGGGGTGTTTTGGACGTGTTATGGGGTCTCCGTTGGGTTTCATTGGGTTTCTCGTGGTCATCATGGTGGAAAAGTGTAAATTGTGGGTTTTGGAGAACATCAGGTAGATTTAGGGTGTTTTTTGGGGTGGATCTATGTTTTTGGGGGATTTTCTTCCAGTTTTGGGGGTGATTCCGTTCTTGTTTGGGGTGTTTTTGACGTGTTTTGTGGTCTCTGTTTTGTTTCGTTGTGTTTTCCTTGTTCATTTTGGTGGAAAAGGCTGAATAGTGGGTTTTGGAGAACATCAGGTAGGTTTAGGGTGGTTTTGGGATTTGATCCGTGCTTTTTGGGGATTTTGTTCCAGTTTTGGGGGTGATTCCGTTCTTGTTTGTGGTGTTTTTGATGTGTTTTGGGTTCTCCGTTGGGTTTCGTTGGGTTTTCCGTTGGCATCATGGTGGAAAAGGGTAAATTGTGGGTTTTGGAGAACATCAGGTAGGTTTAGGGGGACTTTTGGGGTGGATTCATGGTATTTGTTTTTTTTTTTTTCTGTTTTTCTGGGGTGATCCCGTTCTTTTTGGGTGTGTTTTTGATGTGTTTTGGGGTCTCCGTTGGGTTTTGTTGGGTTCTTGTTGGTCATCATGTTGGAAAAGTGTAAATTGTGGGTTTTGGAGAATATCAGGTGAGTTTAAGTTTTTCTGGGTGGTGAATCTATGGTTTTGGTTGAATTCTTCTGGTTTTTTTTAGCGTTTTCTTCTGTTTTTGGGGTGGTCCCATTCTTGTTTGGGGTGTTTTTGACATATTTTGGGGTCTCCGTTGGTTTTTGTTGGGTTCTTGTTGTTCATCATGGTGGAAAAGGGTAAATTGTGGGTATTGGAGAACATCAGGTAGGTTTAGGGGGACTTTTGGGGTGGATCAACGGCTTTTAGGGTTTTCTTTCGGTTTTGGGGGTGATCCCGCTTTTTTTTTGTGGTGTTTTTGACGTGTTTTGGGGTTTCCGTTGCGTTTTGTTGATTTCCTAATGTGTTTTAAGTTTGTTGGGAGTGGACTTTGGGATTTGGAGAACATCAGGTAGGTTTAGTGTGTTTTTGGGGTGGATCTATGTTTTTTGGGGTTTTCTTTCTTTTTTAGGGGTTATCCTGTTCTTGTTTGGGGTGTTTTCGACTTGTTTTGGGGTCTCCGTTGGGTTTTAGTTGGATTCTCGTTGGTCGTTAGGGTAAATGGGAGTGGATTGTGGGTTTTGAAGAAGATCAGGTGAGTTTAGGGTGGTTTTGCGGGGAAATTCATAGTGTTTGGTGTTTTTTCTTCTGATCCAGTTCTTTTCTGGGGTGTTTTTGAGGTGTTTTTGGGGTTTCCGTTGGGTTTCGTTGAGTTCCTAATGGGTTTTATGGTGGTTGGGAGTGGACATTTGGATTTGGAGAACATCAGGTACGTTTAGAGTGGTTTTGGGATTGGATCCGTGCTTTTTGGGGTTTTCTTTCGTTTTTGGGGGTGATCCTGTTCTTGTTTGGGGTGTTTTGGACGTGTTATGGGGTCTCCGTTGGGTTTCATTGGGTTTCTCGTGGTCATCATGGTGGAAAAGTGTAAATTGTGGGTTTTGGAGAACATCAGGTAGGTTTAGGGTGTTTTTTGGGGTGGATCTATGTTTTTGGGGGATTTTCTTCCAGTTTTGGGGGTGATTCCGTTCTTGTTTGGGGTGTTTTTGACGTGTTTTGTGGTCTCTGTTTTGTTTCGTTGTGTTTTCCTTGTTCATTTTGGTGGAAAAGGCTGAATAGTGGGTTTTGGAGAACATCAGGTAGGTTTAGGGTGGTTTTGGGATTTGATCCGTGCTTTTTGGGGATTTTGTTCCAGTTTTGGGGGTGATTCCGTTCTTGTTTGTGGTGTTTTTGATGTGTTTTGGGTTCTCCGTTGGGTTTCGTTGGGTTTTCCGTTGGCATCATGGTGGAAAAGGGTAAATTGTGGGTTTTGGAGAACATCAGGTAGGTTTAGGGGGACTTTTGGGGTGGATTCATGGTATTTGTTTTTTTTTTTTTTTCTGTTTTTCTGGGTTGATCCCGTTCTTTTTTGGTGTGTTTTTGATGTGTTTTGGGGTCTCCGTTGGGTTTTGTTGGGTTCTTGTTGGTCATCATGTTGGAAAAGTGTAAATTGTGGGTTTTGGAGAATATCAGGTGAGTTTAAGTTTTTCTGGGTGGTGAATCTATGGTTTTGGTTGAATTCTTCTGTTTTTTTTTAGCGTTTTCTTCTGTTTTTGGGGTGGTCCCATTCTTGTTTGGGGTGTTTTTGACATATTTTGGGGTCTCCGTTGGTTTTTGTTGGGTTCTTGTTGTTCATCATGGTGGAAAAGGGTAAATTGTGGGTATTGGAGAACATCAGGTAGGTTTAGGGGGACTTTTGGGGTGGATCAACGGCTTTTAGGGTTTTCTTTCGGTTTTGGGGGTGATCCCGCTTTTTTTTGTGGTGTTTTTGACGTGTTTTGGGGTTTCCGTTGCGTTTCGTTGATTTCCTAATGTGTTTTAAGTTTGTTGGGAGTGGACTTTGGGATTTGGAGAACATCAGGTAGGTTTAGTGTGTTTTTGGGGTGGATCTATGTTTTTTGGGGTTTTCTTTCTTTTTTAGGGGTTATCCTGTTCTTGTTTGGGGTGTTTTCGACTTGTTTTGGGGTCTCCGTTGGGTTTTAGTTGGATTCTCGTTGGTCGTTAGGGTAAATGGGAGTGGATTGTGGGTTTTGAAGAAGATCAGGTGAGTTTAGGGTGGTTTTGCGGGGAAATTCATAGTGTTTGGTGTTTTTTCTTCTGATCCAGTTCTTTTCTGGGGTGTTTTTGAGGTGTTTTTGGGGTTTCCGTTGGGTTTCGTTGAGTTCCTAATGGGTTTTATGGTGGTTGGGAGTGGACATTTGGATTTGGAGAACATCAGGTACGTTTAGAGTGGTTTTGGGATTGGATCCGTGCTTTTTGGGGTTTTCTTTCGTTTTTGGGGGTGATCCTGTTCTTGTTTGGGGTGTTTTGGACGTGTTTTGGGTTCTCCGTTGGGTTTCGTTGTGTTTTCCGTGGTCATCATGGTGGAAAAGTGTAAATTGTGGGTTTTGGAGAACATCAGGTAGGTTTAGGGTGTTTTTTGGGGTGGATCTATGTTTTTGGGGGATTTTCTTCCAGTTTTGGGGGTGATTCCGTTCTTGTTTGGGGTGTTTTTGACGTGTTTTGTGGTCTCTGTTTTGTTTCGTTGTGTTTTCCTTGTTCATTTTGGTGGAAAAGGCTGAATAGTGGGTTTTGGAGAACATCAGGTATGTTTAGGGTGATTTTGGGATTTGATCCGTGCTTTTTGGGGATTTTGTTCCAGTTTTGGGGGTGATTCCGTTCTTGTTTGTGGTGTTTTTGATGTGTTTTGGGTTCTCCGTTGGGTTTCGTTGGGTTTTCCGTTGGCATCATGGTGGAAAAGGGTAAATTGTGGGTTTTGGAGAACATCAGGTAGGTTTAGGGGGACTTTTGGGGTGGATTCATGGTATTTGTTTTTTTTTTTTTCTGTTTTTCTGGGGTGATCCCGTTCTTTTTTGGTGTGTTTTTGATGTGTTTTGGGGTCTCCGTTGGGTTTTGTTGGGTTCTTGTTGGTCATCATGTTGGAAAAGTGTAAATTGTGGGTTTTGGAGAATATCAGGTGAGTTTAAGTTTTTCTGGGTGGTGAATCTATGGTTTTGGTTGAATTCTTCTGTATTTTTTGTTTTTTTTTTTTTTTTAGCGTTTTCTTCTGTTTTTGGGGTGGTCCCATTCTTGTTTGGGGTGTTTTTGACATATTTTGGGGTCTCCGTTGGTTTTTGTTGGGTTCTTGTTGTTCATCATGGTGGAAAAGGGTAAATTGTGGGTATTGGAGAACATCAGGTAGGTTTAGGGGGACTTTTGGGGTGGATCAACGGCTTTTAGGGTTTTCTTTCGGTTTTGGGGGTGATCCCGCTTTTTTTTGTGGTGTTTTTGACGTGTTTTGGGGTTTCCGTTGCGTTTCGTTGATTTCCTAATGTGTTTTAAGTTTGTTGGGAGTGGACTTTGGGATTTGGAGAACATCAGGTAGGTTTAGTGTGTTTTTGGGGTGGATCTATGTTTTTTGGGGTTTTCTTTCTTTTTTAGGGGTTATCCTGTTCTTGTTTGGGGTGTTTTCGACTTGTTTTGGGGTCTCCGTTGGGTTTTAGTTGGATTCTCGTTGGTCGTTAGGGTAAATGGGAGTGGATTGTGGGTTTTGAAGAAGATCAGGTGAGTTTAGGGTGGTTTTGCGGGGAAATTCATAGTGTTTGGTGTTTTTTCTTCTGATCCAGTTCTTTTCTGGGGTGTTTTTGAGGTGTTTTTGGGGTTTCCGTTGGGTTTCGTTGAGTTCCTAATGGGTTTTATGGTGGTTGGGAGTGGACATTTGGATTTGGAGAACATCAGGTACGTTTAGAGTGGTTTTGGGATTGGATCCGTGCTTTTTGGGGTTTTCTTTCGTTTTTGGGGGTGATCCTGTTCTTGTTTGGGGTGTTTTGGACGTGTTTTGGGTTCTCCGTTGGGTTTCGTTGTGTTTTCCGTGGTCATCATGGTGGAAAAGTGTAAATTGTGGGTTTTGGAGAACATCAGGTAGGTTTAGGGTGTTTTTTGGGGTGGATCTATGTTTTTGGGGGATTTTCTTCCAGTTTTGGGGGTGATTCCGTTCTTGTTTGGGGTGTTTTTGACGTGTTTTGTGGTCTCTGTTTTGTTTCGTTGTGTTTTCCTTGTTCATTTTGGTGGAAAAGGCTGAATAGTGGGTTTTGGAGAACATCAGGTATGTTTAGGGTGATTTTGGGATTTGATCCGTGCTTTTTGGGGATTTTGTTCCAGTTTTGGGGGTGATTCCGTTCTTGTTTGTGGTGTTTTTGATGTGTTTTGGGTTCTCCGTTGGGTTTCGTTGGGTTTTCCGTTGGCATCATGGTGGAAAAGGGTAAATTGTGGGTTTTGGAGAACATCAGGTAGGTTTAGGGGGACTTTTGGGGTGGATTCATGGTATTTGTTTTTTTTTTTTTTCTGTTTTTCTGGGGTGATCCCGTTCTTTTTGGGTGTGTTTTTGATGTGTTTTGGGGTCTCCGTTGGGTTTTGTTGGGTTCTTGTTGGTCATCATGTTGGAAAAGTGTAAATTGTGGGTTTTGGAGAATATCAGGTGAGTTTAAGTTTTTCTGGGTGGTGAATCTATGGTTTTGGTTGAATTCTTCTGTTTTTTTTTAGCGTTTTCTTCTGTTTTTGGGGTGGTCCCATTCTTGTTTGGGGTGTTTTTGACATATTTTGGGGTCTCCGTTGGTTTTTGTTGGGTTCTTGTTGTTCATCATGGTGGAAAAGGGTAAATTGTGGGTATTGGAGAACATCAGGTAGGTTTAGGGGGACTTTTGGGGTGGATCAACGGCTTTTAGGGTTTTCTTTCGGTTTTGGGGGTGATCCCGCTTTTTTTTGTGGTGTTTTTGACGTGTTTTGGGGTTTCCGTTGCGTTTCGTTGATTTCCTAATGTGTTTTAAGTTTGTTGGGAGTGGACTTTGGGATTTGGAGAACATCAGGTAGGTTTAGTGTGTTTTTGGGGTGGATCTATGTTTTTTGGGGTTTTCTTTCTTTTTTAGGGGTTATCCTGTTCTTGTTTGGGGTGTTTTCGACTTGTTTTGGGGTCTCCGTTGGGTTTTAGTTGGATTCTCGTTGGTCGTTAGGGTAAATGGGAGTGGATTGTGGGTTTTGAAGAAGATCAGGTGAGTTTAGGGTGGTTTTGCGGGGAAATTCATAGTGTTTGGTGTTTTTTCTTCTGATCCAGTTCTTTTCTGGGGTGTTTTTGAGGTGTTTTTGGGGTTTCCGTTGGGTTTCGTTGAGTTCCTAATGGGTTTTATGGTGGTTGGGAGTGGACATTTGGATTTGGAGAACATCAGGTACGTTTAGAGTGGTTTTGGGATTGGATCCGTGCTTTTTGGGGTTTTCTTTCGTTTTTGGGGGTGATCCTGTTCTTGTTTGGGGTGTTTTGGACGTGTTTTGGGTTCTCCGTTGGGTTTCGTTGTGTTTTCCGTGGTCATCATGGTGGAAAAGTGTAAATTGTGGGTTTTGGAGAACATCAGGTAGGTTTAGGGTGTTTTTTGGGGTGGATCTATGTTTTTGGGGGATTTTCTTCCAGTTTTGGGGGTGATTCCGTTCTTGTTTGGGGTGTTTTTGACGTGTTTTGTGGTCTCTGTTTTGTTTCGTTGTGTTTTCCTTGTTCATTTTGGTGGAAAAGGCTGAATAGTGGGTTTTGGAGAACATCAGGTATGTTTAGGGTGATTTTGGGATTTGATCCGTGCTTTTTGGGGATTTTGTTCCAGTTTTGGGGGTGATTCCGTTCTTGTTTGTGGTGTTTTTGATGTGTTTTGGGTTCTCCGTTGGGTTTCGTTGGGTTTTCCGTTGGCATCATGGTGGAAAAGGGTAAATTGTGGGTTTTGGAGAACATCAGGTAGGTTTAGGGGGACTTTTGGGGTGGATTCATGGTATTTGTTTTTTTTTTTTTCTGTTTTTCTGGGGTGATCCCGTTCTTTTTGGGTGTGTTTTTGATGTGTTTTGGGGTCTCCGTTGGGTTTTGTTGGGTTCTTGTTGGTCATCATGTTGGAAAAGTGTAAATTGTGGGTTTTGGAGAATATCAGGTGAGTTTAAGTTTTTCTGGGTGGTGAATCTATGGTTTTGGTTGAATTCTTCTGTTTTTTTTTAGCGTTTTCTTCTGTTTTTGGGGTGGTCCCATTCTTGTTTGGGGTGTTTTTGACATATTTTGGGGTCTCCGTTGGTTTTTGTTGGGTTCTTGTTGTTCATCATGGTGGAAAAGGGTAAATTGTGGGTATTGGAGAACATCAGGTAGGTTTAGGGGGACTTTTGGGGTGGATCAACGGCTTTTAGGGTTTTCTTTCGGTTTTGGGGGTGATCCCGCTTTTTTTTGTGGTGTTTTTGACGTGTTTTGGGGTTTCCGTTGCGTTTCGTTGATTTCCTAATGTGTTTTAAGTTTGTTGGGAGTGGACTTTGGGATTTGGAGAACATCAGGTAGGTTTAGTGTGTTTTTGGGGTGGATCTATGTTTTTTGGGGTTTTCTTTCTTTTTTAGGGGTTATCCTGTTCTTGTTTGGGGTGTTTTCGACTTGTTTTGGGGTCTCCGTTGGGTTTTAGTTGGATTCTCGTTGGTCGTTAGGGTAAATGGGAGTGGATTGTGGGTTTTGAAGAAGATCAGGTGAGTTTAGGGTGGTTTTGCGGGGAAATTCATAGTGTTTGGTGTTTTTTCTTCTGATCCAGTTCTTTTCTGGGGTGTTTTTGAGGTGTTTTTGGGGTTTCCGTTGGGTTTCGTTGAGTTCCTAATGGGTTTTATGGTGGTTGGGAGTGGACATTTGGATTTGGAGAACATCAGGTACGTTTAGAGTGGTTTTGGGATTGGATCCGTGCTTTTTGGGGTTTTCTTTCGTTTTTGGGGGTGATCCTGTTCTTGTTTGGGGTGTTTTGGACGTGTTTTGGGTTCTCCGTTGGGTTTCGTTGTGTTTTCCGTGGTCATCATGGTGGAAAAGTGTAAATTGTGGGTTTTGGAGAACATCAGGTAGGTTTAGGGTGTTTTTTGGGGTGGATCTATGTTTTTGGGGGATTTTCTTCCAGTTTTGGGGGTGATTCCGTTCTTGTTTGGGGTGTTTTTGACGTGTTTTGTGGTCTCTGTTTTGTTTCGTTGTGTTTTCCTTGTTCATTTTGGTGGAAAAGGCTGAATAGTGGGTTTTGGAGAACATCAGGTATGTTTAGGGTGATTTTGGGATTTGATCCGTGCTTTTTGGGGATTTTGTTCCAGTTTTGGGGGTGATTCCGTTCTTGTTTGTGGTGTTTTTGATGTGTTTTGGGTTCTCCGTTGGGTTTCGTTGGGTTTTCCGTTGGCATCATGGTGGAAAAGGGTAAATTGTGGGTTTTGGAGAACATCAGGTAGGTTTAGGGGGACTTTTGGGGTGGATTCATGGTATTTGTTTTTTTTTTTTTTCTGTTTTTCTGGGGTGATCCCGTTCTTTTTGGGTGTGTTTTTGATGTGTTTTGGGGTCTCCGTTGGGTTTTGTTGGGTTCTTGTTGGTCATCATGTTGGAAAAGTGTAAATTGTGGGTTTTGGAGAATATCAGGTGAGTTTAAGTTTTTCTGGGTGGTGAATCTATGGTTTTGGTTGAATTCTTCTGTTTTTTTTTAGCGTTTTCTTCTGTTTTTGGGGTGGTCCCATTCTTGTTTGGGGTGTTTTTGACATATTTTGGGGTCTCCGTTGGTTTTTGTTGGGTTCTTGTTGTTCATCATGGTGGAAAAGGGTAAATTGTGGGTATTGGAGAACATCAGGTAGGTTTAGGGGGACTTTTGGGGTGGATCAACGGCTTTTAGGGTTTTCTTTCGGTTTTGGGGGTGATCCCGTTTTTTTTTGTGGTGTTTTTGACGTGTTTTGGGGTTTCCGTTGCGTTTCGTTGATTTCCTAATGTGTTTTAAGTTTGTTGGGAGTGGACTTTGGGATTTGGAGAACATCAGGTAGGTTTAGTGTGTTTTTGGGGTGGATCTATGTTTTTTGGGGTTTTCTTTCTTTTTTAGGGGTTATCCTGTTCTTGTTTGGGGTGTTTTCGACTTGTTTTGGGGTCTCCGTTGGGTTTTAGTTGGATTCTCGTTGGTCGTTAGGGTAAATGGGAGTGGATTGTGGGTTTTGAAGAAGATCAGGTGAGTTTAGGGTGGTTTTGCGGGGAAATTCATAGTGTTTGGTGTTTTTTCTTCTGATCCAGTTCTTTTCTGGGGTGTTTTTGAGGTGTTTTTGGGGTTTCCGTTGGGTTTCGTTGAGTTCCTAATGGGTTTTATGGTGGTTGGGAGTGGACATTTGGATTTGGAGAACATCAGGTACGTTTAGAGTGGTTTTGGGATTGGATCCGTGCTTTTTGGGGTTTTCTTTCGTTTTTGGGGGTGATCCTGTTCTTGTTTGGGGTGTTTTGGACGTGTTTTGGGTTCTCCGTTGGGTTTCGTTGTGTTTTCCGTGGTCATCATGGTGGAAAAGTGTAAATTGTGGGTTTTGGAGAACATCAGGTAGGTTTAGGGTGTTTTTTGGGGTGGATCTATGTTTTTGGGGGATTTTCTTCCAGTTTTGGGGGTGATTCCGTTCTTGTTTGGGGTGTTTTTGACGTGTTTTGTGGTCTCTGTTTTGTTTCGTTGTGTTTTCCTTGTTCATTTTGGTGGAAAAGGCTGAATAGTGGGTTTTGGAGAACATCAGGTATGTTTAGGGTGATTTTGGGATTTGATCCGTGCTTTTTGGGGATTTTGTTCCAGTTTTGGGGGTGATTCCGTTCTTGTTTGTGGTGTTTTTGATGTGTTTTGGGTTCTCCGTTGGGTTTCGTTGGGTTTTCCGTTGGCATCATGGTGGAAAAGGGTAAATTGTGGGTTTTGGAGAACATCAGGTAGGTTTAGGGGGACTTTTGGGGTGGATTCATGGTATTTGTTTTTTTTTTTTTTCTGTTTTTCTGGGGTGATCCCGTTCTTTTTGGGTGTGTTTTTGATGTGTTTTGGGGTCTCCGTTGGGTTTTGTTGGGTTCTTGTTGGTCATCATGTTGGAAAAGTGTAAATTGTGGGTTTTGGAGAATATCAGGTGAGTTTAAGTTTTTCTGGGTGGTGAATCTATGGTTTTGGTTGAATTCTTCTGTTTTTTTTTAGCGTTTTCTTCTGTTTTTGGGGTGGTCCCATTCTTGTTTGGGGTGTTTTTGACATATTTTGGGGTCTCCGTTGGTTTTTGTTGGGTTCTTGTTGTTCATCATGGTGGAAAAGGGTAAATTGTGGGTATTGGAGAACATCAGGTAGGTTTAGGGGGACTTTTGGGGTGGATCAACGGCTTTTAGGGTTTTCTTTCGGTTTTGGGGGTGATCCCGTTTTTTTTTGTGGTGTTTTTGACGTGTTTTGGGGTTTCCGTTGCGTTTCGTTGATTTCCTAATGTGTTTTAAGTTTGTTGGGAGTGGACTTTGGGATTTGGAGAACATCAGGTAGGTTTAGTGTGTTTTTGGGGTGGATCTATGTTTTTTGGGGTTTTCTTTCTTTTTTAGGGGTTATCCTGTTCTTGTTTGGGGTGTTTTCGACTTGTTTTGGGGTCTCCGTTGGGTTTTAGTTGGATTCTCGTTGGTCGTTAGGGTAAATGGGAGTGGATTGTGGGTTTTGAAGAAGATCAGGTGAGTGTAGGGTGGTTTTGCGGGGAAATTCATAGTGTTTGGTGTTTTTTCTTCTGATCCAGTTCTTTTCTGGGGTGTTTTTGAGGTGTTTTTGGGGTTTCCGTTGGGTTTCGTTGAGTTCCTAATGGGTTTTATGGTGGTTGGGAGTGGACATTTGGATTTGGAGAACATCAGGTACGTTTAGAGTGGTTTTGGGATTGGATCCGTGCTTTTTGGGGTTTTCTTTCGTTTTTGGGGGTGATCCTGTTCTTGTTTGGGGTGTTTTGGACGTGTTATGGGGTCTCCGTTGGGTTTCATTGGGTTTCTCATGGTCATCATGGTGGAAAAGTGTAAATTGTGGGTTTTGGAGAACATCAGGTAGATTTAGGGTGTTTTTTGGGGTGGATCTATGTTTTTGGGGGATTTTCTTCCAGTTTTGGGGGTGATTCCGTTCTTGTTTGGGGTGTTTTTGACGTGTTTTGTGGTCTCTGTTTTGTTTCGTTGTGTTTTCCTTGTTCATTTTGGTGGAAAAGGCTGAATAGTGGGTTTTGGAGAACATCAGGTAGGTTTAGGGTGGTTTTGGGATTTGATCCGTGCTTTTTGGGGATTTTGTTCCAGTTTTGGGGGTGATTCCGTTCTTGTTTGTGGTGTTTTTGATGTGTTTTGGGTTCTCCGTTGGGTTTCGTTGGGTTTTCCGTTGGCATCATGGTGGAAAAGGGTAAATTGTGGGTTTTGGAGAACATCAGGTAGGTTTAGGGGGACTTTTGGGGTGGATTCATGGTATTTGTTTTTTTTTTTTTTCTGTTTTTCTGGGGTGATCCCGTTCTTTTTTGGTGTGTTTTTGATGTGTTTTGGGGTCTCCGTTGGGTTTTGTTGGGTTCTTGTTGGTCATCATGTTGGAAAAGTGTAAATTGTGGGTTTTGGAGAATATCAGGTGAGTTTAAGTTTTTCTGGGTGGTGAATCTATGGTTTTGGTTGAATTCTGTTTTTTTTTTAGCGTTTTCTTCTGTTTTTGGGGTGGTCCCATTCTTGTTTGGGGTGTTTTTGACATATTTTGGGGTCTCCGTTGGTTTTTGTTGGGTTCTTGTTGTTCATCATGGTGAAAACGAGTAAATTGTGGGTATTGGAGAACATCAGGTAGGTTTAGGGGGACTTTTCGGGTGGATTCATGGTATTTGTTTTTTTTTTTTTCTGTTTTTCTGGGGTGATCCCGTTCTTTTTGGGTGTGTTTTTGATGTGTTTTGGGGTCTCCGTTGGGTTTTGTTGGGTTCTTGTTGGTCATCATGTTGGAAAAGTGTAAATTGTGGGTTTTGGAGAATATCAGGTGAGTTTAAGTTTTTCTGGGTGGTGAATCTATGGTTTTGGTTGAATTCTTCTGTTTTTTTTTAGCGTTTTCTTCTGTTTTTGGGGTGGTCCCATTCTTGTTTGGGGTGTTTTTGACATATTTTGGGGTCTCCGTTGGTTTTTGTTGGGTTCTTGTTGTTCATCATGGTGGAAAAGGGTAAATTGTGGGTATTGGAGAACATCAGGTAGGTTTAGGGGGACTTTTGGGGTGGATCAACGGCTTTTAGGGTTTTCTTTCGGTTTTGGGGGTGATCCCGCTTTTTTTTGTGGTGTTTTTGACGTGTTTTGGGGTTTCCGTTGCGTTTCGTTGATTTCCTAATGTGTTTTAAGTTTGTTGGGAGTGGACTTTGGGATTTGGAGAACATCAGGTAGGTTTAGTGTGTTTTTGGGGTGGATCTATGTTTTTTGGGGTTTTCTTTCTTTTTTAGGGGTTATCCTGTTCTTGTTTGGGGTGTTTTCGACTTGTTTTGGGGTCTCCGTTGGGTTTTAGTTGGATTCTCGTTGGTCGTTAGGGTAAATGGGAGTGGATTGTGGGTTTTGAAGAAGATCAGGTGAGTTTAGGGTGGTTTTGCGGGGAAATTCATAGTGTTTGGTGTTTTTTCTTCTGATCCAGTTCTTTTCTGGGGTGTTTTTGAGGTGTTTTTGGGGTTTCCGTTGGGTTTCGTTGAGTTCCTAATGGGTTTTATGGTGGTTGGGAGTGGACATTTGGATTTGGAGAACATCAGGTACGTTTAGAGTGGTTTTGGGATTGGATCCGTGCTTTTTGGGGTTTTCTTTCGTTTTTGGGGGTGATCCTGTTCTTGTTTGGGGTGTTTTGGACGTGTTTTGGGTTCTCCGTTGGGTTTCGTTGTGTTTTCCGTGGTCATCATGGTGGAAAAGTGTAAATTGTGGGTTTTGGAGAACATCAGGTAGGTTTAGGGTGTTTTTTGGGGTGGATCTATGTTTTTGGGGGATTTTCTTCCAGTTTTGGGGGTGATTCCGTTCTTGTTTGGGGTGTTTTTGACGTGTTTTGTGGTCTCTGTTTTGTTTCGTTGTGTTTTCCTTGTTCATTTTGGTGGAAAAGGCTGAATAGTGGGTTTTGGAGAACATCAGGTATGTTTAGGGTGATTTTGGGATTTGATCCGTGCTTTTTGGGGATTTTGTTCCAGTTTTGGGGGTGATTCCGTTCTTGTTTGTGGTGTTTTTGATGTGTTTTGGGTTCTCCGTTGGGTTTCGTTGGGTTTTCCGTTGGCATCATGGTGGAAAAGGGTAAATTGTGGGTTTTGGAGAACATCAGGTAGGTTTAGGGGGACTTTTGGGGTGGATTCATGGTATTTGTTTTTTTTTTTTTTCTGTTTTTCTGGGGTGATCCCGTTCTTTTTTGGTGTGTTTTTGATGTGTTTTGGGGTCTCCGTTGGGTTTTGTTGGGTTCTTGTTGGTCATCATGTTGGAAAAGTGTAAATTGTGGGTTTTGGAGAATATCAGGTGAGTTTAAGTTTTTCTGGGTGGTGAATCTATGGTTTTGGTTGAATTCTGTTTTTTTTTTAGCGTTCTCTTCTGTTTTTGGGGTGGTCCCATTCTTGTTTGGGGTGTTTTTGACATATTTTGGGGTCTCCGTTGGTTTTTGTTGGGTTCTTGTTGTTCATCATGGTGAAAACGTGTAAATTGTGGGTATTGGAGAACATCAGGTAGGTTTAGGGGGACTTTTCGGGTGGATTCATGGTATTTGTTTTTTTTTTTTTCTGTTTTTCTGGGGTGATCCCGTTCTTTTTGGGTGTGTTTTTGATGTGTTTTGGGGTCTCCGTTGGGTTTTGTTGGGTTCTTGTTGGTCATCATGTTGGAAAAGTGTAAATTGTGGGTTTTGGAGAATATCAGGTGAGTTTAAGTTTTTCTGGGTGGTGAATCTATGGTTTTGGTTGAATTCTTCTGGTTTTTTTTAGCGTTTTCTTCTGTTTTTGGGGTGGTCCCATTCTTGTTTGGGGTGTTTTTGACATATTTTGGGGTCTCCGTTGGTTTTTGTTGGGTTCTTGTTGTTCATCATGGTGGAAAAGGGTAAATTGTGGGTATTGGAGAACATCAGGTAGGTTTAGGGGGACTTTTGGGGTGGATCAACGGCTTTTAGGGTTTTCTTTCGGTTTTGGGGGTGATCCCGCTTTTTTTTGTGGTGTTTTTGACGTGTTTTGGGGTTTCCGTTGCGTTTCGTTGATTTCCTAATGTGTTTTAAGTTTGTTGGGAGTGGACTTTGGGATTTGGAGAACATCAGGTAGGTTTAGTGTGTTTTTGGGGTGGATCTATGTTTTTTGGGGTTTTCTTTCTTTTTTAGGGGTTATCCTGTTCTTGTTTGGGGTGTTTTCGACTTGTTTTGGGGTCTCCGTTGGGTTTTAGTTGGATTCTCGTTGGTCGTTAGGGTAAATGGGAGTGGATTGTGGGTTTTGAAGAAGATCAGGTGAGTTTAGGGTGGTTTTGCGGGGAAATTCATAGTGTTTGGTGTTTTTTCTTCTGATCCAGTTCTTTTCTGGGGTGTTTTTGAGGTGTTTTTGGGGTTTCCGTTGGGTTTCGTTGAGTTCCTAATGGGTTTTATGGTGGTTGGGAGTGGACATTTGGATTTGGAGAACATCAGGTACGTTTAGAGTGGTTTTGGGATTGGATCCGTGCTTTTTGGGGTTTTCTTTCGTTTTTGGGGGTGATCCTGTTCTTGTTTGGGGTGTTTTGGACGTGTTTTGGGTTCTCCGTTGGGTTTCGTTGTGTTTTCCGTGGTCATCATGGTGGAAAAGTGTAAATTGTGGGTTTTGGAGAACATCAGGTAGGTTTAGGGTGTTTTTTGGGGTGGATCTATGTTTTTGGGGGATTTTCTTCCAGTTTTGGGGGTGATTCCGTTCTTGTTTGGGGTGTTTTTGACGTGTTTTGTGGTCTCTGTTTTGTTTCGTTGTGTTTTCCTTGTTCATTTTGGTGGAAAAGGCTGAATAGTGGGTTTTGGAGAACATCAGGTATGTTTAGGGTGATTTTGGGATTTGATCCGTGCTTTTTGGGGATTTTGTTCCAGTTTTGGGGGTGATTCCGTTCTTGTTTGTGGTGTTTTTGATGTGTTTTGGGTTCTCCGTTGGGTTTCGTTGGGTTTTCCGTTGGCATCATGGTGGAAAAGGGTAAATTGTGGGTTTTGGAGAACATCAGGTAGGTTTAGGGGGACTTTTGGGGTGGATTCATGGTATTTGTTTTTTTTTTTTCTGTTTTTCTGGGGTGATCCCGTTCTTTTTGGGTGTGTTTTTGATGTGTTTTGGGGTCTCCGTTGGGTTTTGTTGGGTTCTTGTTGGTCATCATGTTGGAAAAGTGTAAATTGTGGGTTTTGGAGAATATCAGGTGAGTTTAAGTTTTTCTGGGTGGTGAATCTATGGTTTTGGTTGAATTCTTCTGTTTTTTTTTAGCGTTTTCTTCTGTTTTTGGGGTGGTCCCATTCTTGTTTGGGGTGTTTTTGACATATTTTGGGGTCTCCGTTGGTTTTTGTTGGGTTCTTGTTGTTCATCATGGTGGAAAAGGGTAAATTGTGGGTATTGGAGAACATCAGGTAGGTTTAGGGGGACTATTGGGGTGGATCAACGGCTTTTAGGGTTTTCTTTCGGTTTTGGGGGTGATCCCGCTTTTTTTTGTGGTGTTTTTGACGTGTTTTGGGGTTTCCGTTGCATTTCGTTGATTTCCTAATGTGTTTTAAGTTTGTTGGGAGTGGACTTTGGGATTTGGAGAACATCAGGTAGGTTTAGTGTGTTTTTGGGGTGGATCTATGTTTTTTGGGGTTTTCTTTCTTTTTTAGGGGTTATCCTGTTCTTGTTTGGGGTGTTTTCGACTTGTTTTGGGGTCTCCGTTGGGTTTTAGTTGGATTCTCGTTGGTCGTTAGGGTAAATGGGAGTGGATTGTGGGTTTTGAAGAAGATCAGGTGAGTTTAGGGTGGTTTTGCGGGGAAATTCATAGTGTTTGGTGTTTTTTCTTCTGATCCAGTTCTTTTCTGGGGTGTTTTTGAGGTGTTTTTGGGGTTTCCGTTGGGTTTCGTTGAGTTCCTAATGGGTTTTATGGTGGTTGGGAGTGGACATTTGGATTTGGAGAACATCAGGTACGTTTAGAGTGGTTTTGGGATTGGATCCGTGCTTTTGGGGGTTTTCTTTCGTTTTTGGGGGTGATCCTGTTCTTGTTTGGGGTGTTTTGGACGTGTTATGGGGTCTCCGTTGGGTTTCATTGGGTTTCTCATGGTCATCATGGTGGAAAAGTGTAAATTGTGGGTTTTGGAGAACATCAGGTAGATTTAGGGTGTTTTTTGGGGTGGATCTATGTTTTTGGGGGATTTTCTTCCAGTTTTGGGGGTGATTCCGTTCTTGTTTGGGGTGTTTTTGACGTGTTTTGTGGTCTCTGTTTTGTTTCGTTGTGTTTTCCTTGTTCATTTTGGTGGAAAAGGCTGAATAGTGGGTTTTGGAGAACATCAGGTAGGTTTAGGGTGGTTTTGGGATTTGATCCGTGCTTTTTGGGGATTTTGTTCCAGTTTTGGGGGTGATTCCGTTCTTGTTTGTGGTGTTTTTGATGTGTTTTGGGTTCTCCGTTGGGTTTCGTTGGGTTTTCCGTTGGCATCATGGTGGAAAAGGGTAAATTGTGGGTTTTGGAGAACATCAGGTAGGTTTAGGGGGACTTTTGGGGTGGATTCATGGTATTTGTTTTTTTTTTTTTTCTGTTTTTCTGGGGTGATCCCGTTCTTTTTTGGTGTGTTTTTGATGTGTTTTGGGGTCTCCGTTGGGTTTTGTTGGGTTCTTGTTGGTCATCATGTTGGAAAAGTGTAAATTGTGGGTTTTGGAGAATATCAGGTGAGTTTAAGTTTTTCTGGGTGGTGAATCTATGGTTTTGGTTGAATTCTTCTGTTTTTTTTTAGCGTTTTCTTCTGTTTTTGGGGTGGTCCCATTCTTGTTTGGGGTGTTTTTGACATATTTTTGGGGTCTCCGTTGGTTTTTGTTGGGTTCTTGTTGTTCATCATGGTGAAAACGTGTAAATTGTGGGTATTGGAGAACATCAGGTAGGTTTAGGGGGACTTTTGGGGTGGATCAACGGCTTTTAGGGTTTTCTTTCGGTTTTGGGGGTGATCCCGCTTTTTTTTGTGGTGTTTTTGACGTGTTTTGGGGTTTCCGTTGCGTTTCGTTGATTTCCTAATGTGTTTTAAGTTTGTTGGGAGTGGACTTTGGGATTTGGAGAACATCAGGTAGGTTTAGTGTGTTTTTGGGGTGGATCTATGTTTTTTGGGGTTTTCTTTCTTTTTTAGGGGTTATCCTGTTCTTGTTTGGGGTGTTTTCGACTTGTTTTGGGGTCTCCGTTGGGTTTTAGTTGGATTCTCGTTGGTCGTTAGGGTAAATGGGAGTGGATTGTGGGTTTTGAAGAAGATCAGGTGAGTTTAGGGTGGTTTTGCGGGGAAATTCATAGTGTTTGGTGTTTTTTCTTCTGATCCAGTTCTTTTCTGGGGTGTTTTTGAGGTGTTTTTGGGGTTTCCGTTGGGTTTCGTTGAGTTCCTAATGGGTTTTATGGTGGTTGGGAGTGGACATTTGGATTTGGAGAACATCAGGTACGTTTAGAGTGGTTTTGGGATTGGATCCGTGCTTTTTGGGGTTTTCTTTCGTTTTTGGGGGTGATCCTGTTCTTGTTTGGGGTGTTTTGGACGTGTTATGGGGTCTCCGTTGGGTTTCATTGGGTTTCTCGTGGTCATTATGGTGGAAAAGTGTAAATTGTGGGTTTTGGAGAACATCAGGTAGATTTAGGGTGTTTTTTGGGGTGGATCTATGTTTTTGGGGGATTTTCTTCCAGTTTTGGGGGTGATTCCGTTCTTGTTTGGGGTGTTTTTGACGTGTTTTGTGGTCTCTGCTTTGTTTCGTTGTGTTTTCCTTGTTCATTTTGGTGGAAAAGGCTGAATAGTGGGTTTTGGAGAACATCAGGTAGGTTTAGGGTGGTTTTGGGATTTGATCCGTGCTTTTTGGGGATTTTGTTCCAGTTTTGGGGGTGATTCCGTTCTTGTTTGTGGTGTTTTTGATGTGTTTTGGGTTCTCCGTTGGGTTTCGTTGGGTTTTCCGTTGACATCATGGTGGAAAAGGGTAAATTGTGGGTTTTGGAGAACATCAGGTAGGTTTAGGGGGACTATTGGGGTGGATCAACGGCTTTTAGGGTTTTCTTTCGGTTTTGGGGGTGATCCCGCTTTTTTTTGTGGTGTTTTTGACGTGTTTTGGGGTTTCCGTTGCGTTTCGTTGATTTCCTAATGTGTTTTAAGTTTGTTGGGAGTGGACTTTGGGATTTGGAGAACATCAGGTAGGTTTAGTGTGTTTTTGGGGTGGATCTATGTTTTTTGGGGTTTTCTTTCTTTTTTAGGGGTTATCCTGTTCTTGTTTGGGGTGTTTTCGACTTGTTTTGGGGTCTCCGTTGGGTTTTAGTTGGATTCTCGTTGGTCGTTAGGGTAAATGGGAGTGGATTGTGGGTTTTGAAGAAGATCAGGTGAGTTTAGGGTGGTTTTGCGGGGAAATTCATAGTGTTTGGTGTTTTTTCTTCTGATCCAGTTCTTTTCTGGGGTGTTTTTGAGGTGTTTTTGGGGTTTCCGTTGGGTTTCGTTGAGTTCCTAATGGGTTTTATGGTGGTTGGGAGTGGACATTTGGATTTGGAGAACATCAGGTACGTTTAGAGTGGTTTTGGGATTGGATCCGTGCTTTTTGGGGTTTTCTTTCGTTTTTGGGGGTGATCCTGTTCTTGTTTGGGGTGTTTTGGACGTGTTTTGGGTTCTCCGTTGGGTTTCGTTGTGTTTTCCGTGGTCATCATGGTGGAAAAGTGTAAATTGTGGGTTTTGGAGAACATCAGGTAGGTTTAGGGTGTTTTTTGGGGTGGATCTATGTTTTTGGGGGATTTTCTTCCAGTTTTGGGGGTGATTCCGTTCTTGTTTGGGGTGTTTTTGACGTGTTTTGTGGTCTCTGTTTTGTTTCGTTGTGTTTTCCTTGTTCATTTTGGTGGAAAAGGCTGAATAGTGGGTTTTGGAGAACATCAGGTATGTTTAGGGTGATTTTGGGATTTGATCCGTGCTTTTTGGGGATTTTGTTCCAGTTTTGGGGGTGATTCCGTTCTTGTTTGTGGTGTTTTTGATGTGTTTTGGGTTCTCCGTTGGGTTTCGTTGGGTTTTCCGTTGGCATCATGGTGGAAAAGGGTAAATTGTGGGTTTTGGAGAACATCAGGTAGGTTTAGGGGGACTTTTGGGGTGGATTCATGGTATTTGTTTTTTTTTTTTTTCTGTTTTTCTGGGGTGATCCCGTTCTTTTTTGGTGTGTTTTTGATGTGTTTTGGGGTCTCCGTTGGGTTTTGTTGGGTTCTTGTTGGTCATCATGTTGGAAAAGTGTAAATTGTGGGTTTTGGAGAATATCAGGTGAGTTTAAGTTTTTCTGGGTGGTGAATCTATGGTTTTGGTTGAATTCTGTTTTTTTTTTAGCGTTCTCTTCTGTTTTTGGGGTGGTCCCATTCTTGTTTGGGGTGTTTTTGACATATTTTGGGGTCTCCGTTGGTTTTTGTTGGGTTCTTGTTGTTCATCATGGTGAAAACGTGTAAATTGTGGGTATTGGAGAACATCAGGTAGGTTTAGGGGGACTTTTCGGGTGGATTCATGGTATTTGTTTTTTTTTTTTTCTGTTTTTCTGGGGTGATCCCGTTCTTTTTGGGTGTGTTTTTGATGTGTTTTGGGGTCTCCGTTGGGTTTTGTTGGGTTCTTGTTGGTCATCATGTTGGAAAAGTGTAAATTGTGGGTTTTGGAGAATATCAGGTGAGTTTAAGTTTTTCTGGGTGGTGAATCTATGGTTTTGGTTGAATTCTTCTGGTTTTTTTTAGCGTTTTCTTCTGTTTTTGGGGTGGTCCCATTCTTGTTTGGGGTGTTTTTGACATATTTTGGGGTCTCCGTTGGTTTTTGTTGGGTTCTTGTTGTTCATCATGGTGGAAAAGGGTAAATTGTGGGTATTGGAGAACATCAGGTAGGTTTAGGGGGACTTTTGGGGTGGATCAACGGCTTTTAGGGTTTTCTTTCGGTTTTGGGGGTGATCCCGCTTTTTTTTGTGGTGTTTTTGACGTGTTTTGGGGTTTCCGTTGCGTTTCGTTGATTTCCTAATGTGTTTTAAGTTTGTTGGGAGTGGACTTTGGGATTTGGAGAACATCAGGTAGGTTTAGTGTGTTTTTGGGGTGGATCTATGTTTTTTGGGGTTTTCTTTCTTTTTTAGGGGTTATCCTGTTCTTGTTTGGGGTGTTTTCGACTTGTTTTGGGGTCTCCGTTGGGTTTTAGTTGGATTCTCGTTGGTCGTTAGGGTAAATGGGAGTGGATTGTGGGTTTTGAAGAAGATCAGGTGAGTTTAGGGTGGTTTTGCGGGGAAATTCATAGTGTTTGGTGTTTTTTCTTCTGATCCAGTTCTTTTCTGGGGTGTTTTTGAGGTGTTTTTGGGGTTTCCGTTGGGTTTCGTTGAGTTCCTAATGGGTTTTATGGTGGTTGGGAGTGGACATTTGGATTTGGAGAACATCAGGTACGTTTAGAGTGGTTTTGGGATTGGATCCGTGCTTTTTGGGGTTTTCTTTCGTTTTTGGGGGTGATCCTGTTCTTGTTTGGGGTGTTTTGGACGTGTTTTGGGTTCTCCGTTGGGTTTCGTTGTGTTTTCCGTGGTCATCATGGTGGAAAAGTGTAAATTGTGGGTTTTGGAGAACATCAGGTAGGTTTAGGGTGTTTTTTGGGGTGGATCTATGTTTTTGGGGGATTTTCTTCCAGTTTTGGGGGTGATTCCGTTCTTGTTTGGGGTGTTTTTGACGTGTTTTGTGGTCTCTGTTTTGTTTCGTTGTGTTTTCCTTGTTCATTTTGGTGGAAAAGGCTGAATAGTGGGTTTTGGAGAACATCAGGTATGTTTAGGGTGATTTTGGGATTTGATCCGTGCTTTTTGGGGATTTTGTTCCAGTTTTGGGGGTGATTCCGTTCTTGTTTGTGGTGTTTTTGATGTGTTTTGGGTTCTCCGTTGGGTTTCGTTGGGTTTTCCGTTGGCATCATGGTGGAAAAGGGTAAATTGTGGGTTTTGGAGAACATCAGGTAGGTTTAGGGGGACTTTTGGGGTGGATTCATGGTATTTGTTTTTTTTTTTTCTGTTTTTCTGGGGTGATCCCGTTCTTTTTGGGTGTGTTTTTGATGTGTTTTGGGGTCTCCGTTGGGTTTTGTTGGGTTCTTGTTGGTCATCATGTTGGAAAAGTGTAAATTGTGGGTTTTGGAGAATATCAGGTGAGTTTAAGTTTTTCTGGGTGGTGAATCTATGGTTTTGGTTGAATTCTTCTGTTTTTTTTTAGCGTTTTCTTCTGTTTTTGGGGTGGTCCCATTCTTGTTTGGGGTGTTTTTGACATATTTTGGGGTCTCCGTTGGTTTTTGTTGGGTTCTTGTTGTTCATCATGGTGGAAAAGGGTAAATTGTGGGTATTGGAGAACATCAGGTAGGTTTAGGGGGACTATTGGGGTGGATCAACGGCTTTTAGGGTTTTCTTTCGGTTTTGGGGGTGATCCCGCTTTTTTTTGTGGTGTTTTTGACGTGTTTTGGGGTTTCCGTTGCATTTCGTTGATTTCCTAATGTGTTTTAAGTTTGTTGGGAGTGGACTTTGGGATTTGGAGAACATCAGGTAGGTTTAGTGTGTTTTTGGGGTGGATCTATGTTTTTTGGGGTTTTCTTTCTTTTTTAGGGGTTATCCTGTTCTTGTTTGGGGTGTTTTCGACTTGTTTTGGGGTCTCCGTTGGGTTTTAGTTGGATTCTCGTTGGTCGTTAGGGTAAATGGGAGTGGATTGTGGGTTTTGAAGAAGATCAGGTGAGTTTAGGGTGGTTTTGCGGGGAAATTCATAGTGTTTGGTGTTTTTTCTTCTGATCCAGTTCTTTTCTGGGGTGTTTTTGAGGTGTTTTTGGGGTTTCCGTTGGGTTTCGTTGAGTTCCTAATGGGTTTTATGGTGGTTGGGAGTGGACATTTGGATTTGGAGAACATCAGGTACGTTTAGAGTGGTTTTGGGATTGGATCCGTGCTTTTTGGGGTTTTCTTTCGTTTTTGGGGGTGATCCTGTTCTTGTTTGGGGTGTTTTGGACGTGTTATGGGGTCTCCGTTGGGTTTCATTGGGTTTCTCATGGTCATCATGGTGGAAAAGTGTAAATTGTGGGTTTTGGAGAACATCAGGTAGATTTAGGGTGTTTTTTGGGGTGGATCTATGTTTTTGGGGGATTTTCTTCCAGTTTTGGGGGTGATTCCGTTCTTGTTTGGGGTGTTTTTGACGTGTTTTGTGGTCTCTGTTTTGTTTCGTTGTGTTTTCCTTGTTCATTTTGGTGGAAAAGGCTGAATAGTGGGTTTTGGAGAACATCAGGTAGGTTTAGGGTGGTTTTGGGATTTGATCCGTGCTTTTTGGGGATTTTGTTCCAGTTTTGGGGGTGATTCCGTTCTTGTTTGTGGTGTTTTTGATGTGTTTTGGGTTCTCCGTTGGGTTTCGTTGGGTTTTCCGTTGGCATCATGGTGGAAAAGGGTAAATTGTGGGTTTTGGAGAACATCAGGTAGGTTTAGGGGGACTTTTGGGGTGGATTCATGGTATTTGTTTTTTTTTTTTTTCTGTTTTTCTGGGGTGATCCCGTTCTTTTTTGGTGTGTTTTTGATGTGTTTTGGGGTCTCCGTTGGGTTTTGTTGGGTTCTTGTTGGTCATCATGTTGGAAAAGTGTAAATTGTGGGTTTTGGAGAATATCAGGTGAGTTTAAGTTTTTCTGGGTGGTGAATCTATGGTTTTGGTTGAATTCTTCTGTTTTTTTTTAGCGTTTTCTTCTGTTTTTGGGGTGGTCCCATTCTTGTTTGGGGTGTTTTTGACATATTTTTGGGGTCTCCGTTGGTTTTTGTTGGGTTCTTGTTGTTCATCATGGTGAAAACGTGTAAATTGTGGGTATTGGAGAACATCAGGTAGGTTTAGGGGGACTTTTGGGGTGGATCAACGGCTTTTAGGGTTTTCTTTCGGTTTTGGGGGTGATCCCGCTTTTTTTTGTGGTGTTTTTGACGTGTTTTGGGGTTTCCGTTGCGTTTCGTTGATTTCCTAATGTGTTTTAAGTTTGTTGGGAGTGGACTTTGGGATTTGGAGAACATCAGGTAGGTTTAGTGTGTTTTTGGGGTGGATCTATGTTTTTTGGGGTTTTCTTTCTTTTTTAGGGGTTATCCTGTTCTTGTTTGGGGTGTTTTCGACTTGTTTTGGGGTCTCCGTTGGGTTTTAGTTGGATTCTCGTTGGTCGTTAGGGTAAATGGGAGTGGATTGTGGGTTTTGAAGAAGATCAGGTGAGTTTAGGGTGGTTTTGCGGGGAAATTCATAGTGTTTGGTGTTTTTTCTTCTGATCCAGTTCTTTTCTGGGGTGTTTTTGAGGTGTTTTTGGGGTTTCCGTTGGGTTTCGTTGAGTTCCTAATGGGTTTTATGGTGGTTGGGAGTGGACATTTGGATTTGGAGAACATCAGGTACGTTTAGAGTGGTTTTGGGATTGGATCCGTGCTTTTTGGGGTTTTCTTTCGTTTTTGGGGGTGATCCTGTTCTTGTTTGGGGTGTTTTGGACGTGTTATGGGGTCTCCGTTGGGTTTCATTGGGTTTCTCGTGGTCATTATGGTGGAAAAGTGTAAATTGTGGGTTTTGGAGAACATCAGGTAGATTTAGGGTGTTTTTTGGGGTGGATCTATGTTTTTGGGGGATTTTCTTCCAGTTTTGGGGGTGATTCCGTTCTTGTTTGGGGTGTTTTTGACGTGTTTTGTGGTCTCTGCTTTGTTTCGTTGTGTTTTCCTTGTTCATTTTGGTGGAAAAGGCTGAATAGTGGGTTTTGGAGAACATCAGGTAGGTTTAGGGTGGTTTTGGGATTTGATCCGTGCTTTTTGGGGATTTTGTTCCAGTTTTGGGGGTGATTCCGTTCTTGTTTGTGGTGTTTTTGATGTGTTTTGGGTTCTCCGTTGGGTTTCGTTGGGTTTTCCGTTGACATCATGGTGGAAAAGGGTAAATTGTGGGTTTTGGAGAACATCAGGTAGGTTTAGGGGGACTATTGGGGTGGATCAACGGCTTTTAGGGTTTTCTTTCGGTTTTGGGGGTGATCCCGCTTTTTTTTGTGGTGTTTTTGACGTGTTTTGGGGTTTCCGTTGCGTTTCGTTGATTTCCTAATGTGTTTTAAGTTTGTTGGGAGTGGACTTTGGGATTTGGAGAACATCAGGTAGGTTTAGTGTGTTTTTGGGGTGGATCTATGTTTTTTGGGGTTTTCTTTCTTTTTTAGGGGTTATCCTGTTCTTGTTTGGGGTGTTTTCGACTTGTTTTGGGGTCTCCGTTGGGTTTTAGTTGGATTCTCGTTGGTCGTTAGGGTAAATGGGAGTGGATTGTGGGTTTTGAAGAAGATCAGGTGAGTTTAGGGTGGTTTTGCGGGGAAATTCATAGTGTTTGGTGTTTTTTCTTCTGATCCAGTTCTTTTCTGGGGTGTTTTTGAGGTGTTTTTGGGGTTTCCGTTGGGTTTCGTTGAGTTCCTAATGGGTTTTATGGTGGTTGGGAGTGGACATTTGGATTTGGAGAACATCAGGTACGTTTAGAGTGGTTTTGGGATTGGATCCGTGCTTTTTGGGGTTTTCTTTCGTTTTTGGGGGTGATCCTGTTCTTGTTTGGGGTGTTTTGGACGTGTTATGGGGTCTCCGTTGGGTTTCATTGGGTTTCTCGTGGTCATCATGGTGGAAAAGTGTAAATTGTGGGTTTTGGAGAACATCAGGTAGATTTAGGGTGTTTTTTGGGGTGGATCTATGTTTTTGGGGGATTTTCTTCCAGTTTTGGGGGTGATTCCGTTCTTGTTTGGGGTGTTTTTGACGTGTTTTGTGGTCTCTGTTTTGTTTCGTTGTGTTTTCCTTGTTCATTTTGGTGGAAAAGGCTGAATAGTGGGTTTTGGAGAACATCAGGTAGGTTTAGGGTGGTTTTGGGATTTGATCCGTGCTTTTTGGGGATTTTGTTCCAGTTTTGGGGGTGATTCCGTTCTTGTTTGTGGTGTTTTTGATGTGTTTTGGGTTCTCCGTTGGGTTTCGTTGGGTTTTCCGTTGGCATCATGGTGGAAAAGGGTAAATTGTGGGTTTTGGAGAACATCAGGTAGGTTTAGGGGGACTTTTGGGGTGGATTCATGGTATTTGTTTTTTTTTTTTTTTTCTGTTTTTCTGGGTTGATCCCGTTCTTTTTTGGTGTGTTTTTGATGTGTTTTGGGGTCTCCGTTGGGTTTTGTTGGGTTCTTGTTGGTCATCATGTTGGAAAAGTGTAAATTGTGGGTTTTGGAGAATATCAGGTGAGTTTAAGTTTTTCTGGGTGGTGAATCTATGGTTTTGGTTGAATTCTGTTTTTTTTTTAGCGTTCTCTTCTGTTTTTGGGGTGGTCCCATTCTTGTTTGGGGTGTTTTTGACATATTTTGGGGTCTCCGTTGGTTTTTGTTGGGTTCTTGTTGTTCATCATGGTGAAAACGTGTAAATTGTGGGTATTGGAGAACATCAGGTAGGTTTAGGGGGACTTTTCGGGTGGATTCATGGTATTTGTTTTTTTTTTTTTCTGTTTTTCTGGGGTGATCCCGTTCTTTTTGGGTGTGTTTTTGATGTGTTTTGGGGTCTCCGTTGGGTTTTGTTGGGTTCTTGTTGGTCATCATGTTGGAAAAGTGTAAATTGTGGGTTTTGGAGAATATCAGGTGAGTTTAAGTTTTTCTGGGTGGTGAATCTATGGTTTTGGTTGAATTCTTCTGGTTTTTTTTAGCGTTTTCTTCTGTTTTTGGGGTGGTCCCATTCTTGTTTGGGGTGTTTTTGACATATTTTGGGGTCTCCGTTGGTTTTTGTTGGGTTCTTGTTGTTCATCATGGTGGAAAAGGGTAAATTGTGGGTATTGGAGAACATCAGGTAGGTTTAGGGGGACTTTTGGGGTGGATCAACGGCTTTTAGGGTTTTCTTTCGGTTTTGGGGGTGATCCCGCTTTTTTTTGTGGTGTTTTTGACGTGTTTTGGGGTTTCCGTTGCGTTTCGTTGATTTCCTAATGTGTTTTAAGTTTGTTGGGAGTGGACTTTGGGATTTGGAGAACATCAGGTAGGTTTAGTGTGTTTTTGGGGTGGATCTATGTTTTTTGGGGTTTTCTTTCTTTTTTAGGGGTTATCCTGTTCTTGTTTGGGGTGTTTTCGACTTGTTTTGGGGTCTCCGTTGGGTTTTAGTTGGATTCTCGTTGGTCGTTAGGGTAAATGGGAGTGGATTGTGGGTTTTGAAGAAGATCAGGTGAGTTTAGGGTGGTTTTGCGGGGAAATTCATAGTGTTTGGTGTTTTTTCTTCTGATCCAGTTCTTTTCTGGGGTGTTTTTGAGGTGTTTTTGGGGTTTCCGTTGGGTTTCGTTGAGTTCCTAATGGGTTTTATGGTGGTTGGGAGTGGACATTTGGATTTGGAGAACATCAGGTACGTTTAGAGTGGTTTTGGGATTGGATCCGTGCTTTTTGGGGTTTTCTTTCGTTTTTGGGGGTGATCCTGTTCTTGTTTGGGGTGTTTTGGACGTGTTTTGGGTTCTCCGTTGGGTTTCGTTGTGTTTTCCGTGGTCATCATGGTGGAAAAGTGTAAATTGTGGGTTTTGGAGAACATCAGGTAGGTTTAGGGTGTTTTTTGGGGTGGATCTATGTTTTTGGGGGATTTTCTTCCAGTTTTGGGGGTGATTCCGTTCTTGTTTGGGGTGTTTTTGACGTGTTTTGTGGTCTCTGTTTTGTTTCGTTGTGTTTTCCTTGTTCATTTTGGTGGAAAAGGCTGAATAGTGGGTTTTGGAGAACATCAGGTATGTTTAGGGTGATTTTGGGATTTGATCCGTGCTTTTTGGGGATTTTGTTCCAGTTTTGGGGGTGATTCCGTTCTTGTTTGTGGTGTTTTTGATGTGTTTTGGGTTCTCCGTTGGGTTTCGTTGGGTTTTCCGTTGGCATCATGGTGGAAAAGGGTAAATTGTGGGTTTTGGAGAACATCAGGTAGGTTTAGGGGGACTTTTGGGGTGGATTCATGGTATTTGTTTTTTTTTTTTTCTGTTTTTCTGGGGTGATCCCGTTCTTTTTGGGTGTGTTTTTGATGTGTTTTGGGGTCTCCGTTGGGTTTTGTTGGGTTCTTGTTGGTCATCATGTTGGAAAAGTGTAAATTGTGGGTTTTGGAGAATATCAGGTGAGTTTAAGTTTTTCTGGGTGGTGAATCTATGGTTTTGGTTGAATTCTTCTGTTTTTTTTTAGCGTTTTCTTCTGTTTTTGGGGTGGTCCCATTCTTGTTTGGGGTGTTTTTGACATATTTTGGGGTCTCCGTTGGTTTTTGTTGGGTTCTTGTTGTTCATCATGGTGGAAAAGGGTAAATTGTGGGTATTGGAGAACATCAGGTAGGTTTAGGGGGACTATTGGGGTGGATCAACGGCTTTTAGGGTTTTCTTTCGGTTTTGGGGGTGATCCCGCTTTTTTTTGTGGTGTTTTTGACGTGTTTTGGGGTTTCCGTTGCATTTCGTTGATTTCCTAATGTGTTTTAAGTTTGTTGGGAGTGGACTTTGGGATTTGGAGAACATCAGGTAGGTTTAGTGTGTTTTTGGGGTGGATCTATGTTTTTTGGGGTTTTCTTTCTTTTTTAGGGGTTATCCTGTTCTTGTTTGGGGTGTTTTCGACTTGTTTTGGGGTCTCCGTTGGGTTTTAGTTGGATTCTCGTTGGTCGTTAGGGTAAATGGGAGTGGATTGTGGGTTTTGAAGAAGATCAGGTGAGTTTAGGGTGGTTTTGCGGGGAAATTCATAGTGTTTGGTGTTTTTTCTTCTGATCCAGTTCTTTTCTGGGGTGTTTTTGAGGTGTTTTTGGGGTTTCCGTTGGGTTTCGTTGAGTTCCTAATGGGTTTTATGGTGGTTGGGAGTGGACATTTGGATTTGGAGAACATCAGGTACGTTTAGAGTGGTTTTGGGATTGGATCCGTGCTTTTTGGGGTTTTCTTTCGTTTTTGGGGGTGATCCTGTTCTTGTTTGGGGTGTTTTGGACGTGTTATGGGGTCTCCGTTGGGTTTCATTGGGTTTCTCATGGTCATCATGGTGGAAAAGTGTAAATTGTGGGTTTTGGAGAACATCAGGTAGATTTAGGGTGTTTTTTGGGGTGGATCTATGTTTTTGGGGGATTTTCTTCCAGTTTTGGGGGTGATTCCGTTCTTGTTTGGGGTGTTTTTGACGTGTTTTGTGGTCTCTGTTTTGTTTCGTTGTGTTTTCCTTGTTCATTTTGGTGGAAAAGGCTGAATAGTGGGTTTTGGAGAACATCAGGTAGGTTTAGGGTGGTTTTGGGATTTGATCCGTGCTTTTTGGGGATTTTGTTCCAGTTTTGGGGGTGATTCCGTTCTTGTTTGTGGTGTTTTTGATGTGTTTTGGGTTCTCCGTTGGGTTTCGTTGGGTTTTCCGTTGGCATCATGGTGGAAAAGGGTAAATTGTGGGTTTTGGAGAACATCAGGTAGGTTTAGGGGGACTTTTGGGGTGGATTCATGGTATTTGTTTTTTTTTTTTTTCTGTTTTTCTGGGGTGATCCCGTTCTTTTTTGGTGTGTTTTTGATGTGTTTTGGGGTCTCCGTTGGGTTTTGTTGGGTTCTTGTTGGTCATCATGTTGGAAAAGTGTAAATTGTGGGTTTTGGAGAATATCAGGTGAGTTTAAGTTTTTCTGGGTGGTGAATCTATGGTTTTGGTTGAATTCTTCTGTTTTTTTTTAGCGTTTTCTTCTGTTTTTGGGGTGGTCCCATTCTTGTTTGGGGTGTTTTTGACATATTTTTGGGGTCTCCGTTGGTTTTTGTTGGGTTCTTGTTGTTCATCATGGTGAAAACGTGTAAATTGTGGGTATTGGAGAACATCAGGTAGGTTTAGGGGGACTTTTGGGGTGGATCAACGGCTTTTAGGGTTTTCTTTCGGTTTTGGGGGTGATCCCGCTTTTTTTTGTGGTGTTTTTGACGTGTTTTGGGGTTTCCGTTGCGTTTCGTTGATTTCCTAATGTGTTTTAAGTTTGTTGGGAGTGGACTTTGGGATTTGGAGAACATCAGGTAGGTTTAGTGTGTTTTTGGGGTGGATCTATGTTTTTTGGGGTTTTCTTTCTTTTTTAGGGGTTATCCTGTTCTTGTTTGGGGTGTTTTCGACTTGTTTTGGGGTCTCCGTTGGGTTTTAGTTGGATTCTCGTTGGTCGTTAGGGTAAATGGGAGTGGATTGTGGGTTTTGAAGAAGATCAGGTGAGTTTAGGGTGGTTTTGCGGGGAAATTCATAGTGTTTGGTGTTTTTTCTTCTGATCCAGTTCTTTTCTGGGGTGTTTTTGAGGTGTTTTTGGGGTTTCCGTTGGGTTTCGTTGAGTTCCTAATGGGTTTTATGGTGGTTGGGAGTGGACATTTGGATTTGGAGAACATCAGGTACGTTTAGAGTGGTTTTGGGATTGGATCCGTGCTTTTTGGGGTTTTCTTTCGTTTTTGGGGGTGATCCTGTTCTTGTTTGGGGTGTTTTGGACGTGTTATGGGGTCTCCGTTGGGTTTCATTGGGTTTCTCGTGGTCATTATGGTGGAAAAGTGTAAATTGTGGGTTTTGGAGAACATCAGGTAGATTTAGGGTGTTTTTTGGGGTGGATCTATGTTTTTGGGGGATTTTCTTCCAGTTTTGGGGGTGATTCCGTTCTTGTTTGGGGTGTTTTTGACGTGTTTTGTGGTCTCTGCTTTGTTTCGTTGTGTTTTCCTTGTTCATTTTGGTGGAAAAGGCTGAATAGTGGGTTTTGGAGAACATCAGGTAGGTTTAGGGTGGTTTTGGGATTTGATCCGTGCTTTTTGGGGATTTTGTTCCAGTTTTGGGGGTGATTCCGTTCTTGTTTGTGGTGTTTTTGATGTGTTTTGGGTTCTCCGTTGGGTTTCGTTGGGTTTTCCGTTGACATCATGGTGGAAAAGGGTAAATTGTGGGTTTTGGAGAACATCAGGTAGGTTTAGGGGGACTATTGGGGTGGATCAACGGCTTTTAGGGTTTTCTTTCGGTTTTGGGGGTGATCCCGCTTTTTTTTGTGGTGTTTTTGACGTGTTTTGGGGTTTCCGTTGCGTTTCGTTGATTTCCTAATGTGTTTTAAGTTTGTTGGGAGTGGACTTTGGGATTTGGAGAACATCAGGTAGGTTTAGTGTGTTTTTGGGGTGGATCTATGTTTTTTGGGGTTTTCTTTCTTTTTTAGGGGTTATCCTGTTCTTGTTTGGGGTGTTTTCGACTTGTTTTGGGGTCTCCGTTGGGTTTTAGTTGGATTCTCGTTGGTCGTTAGGGTAAATGGGAGTGGATTGTGGGTTTTGAAGAAGATCAGGTGAGTTTAGGGTGGTTTTGCGGGGAAATTCATAGTGTTTGGTGTTTTTTCTTCTGATCCAGTTCTTTTCTGGGGTGTTTTTGAGGTGTTTTTGGGGTTTCCGTTGGGTTTCGTTGAGTTCCTAATGGGTTTTATGGTGGTTGGGAGTGGACATTTGGATTTGGAGAACATCAGGTACGTTTAGAGTGGTTTTGGGATTGGATCCGTGCTTTTTGGGGTTTTCTTTCGTTTTTGGGGGTGATCCTGTTCTTGTTTGGGGTGTTTTGGACGTGTTATGGGGTCTCCGTTGGGTTTCATTGGGTTTCTCGTGGTCATCATGGTGGAAAAGTGTAAATTGTGGGTTTTGGAGAACATCAGGTAGATTTAGGGTGTTTTTTGGGGTGGATCTATGTTTTTGGGGGATTTTCTTCCAGTTTTGGGGGTGATTCCGTTCTTGTTTGGGGTGTTTTTGACGTGTTTTGTGGTCTCTGTTTTGTTTCGTTGTGTTTTCCTTGTTCATTTTGGTGGAAAAGGCTGAATAGTGGGTTTTGGAGAACATCAGGTAGGTTTAGGGTGGTTTTGGGATTTGATCCGTGCTTTTTGGGGATTTTGTTCCAGTTTTGGGGGTGATTCCGTTCTTGTTTGTGGTGTTTTTGATGTGTTTTGGGTTCTCCGTTGGGTTTCGTTGGGTTTTCCGTTGGCATCATGGTGGAAAAGGGTAAATTGTGGGTTTTGGAGAACATCAGGTAGGTTTAGGGGGACTTTTGGGGTGGATTCATGGTATTTGTTTTTTTTTTTTTCTGTTTTTCTGGGGTGATCCCGTTCTTTTTTGGTGTGTTTTTGATGTGTTTTGGGGTCTCCGTTGGGTTTTGTTGGGTTCTTGTTGGTCATCATGTTGGAAAAGTGTAAATTGTGGGTTTTGGAGAATATCAGGTGAGTTTAAGTTTTTCTGGGTGGTGAATCTATGGTTTTGGTTGAATTCTTCTGTTTTTTTTTAGCGTTTTCTTCTGTTTTTGGGGTGGTCCCATTCTTGTTTGGGGTGTTTTTGACATATTTTGGGGTCTCCGTTGGTTTTTGTTGGGTTCTTGTTGTTCATCATGGTGGAAAAGGGTAAATTGTGGGTATTGGAGAACATCAGGTAGGTTTAGGGGGACTTTTGGGGTGGATCAACGGCTTTTAGGGTTTTCTTTCGGTTTTGGGGGTGATCCCGCTTTTTTTTGTGGTGTTTTTGACGTGTTTTGGGGTTTCCGTTGCGTTTCGTTGATTTCCTAATGTGTTTTAAGTTTGTTGGGAGTGGACTTTGGGATTTGGAGAACATCAGGTAGGTTTAGTGTGTTTTTGGGGTGGATCTATGTTTTTTGGGGTTTTCTTTCTTTTTTAGGGGTTATCCTGTTCTTGTTTGGGGTGTTTTCGACTTGTTTTGGGGTCTCCGTTGGGTTTTAGTTGGATTCTCGTTGGTCGTTAGGGTAAATGGGAGTGGATTGTGGGTTTTGAAGAAGATCAGGTGAGTTTAGGGTGGTTTTGCGGGGAAATTCATAGTGTTTGGTGTTTTTTCTTCTGATCCAGTTCTTTTCTGGGGTGTTTTTGAGGTGTTTTTGGGGTTTCCGTTGGGTTTCGTTGAGTTCCTAATGGGTTTTATGGTGGTTGGGAGTGGACATTTGGATTTGGAGAACATCAGGTACGTTTAGAGTGGTTTTGGGATTGGATCCGTGCTTTTTGGGGTTTTCTTTCGTTTTTGGGGGTGATCCTGTTCTTGTTTGGGGTGTTTTGGACGTGTTATGGGGTCTCCGTTGGGTTTCATTGGGTTTCTCGTGGTCATCATGGTGGAAAAGTGTAAATTGTGGGTTTTGGAGAACATCAGGTAGGTTTAGGGTGTTTTTTGGGGTGGATCCATGTTTTTGGGGGATTTTCTTCCAGTTTTGGGGGTGATTCCGTTCTTGTTTGGGGTGTTTTTGACGTGTTTTGTGGTCTCTGTTTTGTTTCGTTGTGTTTTCCTTGTTCATTTTGGTGGAAAAGGCTGAATAGTGGGTTTTGGAGAACATCAGGTAGGTTTAGGGTGGTTTTGGGATTTGATCCGTGCTTTTTGGGGATTTTGTTCCAGTTTTGGGGGTGATTCCGTTCTTGTTTGTGGTGTTTTTGATGTGTTTTGGGTTCTCCGTTGGGTTTCGTTGGGTTTTCCGTTGGCATCATGGTGGAAAAGGGTAAATTGTGGGTTTTGGAGAACATCAGGTAGGTTTAGGGGGACTTTTGGGGTGGATTCATGGTATTTGTTTTTTTTTTTTTCTGTTTTTCTGGGGTGATCCCGTTCTTTTTGGGTGTGTTTTTGATGTGTTTTGGGGTCTCCGTTGGGTTTTGTTGGGTTCTTGTTGGTCATCATGTTGGAAAAGTGTAAATTGTGGGTTTTGGAGAATATCAGGTGAGTTTAAGTTTTTCTGGGTGGTGAATCTATGGTTTTGGTTGAATTCTTCTGTTTTTTTTTAGCGTTTTCTTCTGTTTTTGGGGTGGTCCCATTCTTGTTTGGGGTGTTTTTGACATATTTTGGGGTCTCCGTTGGTTTTTGTTGGGTTCTTGTTGTTCATCATGGTGGAAAAGGGTAAATTGTGGGTATTGGAGAACATCAGGTAGGTTTAGGGGGACTTTTGGGGTGGATCAACGGCTTTTAGGGTTTTCTTTCGGTTTTGGGGGTGATCCCGCTTTTTTTTGTGGTGTTTTTGACGTGTTTTGGGGTTTCCGTTGCGTTTCGTTGATTTCCTAATGTGTTTTAAGTTTGTTGGGAGTGGACTTTGGGATTTGGAGAACATCAGGTAGGTTTAGTGTGTTTTTGGGGTGGATCTATGTTTTTTGGGGTTTTCTTTCTTTTTTAGGGGTTATCCTGTTCTTGTTTGGGGTGTTTTCGACTTGTTTTGGGGTCTCCGTTGGGTTTTAGTTGGATTCTCGTTGGTCGTTAGGGTAAATGGGAGTGGATTGTGGGTTTTGAAGAAGATCAGGTGAGTTTAGGGTGGTTTTGCGGGGAAATTCATAGTGTTTGGTGTTTTTTCTTCTGATCCAGTTCTTTTCTGGGGTGTTTTTGAGGTGTTTTTGGGGTTTCCGTTGGGTTTCGTTGAGTTCCTAATGGGTTTTATGGTGGTTGGGAGTGGACATTTGGATTTGGAGAACATCAGGTACGTTTAGAGTGGTTTTGGGATTGGATCCGTGCTTTTTGGGGTTTTCTTTCGTTTTTGGGGGTGATCCTGTTCTTGTTTGGGGTGTTTTGGACGTGTTATGGGGTCTCCGTTGGGTTTCATTGGGTTTCTCGTGGTCATCATGGTGGAAAAGTGTAAATTGTGGGTTTTGGAGAACATCAGGTAGATTTAGGGTGTTTTTTGGGGTGGATCTATGTTTTTGGGGGATTTTCTTCCAGTTTTGGGGGTGATTCCGTTCTTGTTTGGGGTGTTTTTGACGTGTTTTGTGGTCTCTGTTTTGTTTCGTTGTGTTTTCCTTGTTCATTTTGGTGGAAAAGGCTGAATAGTGGGTTTTGGAGAACATCAGGTAGGTTTAGGGTGGTTTTGGGATTTGATCCGTGCTTTTTGGGGATTTTGTTCCAGTTTTGGGGGTGATTCCGTTCTTGTTTGTGGTGTTTTTGATGTGTTTTGGGTTCTCCGTTGGGTTTCGTTGGGTTTTCCGTTGGCATCATGGTGGAAAAGGGTAAATTGTGGGTTTTGGAGAACATCAGGTAGGTTTAGGGGGACTTTTGGGGTGGATTCATGGTATTTGTTTTTTTTTTTTTCTGTTTTTCTGGGGTGATCCCGTTCTTTTTGGGTGTGTTTTTGATGTGTTTTGGGGTCTCCGTTGGGTTTTGTTGGGTTCTTGTTGGTCATCATGTTGGAAAAGTGTAAATTGTGGGTTTTGGAGAATATCAGGTGAGTTTAAGTTTTTCTGGGTGGTGAATCTATGGTTTTGGTTGAATTCTTCTGTTTTTTTTTTTTTTTTTTTAGCGTTTTCTTCTGTTTTTGGGGTGGTCCCATTCTTGTTTGGGGTGTTTTTGACATATTTTGGGGTCTCCGTTGGGTTTTGTTGGGTTCTTGTTGTTCATCATGGTGGAAAAGGGTAAATTGTGGGTATTGGAGAACATCAGGTAGGTTTAGGGGGACTTTTGGGGTGGATCAACGGCTTTTAGGGTTTTCTTTCGGTTTTGGGGGTGATCCCGCTTTTTTTTGTGGTGTTTTTGACGTGTTTTGGGGTTTCCGTTGCGTTTCGTTGATTTCCTAATGTGTTTTAAGTTTGTTGGGAGTGGACTTTGGGATTTGGAGAACATCAGGTAGGTTTAGTGTGTTTTTGGGGTGGATCTATGTTTTTTGGGGTTTTCTTTCTTTTTTAGGGGTTATCCTGTTCTTGTTTGGGGTGTTTTCGACTTGTTTTGGGGTCTCCGTTGGGTTTTAGTTGGATTCTCGTTGGTCGTTAGGGTAAATGGGAGTGGATTGTGGGTTTTGAAGAAGATCAGGTGAGTTTAGGGTGGTTTTGCGGGGAAATTCATAGTGTTTGGTGTTTTTTCTTCTGATCCAGTTCTTTTCTGGGGTGTTTTTGAGGTGTTTTTGGGGTTTCCGTTGGGTTTCGTTGAGTTCCTAATGGGTTTTATGGTGGTTGGGAGTGGACATTTGGATTTGGAGAACATCAGGTACGTTTAGAGTGGTTTTGGGATTGGATCCGTGCTTTTTGGGGTTTTCTTTCGTTTTTGGGGGTGATCCTGTTCTTGTTTGGGGTGTTTTGGACGTGTTATGGGGTCTCCGTTGGGTTTCATTGGGTTTCTCGTGGTCATCATGGTGGAAAAGTGTAAATTGTGGGTTTTGGAGAACATCAGGTAGATTTAGGGTGTTTTTTGGGGTGGATCTATGTTTTTGGGGGATTTTCTTCCAGTTTTGGGGGTGATTCCGTTCTTGTTTGGGGTGTTTTTGACGTGTTTTGTGGTCTCTGTTTTGTTTCGTTGTGTTTTCCTTGTTCATTTTGGTGGAAAAGGCTGAATAGTGGGTTTTGGAGAACATCAGGTAGGTTTAGGGTGGTTTTGGGATTTGATCCGTGCTTTTTGGGGATTTTGTTCCAGTTTTGGGGGTGATTCCGTTCTTGTTTGTGGTGTTTTTGATGTGTTTTGGGTTCTCCGTTGGGTTTCGTTGGGTTTTCCGTTGGCATCATGGTGGAAAAGGGTAAATTGTGGGTTTTGGAGAACATCAGGTAGGTTTAGGGGGACTTTTGGGGTGGATTCATGGTATTTGTTTTTTTTTTTTTTCTGTTTTTCTGGGGTGATCCCGTTCTTTTTTGGTGTGTTTTTGATGTGTTTTGGGGTCTCCGTTGGGTTTTGTTGGGTTCTTGTTGGTCATCATGTTGGAAAAGTGTAAATTGTGGGTTTTGGAGAATATCAGGTGAGTTTAAGTTTTTCTGGGTGGTGAATCTATGGTTTTGGTTGAATTCTTCTGTTTTTTTTTAGCGTTTTCTTCTGTTTTTGGGGTGGTCCCATTCTTGTTTGGGGTGTTTTTGACATATTTTTGGGGTCTCCGTTGGTTTTTGTTGGGTTCTTGTTGTTCATCATGGTGAAAACGTGTAAATTGTGGGTATTGGAGAACATCAGGTAGGTTTAGGGGGACTTTTGGGGTGGATCAACGGCTTTTAGGGTTTTCTTTCGGTTTTGGGGGTGATCCCGCTTTTTTTTGTGGTGTTTTTGACGTGTTTTGGGGTTTCCGTTGCGTTTCGTTGATTTCCTAATGTGTTTTAAGTTTGTTGGGAGTGGACTTTGGGATTTGGAGAACATCAGGTAGGTTTAGTGTGTTTTTGGGGTGGATCTATGTTTTTTGGGGTTTTCTTTCTTTTTTAGGGGTTATCCTGTTCTTGTTTGGGGTGTTTTCGACTTGTTTTGGGGTCTCCGTTGGGTTTTAGTTGGATTCTCGTTGGTCGTTAGGGTAAATGGGAGTGGATTGTGGGTTTTGAAGAAGATCAGGTGAGTTTAGGGTGGTTTTGCGGGGAAATTCATAGTGTTTGGTGTTTTTTCTTCTGATCCAGTTCTTTTCTGGGGTGTTTTTGAGGTGTTTTTGGGGTTTCCGTTGGGTTTCGTTGAGTTCCTAATGGGTTTTATGGTGGTTGGGAGTGGACATTTGGATTTGGAGAACATCAGGTACGTTTAGAGTGGTTTTGGGATTGGATCCGTGCTTTTTGGGGTTTTCTTTCGTTTTTGGGGGTGATCCTGTTCTTGTTTGGGGTGTTTTGGACGTGTTATGGGGTCTCCGTTGGGTTTCATTGGGTTTCTCGTGGTCATCATGGTGGAAAAGTGTAAATTGTGGGTTTTGGAGAACATCAGGTAGATTTAGGGTGTTTTTTGGGGTGGATCTATGTTTTTGGGGGATTTTCTTCCAGTTTTGGGGGTGATTCCGTTCTTGTTTGGGGTGTTTTTGACGTGTTTTGTGGTCTCTGCTTTGTTTCGTTGTGTTTTCCTTGTTCATTTTGGTGGAAAAGGCTGAATAGTGGGTTTTGGAGAACATCAGGTAGGTTTAGGGTGGTTTTGGGATTTGATCCGTGCTTTTTGGGGATTTTGTTCCAGTTTTGGGGGTGATTCCGTTCTTGTTTGTGGTGTTTTTGATGTGTTTTGGGTTCTCCGTTGGGTTTCGTTGGGTTTTCCGTTGACATCATGGTGGAAAAGGGTAAATTGTGGGTTTTGGAGAACATCAGGTAGGTTTAGGGGGACTTTTGGGGTGGATCAACGGCTTTTAGGGTTTTCTTTCGGTTTTGGGGGTGATCCCGCTTTTTTTTGTGGTGTTTTTGACGTGTTTTGGGGTTTCCGTTGCGTTTCGTTGATTTCCTAATGTGTTTTAAGTTTGTTGGGAGTGGACTTTGGGATTTGGAGAACATCAGGTAGGTTTAGTGTGTTTTTGGGGTGGATCTATGTTTTTTGGGGTTTTCTTTCTTTTTTAGGGGTTATCCTGTTCTTGTTTGGGGTGTTTTCGACTTGTTTTGGGGTCTCCGTTGGGTTTTAGTTGGATTCTCGTTGGTCGTTAGGGTAAATGGGAGTGGATTGTGGGTTTTGAAGAAGATCAGGTGAGTTTAGGGTGGTTTTGCGGGGAAATTCATAGTGTTTGGTGTTTTTTCTTCTGATCCAGTTCTTTTCTGGGGTGTTTTTGAGGTGTTTTTGGGGTTTCCGTTGGGTTTCGTTGAGTTCCTAATGGGTTTTATGGTGGTTGGGAGTGGACATTTGGATTTGGAGAACATCAGGTACGTTTAGAGTGGTTTTGGGATTGGATCCGTGCTTTTTGGGGTTTTCTTTCGTTTTTGGGGGTGATCCTGTTCTTGTTTGGGGTGTTTTGGACGTGTTATGGGGTCTCCGTTGGGTTTCATTGGGTTTCTCGTGGTCATCATGGTGGAAAAGTGTAAATTGTGGGTTTTGGAGAACATCAGGTAGATTTAGGGTGTTTTTTGGGGTGGATCTATGTTTTTGGGGGATTTTCTTCCAGTTTTGGGGGTGATTCCGTTCTTGTTTGGGGTGTTTTTGACGTGTTTTGTGGTCTCTGTTTTGTTTCGTTGTGTTTTCCTTGTTCATTTTGGTGGAAAAGGCTGAATAGTGGGTTTTGGAGAACATCAGGTAGGTTTAGGGTGGTTTTGGGATTTGATCCGTGCTTTTTGGGGATTTTGTTCCAGTTTTGGGGGTGATTCCGTTCTTGTTTGTGGTGTTTTTGATGTGTTTTGGGTTCTCCGTTGGGTTTCGTTGGGTTTTCCGTTGGCATCATGGTGGAAAAGGGTAAATTGTGGGTTTTGGAGAACATCAGGTAGGTTTAGGGGGACTTTTGGGGTGGATTCATGGTATTTGTTTTTTTTTTTTTCTGTTTTTCTGGGGTGATCCCGTTCTTTTTTGGTGTGTTTTTGATGTGTTTTGGGGTCTCCGTTGGGTTTTGTTGGGTTCTTGTTGGTCATCATGTTGGAAAAGTGTAAATTGTGGGTTTTGGAGAATATCAGGTGAGTTTAAGTTTTTCTGGGTGGTGAATCTATGGTTTTGGTTGAATTCTTCTGTTTTTTTTTAGCGTTTTCTTCTGTTTTTGGGGTGGTCCCATTCTTGTTTGGGGTGTTTTTGACATATTTTGGGGTCTCCGTTGGTTTTTGTTGGGTTCTTGTTGTTCATCATGGTGGAAAAGGGTAAATTGTGGGTATTGGAGAACATCAGGTAGGTTTAGGGGGACTTTTGGGGTGGATCAACGGCTTTTAGGGTTTTCTTTCGGTTTTGGGGGTGATCCCGCTTTTTTTTGTGGTGTTTTTGACGTGTTTTGGGGTTTCCGTTGCGTTTCGTTGATTTCCTAATGTGTTTTAAGTTTGTTGGGAGTGGACTTTGGGATTTGGAGAACATCAGGTAGGTTTAGTGTGTTTTTGGGGTGGATCTATGTTTTTTGGGGTTTTCTTTCTTTTTTAGGGGTTATCCTGTTCTTGTTTGGGGTGTTTTCGACTTGTTTTGGGGTCTCCGTTGGGTTTTAGTTGGATTCTCGTTGGTCGTTAGGGTAAATGGGAGTGGATTGTGGGTTTTGAAGAAGATCAGGTGAGTTTAGGGTGGTTTTGCGGGGAAATTCATAGTGTTTGGTGTTTTTTCTTCTGATCCAGTTCTTTTCTGGGGTGTTTTTGAGGTGTTTTTGGGGTTTCCGTTGGGTTTCGTTGAGTTCCTAATGGGTTTTCTGGTGGTTGGGAGTGGACATTTGGATTTGGAGAACATCAGGTACGTTTAGAGTGGTTTTGGGATTGGATCCGTGCTTTTTGGGGTTTTCTTTCGTTTTTGGGGGTGATCCTGTTCTTGTTTGGGGTGTTTTGGACGTGTTATGGGGTCTCCGTTGGGTTTCATTGGGTTTCTCGTGGTCATCATGGTGGAAAAGTGTAAATTGTGGGTTTTGGAGAACATCAGGTAGATTTAGGGTGTTTTTTGGGGTGGATCTATGTTTTTGGGGGATTTTCTTCCAGTTTTGGGGGTGATTCCATTCTTGTTTGGGGTGTTTTTGACGTGTTTTGTGGTCTCTGTTTTGTTTCGTTGTGTTTTCCTTGTTCATTTTGGTGGAAAAGGCTGAATAGTGGGTTTTGGAGAACATCAGGTAGGTTTAGGGTGGTTTTGGGATTTGATCCGTGCTTTTTGGGGATTTTGTTCCAGTTTTGGGGGTGATTCCGTTCTTGTTTGTGGTGTTTTTGATGTGTTTTGGGTTCTCCGTTGGGTTTCGTTGGGTTTTCCGTTGGCATCATGGTGGAAAAGGGTAAATTGTGGGTTTTGGAGAACATCAGGTAGGTTTAGGGGGACTTTTGGGGTGGATTCATGGTATTTGTTTTTTTTTTTTTCTGTTTTTCTGGGTTGATCCCGTTCTTTTTGGGTGTGTTTTTGATGTGTTTTGGGGTCTCCGTTGGGTTTTGTTGGGTTCTTGTTGGTCATCATGTTGGAAAAGTGTAAATTGTGGGTTTTGGAGAATATCAGGTGAGTTTAAGTTTTTCTGGGTGGTGAATCTATGGTTTTGGTTGAATTCTTCTGTTTTTTTTTTAGCGTTTTCTTCTGTTTTTGGGGTGGTCCCATTCTTGTTTGGGGTGTTTTTGACATATTTTGGGGTCTCCGTTGGTTTTTGTTGGGTTCTTGTTGTTCATCATGGTGGAAAAGGGTAAATTGTGGGTATTGGAGAACATCAGGTAGGTTTAGGGGGACTTTTGGGGTGGATCAACGGCTTTTAGGGTTTTCTTTCGGTTTTGGGGGTGATCCCGCTTTTTTTTGTGGTGTTTTTGACGTGTTTTGGGGTTTCCGTTGCGTTTCGTTGATTTCCTAATGTGTTTTAAGTTTGTTGGGAGTGGACTTTGGGATTTGGAGAACATCAGGTAGGTTTAGTGTGTTTTTGGGGTGGATCTATGTTTTTTGGGGTTTTCTTTCTTTTTTAGGGGTTATCCTGTTCTTGTTTGGGGTGTTTTCGACTTGTTTTGGGGTCTCCGTTGGGTTTTAGTTGGATTCTCGTTGGTCGTTAGGGTAAATGGGAGTGGATTGTGGGTTTTGAAGAAGATCAGGTGAGTTTAGGGTGGTTTTGCAGGGAAATTCATAGTGTTTGGTGTTTTTTCTTCTGATCCAGTTCTTTTCTGGGGTGTTTTTGAGGTGTTTTTGGGGTTTCCGTTGGGTTTCGTTGAGTTCCTAATGGGTTTTATGGTGGTTGGGAGTGGACATTTGGATTTGGAGAACATCAGGTACGTTTAGAGTGGTTTTGGGATTGGATCCGTGCTTTTTGGGGTTTTCTTTCGTTTTTGGGGGTGATCCTGTTCTTGTTTGGGGTGTTTTGGACGTGTTATGGGGTCTCCGTTGGGTTTCATTGGGTTTCTCGTGGTCATCATGGTGGAAAAGTGTAAATTGTGGGTTTTGGAGAACATCAGGTAGATTTAGGGTGTTTTTTGGGGTGGATCTATGTTTTTGGGGGATTTTCTTCCAGTTTTGGGGGTGATTCCGTTCTTGTTTGGGGTGTTTTTGACGTGTTTTGTGGTCTCTGTTTTGTTTCGTTGTGTTTTCCTTGTTCATTTTGGTGGAAAAGGCTGAATAGTGGGTTTTGGAGAACATCAGGTAGGTTTAGGGTGGTTTTGGGATTTGATCCGTGCTTTTTGGGGATTTTGTTCCAGTTTTGGGGGTGATTCCGTTCTTGTTTGTGGTGTTTTTGATGTGTTTTGGGTTCTCCGTTGGGTTTCGTTGGGTTTTCCGTTGGCATCATGGTGGAAAAGGGTAAATTGTGGGTTTTGGAGAACATCAGGTAGGTTTAGGGGGACTTTTGGGGTGGATTCATGGTATTTGTTTTTTTTTTTTTCTGTTTTTCTGGGTTGATCCCGTTCTTTTTGGGTGTGTTTTTGATGTGTTTTGGGGTCTCCGTTGGGTTTTGTTGGGTTCTTGTTGGTCATCATGTTGGAAAAGTGTAAATTGTGGGTTTTGGAGAATATCAGGTGAGTTTAAGTTTTTCTGGGTGGTGAATCTATGGTTTTGGTTGAATTCTTCTGTTTTTTTTTAGCGTTTTCTTCTGTTTTTGGGGTGGTCCCATTCTTGTTTGGGGTGTTTTTGGCATATTTTGGGGTCTCCGTTGGTTTTTGTTGGGTTCTTGTTGTTCATCATGGTGGAAAAGGGTAAATTGTGGGTATTGGAGAACATCAGGTAGGTTTAGGGGGACTTTTGGGGTGGATCAACGGCTTTTAGGGTTTTCTTTCGGTTTTGGGGGTGATCCCGCTTTTTTTTGTGGTGTTTTTGACGTGTTTTGGGGTTTCCGTTGCGTTTCGTTGATTTCCTAATGTGTTTTAAGTTTGTTGGGAGTGGACTTTGGGATTTGGAGAACATCAGGTAGGTTTAGTGTGTTTTTGGGGTGGATCTATGTTTTTTGGGGTTTTCTTTCTTTTTTAGGGGTTATCCTGTTCTTGTTTGGGGTGTTTTCGACTTGTTTTGGGGTCTCCGTTGGGTTTTAGTTGGATTCTCGTTGGTCGTTAGGGTAAATGGGAGTGGATTGTGGGTTTTGAAGAAGATCAGGTGAGTTTAGGGTGGTTTTGCGGGGAAATTCATAGTGTTTGGTGTTTTTTCTTCTGATCCAGTTCTTTTCTGGGGTGTTTTTGAGGTGTTTTTGGGGTTTCCGTTGGGTTTCGTTGAGTTCCTAATGGGTTTTATGGTGGTTGGGAGTGGACATTTGGATTTGGAGAACATCAGGTACGTTTAGAGTGGTTTTGGGATTGGATCCGTGCTTTTTGGGGTTTTCTTTCGTTTTTGGGGGTGATCCTGTTCTTGTTTGGGGTGTTTTGGACGTGTTATGGGGTCTCCGTTGGGTTTCATTGGGTTTCTCGTGGTCATCATGGTGGAAAAGTGTAAATTGTGGGTTTTGGAGAACATCAGGTAGATTTAGGGTGTTTTTTGGGGTGGATCTATGTTTTTGGGGGATTTTCTTCCAGTTTTGGGGGTGATTCCGTTCTTGTTTGGGGTGTTTTTGACGTGTTTTGTGGTCTCTGTTTTGTTTCGTTGTGTTTTCCTTGTTCATTTTGGTGGAAAAGGCTGAATAGTGGGTTTTGGAGAACATCAGGTAGGTTTAGGGTGGTTTTGGGATTTGATCCGTGCTTTTTGGGGATTTTGTTCCAGTTTTGGGGGTGATTCCGTTCTTGTTTGTGGTGTTTTTGATGTGTTTTGGGTTCTCCGTTGGGTTTCGTTGGGTTTTCCGTTGGCATCATGGTGGAAAAGGGTAAATTGTGGGTTTTGGAGAACATCAGGTAGGTTTAGGGGGACTTTTGGGGTGGATTCATGGTATTTGTTTTTTTTTTTTTCTGTTTTTCTGGGGTGATCCCGTTCTTTTTGGGTGTGTTTTTGATGTGTTTTGGGGTCTCCGTTGGGTTTTGTTGGGTTCTTGTTGGTCATCATGTTGGAAAAGTGTAAATTGTGGGTTTTGGAGAATATCAGGTGAGTTTAAGTTTTTCTGGGTGGTGAATCTATGGTTTTGGTTGAATTCTTCTGTTTTTTTTTTTAGCGTTTTCTTCTGTTTTTGGGGTGGTCCCATTCTTGTTTGGGGTGTTTTTGACATATTTTGGGGTCTCCGTTGGTTTTTGTTGGGTTCTTGTTGTTCATCATGGTGGAAAAGGGTAAATTGTGGGTATTGGAGAACATCAGGTAGGTTTAGGGGGACTTTTGGGGTGGATCAACGGCTTTTAGGGTTTTCTTTCGGTTTTGGGGGTGATCCCGCTTTTTTTTGTGGTGTTTTTGACGTGTTTTGGGGTTTCCGTTGCGTTTCGTTGATTTCCTAATGTGTTTTAAGTTTGTTGGGAGTGGACTTTGGGATTTGGAGAACATCAGGTAGGTTTAGTGTGTTTTTGGGGTGGATCTATGTTTTTTGGGGTTTTCTTTCTTTTTTAGGGGTTATCCTGTTCTTGTTTGGGGTGTTTTCGACTTGTTTTGGGGTCTCCGTTGGGTTTTAGTTGGATTCTCGTTGGTCGTTAGGGTAAATGGGAGTGGATTGTGGGTTTTGAAGAAGATCAGGTGAGTTTAGGGTGGTTTTGCGGGGAAATTCATAGTGTTTGGTGTTTTTTCTTCTGATCCAGTTCTTTTCTGGGGTGTTTTTGAGGTGTTTTTGGGGTTTCCGTTGGGTTTCGCTGAGTTCCTAATGGGTTTTATGGTGGTTGGGAGTGGACATTTGGATTTGGAGAACATCAGGTACGTTTAGAGTGGTTTTGGGATTGGATCCGTGCTTTTTGGGGTTTTCTTTCGTTTTTGGGGGTGATCCTGTTCTTGTTTGGGGTGTTTTGGACGTGTTATGGGGTCTCCGTTGGGTTTCATTGGGTTTCTCGTGGTCATCATGGTGGAAAAGTGTAAATTGTGGGTTTTGGAGAACATCAGGTAGATTTAGGGTGTTTTTTGGGGTGGATCCATGTTTTTGGGGGATTTTCTTCCAGTTTTGGGGGTGATTCCGTTCTTGTTTGGGGTGTTTTTGACGTGTTTTGTGGTCTCTGTTTTGTTTCGTTGTGTTTTCCTTGTTCATTTTGGTGGAAAAGGCTGAATAGTGGGTTTTGGAGAACATCAGGTAGGTTTAGGGTGGTTTTGGGATTTGATCCGTGCTTTTTGGGGATTTTGTTCCAGTTTTGGGGGTGATTCCGTTCTTGTTTGTGGTGTTTTTGATGTGTTTTGGGTTCTCCGTTGGGTTTCGTTGGGTTTTCCGTTGGCATCATGGTGGAAAAGGGTAAATTGTGGGTTTTGGAGAACATCAGGTAGGTTTAGGGGGACTTTTGGGGTGGATTCATGGTATTTGTTTTTTTTTTTTCTGTTTTTCTGGGGTGATCCCGTTCTTTTTGGGTGTGTTTTTGATGTGTTTTGGGGTCTCCGTTGGGTTTTGTTGGGTTCTTGTTGGTCATCATGTTGGAAAAGTGTAAATTGTGGGTTTTGGAGAATATCAGGTGAGTTTAGGGTGGTTTTGCGGGGAAATTCATAGTGTTTGGTGTTTTTTCTTCTGATCCAGTTCTTTTCTGGGGTGTTTTTGAGGTGTTTTTGGGGTTTCCGTTGGGTTTCGTTGAGTTCCTAATGGGTTTTATGGTGGTTGGGAGTGGACATTTGGATTTGGAGAACATCAGGTACGTTTAGAGTGGTTTTGGGATTGGATCCGTGCTTTTTGGGGTTTTCTTTCGTTTTTGGGGGTGATCCTGTTCTTGTTTGGGGTGTTTTGGACGTGTTTTGGGTTCTCCGTTGGGTTTCGTTGTGTTTTCCGTGGTCATCATGGTGGAAAAGTGTAAATTGTGGGTTTTGGAGAACATCAGGTAGATTTAGGGTGTTTTTTGGGGTGGATCCATGTTTTTGGGGGATTTTCTTCCAGTTTTGGGGGTGATTCCGTTCTTGTTTGGGGTGTTTTTGACGTGTTTTGTGGTCTCTGTTTTGTTTCGTTGTGTTTTCCTTGTTCATTTTGGTGGAAAAGGCTGAATAGTGGGTTTTGGAGAACATCAGGTAGGTTTAGGGTGGTTTTGGGATTTGATCCGTGCTTTTTGGGGATTTTGTTCCAGTTTTGGGGGTGATTCCGTTCTTGTTTGTGGTGTTTTTGATGTGTTTTGGGTTCTCCGTTGGGTTTCGTTGGGTTTTCCGTTGGCATCATGGTGGAAAAGGGTAAATTGTGGGTTTTGGAGAACATCAGGTAGGTTTAGGGGGACTTTTGGGGTGGATTCATGGTATTTGTTTTTTTTTTTTCTGTTTTTCTGGGGTGATCCCGTTCTTTTTGGGTGTGTTTTTGATGTGTTTTGGGGTCTCCGTTGGGTTTTGTTGGGTTCTTGTTGGTCATCATGTTGGAAAAGTGTAAATTGTGGGTTTTGGAGAATATCAGGTGAGTTTAAGTTTTTCTGGGTGGTGAATCTATGGTTTTGGTTGAATTCTTCTGTTTTTTTTTAGCGTTTTCTTCTGTTTTTGGGGTGGTCCCATTCTTGTTTGGGGTGTTTTTGACATATTTTGGGGTCTCCGTTGGTTTTTGTTGGGTTCTTGTTGTTCATCATGGTGGAAAAGGGTAAATTGTGGGTATTGGAGAACATCAGGTAGGTTTAGGGGGACTTTTGGGGTGGATCAACGGCTTTTAGGGTTTTCTTTCGGTTTTGGGGGTGATCCCGCTTTTTTTTGTGGTGTTTTTGACGTGTTTTGGGGTTTCCGTTGCGTTTCGTTGATTTCCTAATGTGTTTTAAGTTTGTTGGGAGTGGACTTTGGGATTTGGAGAACATCAGGTAGGTTTAGTGTGTTTTTGGGGTGGATCTATGTTTTTTGGGGTTTTCTTTCTTTTTTAGGGGTTATCCTGTTCTTGTTTGGGGTGTTTTCGACTTGTTTTGGGGTCTCCGTTGGGTTTTAGTTGGATTCTCGTTGGTCGTTAGGGTAAATGGGAGTGGATTGTGGGTTTTGAAGAAGATCAGGTGAGTTTAGGGTGGTTTTGCGGGGAAATTCATAGTGTTTGGTGTTTTTTCTTCTGATCCAGTTCTTTTCTGGGGTGTTTTTGAGGTGTTTTTGGGGTTTCCGTTGGGTTTCGTTGAGTTCCTAATGGGTTTTCTGGTGGTTGGGAGTGGACATTTGGATTTGGAGAACATCAGGTACGTTTAGAGTGGTTTTGGGATTGGATCCGTGCTTTTTGGGGTTTTCTTTCGTTTTTGGGGGTGATCCTGTTCTTGTTTGGGGTGTTTTGGACGTGTTATGGGGTCTCCGTTGGGTTTCATTGGGTTTCTCGTGGTCATCATGGTGGAAAAGTGTAAATTGTGGGTTTTGGAGAACATCAGGTAGATTTAGGGTGTTTTTTGGGGTGGATCTATGTTTTTGGGGGATTTTCTTCCAGTTTTGGGGGTGATTCCGTTCTTGTTTGGGGTGTTTTTGACGTGTTTTGTGGTCTCTGTTTTGTTTCGTTGTGTTTTCCTTGTTCATTTTGGTGGAAAAGGCTGAATAGTGGGTTTTGGAGAACATCAGGTAGGTTTAGGGTGGTTTTGGGATTTGATCCGTGCTTTTTGGGGATTTTGTTCCAGTTTTGGGGGTGATTCCGTTCTTGTTTGTGGTGTTTTTGATGTGTTTTGGGTTCTCCGTTGGGTTTCGTTGGGTTTTCCGTTGGCATCATGGTGGAAAAGGGTAAATTGTGGGTTTTGGAGAACATCAGGTAGGTTTAGGGGGACTTTTGGGGTGGATTCATGGTATTTGTTTTTTTTTTTTTCTGTTTTTCTGGGGTGATCCCGTTCTTTTTGGGTGTGTTTTTGATGTGTTTTGGGGTCTCCGTTGGGTTTTGTTGGGTTCTTGTTGGTCATCATGTTGGAAAAGTGTAAATTGTGGGTTTTGGAGAATATCAGGTGAGTTTAAGTTTTTCTGGGTGGTGAATCTATGGTTTTGGTTGAATTCTTCTGTTTTTTTTTAGCGTTTTCTTCTGTTTTTGGGGTGGTCCCATTCTTGTTTGGGGTGTTTTTGACATATTTTGGGGTCTCCGTTGGTTTTTGTTGGGTTCTTGTTGTTCATCATGGTGGAAAAGGGTAAATTGTGGGTATTGGAGAACATCAGGTAGGTTTAGGGGGACTTTTGGGGTGGATCAACGGCTTTTAGGGTTTTCTTTCGGTTTTGGGGGTGATCCCGCTTTTTTTTGTGGTGTTTTTGACGTGTTTTGGGGTTTCCGTTGCGTTTCGTTGATTTCCTAATGTGTTTTAAGTTTGTTGGGAGTGGACTTTGGGATTTGGAGAACATCAGGTAGGTTTAGTGTGTTTTTGGGGTGGATCTATGTTTTTTGGGGTTTTCTTTCTTTTTTAGGGGTTATCCTGTTCTTGTTTGGGGTGTTTTCGACTTGTTTTGGGGTCTCCGTTGGGTTTTAGTTGGATTCTCGTTGGTCGTTAGGGTAAATGGGAGTGGATTGTGGGTTTTGAAGAAGATCAGGTGAGTTTAGGGTGGTTTTGCGGGGAAATTCATAGTGTTTGGTGTTTTTTCTTCTGATCCAGTTCTTTTCTGGGGTGTTTTTGAGGTGTTTTTGGGGTTTCCGTTGGGTTTCGCTGAGTTCCTAATGGGTTTTATGGTGGTTGGGAGTGGACATTTGGATTTGGAGAACATCAGGTACGTTTAGAGTGGTTTTGGGATTGGATCCGTGCTTTTTGGGGTTTTCTTTCGTTTTTGGGGGTGATCCTGTTCTTGTTTGGGGTGTTTTGGACGTGTTATGGGGTCTCCGTTGGGTTTCATTGGGTTTCTCGTGGTCATCATGGTGGAAAAGTGTAAATTGTGGGTTTTGGAGAACATCAGGTAGATTTAGGGTGTTTTTTGGGGTGGATCTATGTTTTTGGGGGATTTTCTTCCAGTTTTGGGGGTGATTCCGTTCTTGTTTGGGGTGTTTTTGACGTGTTTTGTGGTCTCTGTTTTGTTTCGTTGTGTTTTCCTTGTTCATTTTGGTGGAAAAGGCTGAATAGTGGGTTTTGGAGAACATCAGGTAGGTTTAGGGTGGTTTTGGGATTTGATCCGTGCTTTTTGGGGATTTTGTTCCAGTTTTGGGGGTGATTCCGTTCTTGTTTGTGGTGTTTTTGATGTGTTTTGGGTTCTCCGTTGGGTTTCGTTGGGTTTTCCGTTGGCATCATGGTGGAAAAGGGTAAATTGTGGGTTTTGGAGAACATCAGGTAGGTTTAGGGGGACTTTTGGGGTGGATTCATGGTATTTGTTTTTTTTTTTTTCTGTTTTTCTGGGGTGATCCCGTTCTTTTTGGGTGTGTTTTTGATGTGTTTTGGGGTCTCCGTTGGGTTTTGTTGGGTTCTTGTTGGTCATCATGTTGGAAAAGTGTAAATTGTGGGTTTTGGAGAATATCAGGTGAGTTTAGGGTGGTTTTGCGGGGAAATTCATAGTGTTTGGTGTTTTTTCTTCTGATCCAGTTCTTTTCTGGGGTGTTTTTGAGGTGTTTTTGGGGTTTCCGTTGGGTTTCGTTGAGTTCCTAATGGGTTTTATGGTGGTTGGGAGTGGACATTTGGATTTGGAGAACATCAGGTACGTTTAGAGTGGTTTTGGGATTGGATCCGTGCTTTTTGGGGTTTTCTTTCGTTTTTGGGGGTGATCCTGTTCTTGTTTGGGGTGTTTTGGACGTGTTTTGGGTTCTCCGTTGGGTTTCGTTGTGTTTTCCGTGGTCATCATGGTGGAAAAGTGTAAATTGTGGGTTTTGGAGAACATCAGGTAGATTTAGGGTGTTTTTTGGGGTGGATCCATGTTTTTGGGGGATTTTCTTCCAGTTTTGGGGGTGATTCCGTTCTTGTTTGGGGTGTTTTTGACGTGTTTTGTGGTCTCTGTTTTGTTTCGTTGTGTTTTCCTTGTTCATTTTGGTGGAAAAGGCTGAATAGTGGGTTTTGGAGAACATCAGGTAGGTTTAGGGTGGTTTTGGGATTTGATCCGTGCTTTTTGGGGATTTTGTTCCAGTTTTGGGGGTGATTCCGTTCTTGTTTGTGGTGTTTTTGATGTGTTTTGGGTTCTCCGTTGGGTTTCGTTGGGTTTTCCGTTGGCATCATGGTGGAAAAGGGTAAATTGTGGGTTTTGGAGAACATCAGGTAGGTTTAGGGGGACTTTTGGGGTGGATTCATGGTATTTGTTTTTTTTTTCTGTTTTTCTGGGGTGATCCCGTTCTTTTTGGGTGTGTTTTTGATGTGTTTTGGGGTCTCCGTTGGGTTTTGTTGGGTTCTTGTTGGTCATCATGTTGGAAAAGTGTAAATTGTGGGTTTTGGAGAATATCAGGTGAGTTTAAGTTTTTCTGGGTGGTGAATCTATGGTTTTGGTTGAATTCTTCTGTTTTTTTTTAGCGTTTTCTTCTGTTTTTGGGGTGGTCCCATTCTTGTTTGGGGTGTTTTTGACATATTTTGGGGTCTCCGTTGGTTTTTGTTGGGTTCTTGTTGTTCATCATGGTGGAAAAGGGTAAATTGTGGGTATTGGAGAACATCAGGTAGGTTTAGGGGGACTTTTGGGGTGGATCAACGGCTTTTAGGGTTTTCTTTCGGTTTTGGGGGTGATCCCGCTTTTTTTTGTGGTGTTTTTGACGTGTTTTGGGGTTTCCGTTGCGTTTCGTTGATTTCCTAATGTGTTTTAAGTTTGTTGGGAGTGGACTTTGGGATTTGGAGAACATCAGGTAGGTTTAGTGTGTTTTTGGGGTGGATCTATGTTTTTTGGGGTTTTCTTTCTTTTTTAGGGGTTATCCTGTTCTTGTTTGGGGTGTTTTCGACTTGTTTTGGGGTCTCCGTTGGGTTTTAGTTGGATTCTCGTTGGTCGTTAGGGTAAATGGGAGTGGATTGTGGGTTTTGAAGAAGATCAGGTGAGTTTAGGGTGGTTTTGCGGGGAAATTCATAGTGTTTGGTGTTTTTTCTTCTGATCCAGTTCTTTTCTGGGGTGTTTTTGAGGTGTTTTTGGGGTTTCCGTTGGGTTTCGCTGAGTTCCTAATGGGTTTTATGGTGGTTGGGAGTGGACATTTGGATTTGGAGAACATCAGGTACGTTTAGAGTGGTTTTGGGATTGGATCCGTGCTTTTTGGGGTTTTCTTTCGTTTTTGGGGGTGATCCTGTTCTTGTTTGGGGTGTTTTGGACGTGTTATGGGGTCTCCGTTGGGTTTCATTGGGTTTCTCGTGGTCATCATGGTGGAAAAGTGTAAATTGTGGGTTTTGGAGAACATCAGGTAGATTTAGGGTGTTTTTTGGGGTGGATCTATGTTTTTGGGGGATTTTCTTCCAGTTTTGGGGGTGATTCCGTTCTTGTTTGGGGTGTTTTTGACGTGTTTTGTGGTCTCTGTTTTGTTTCGTTGTGTTTTCCTTGTTCATTTTGGTGGAAAAGGCTGAATAGTGGGTTTTGGAGAACATCAGGTAGGTTTAGGGTGGTTTTGGGATTTGATCCGTGCTTTTTGGGGATTTTGTTCCAGTTTTGGGGGTGATTCCGTTCTTGTTTGTGGTGTTTTTGATGTGTTTTGGGTTCTCCGTTGGGTTTCGTTGGGTTTTCCGTTGGCATCATGGTGGAAAAGGGTAAATTGTGGGTTTTGGAGAACATCAGGTAGGTTTAGGGGGACTTTTGGGGTGGATTCATGGTATTTGTTTTTTTTTTTTTCTGTTTTTCTGGGGTGATCCCGTTCTTTTTGGGTGTGTTTTTGATGTGTTTTGGGGTCTCCGTTGGGTTTTGTTGGGTTCTTGTTGGTCATCATGTTGGAAAAGTGTAAATTGTGGGTTTTGGAGAATATCAGGTGAGTTTAGGGTGGTTTTGCGGGGAAATTCATAGTGTTTGGTGTTTTTTCTTCTGATCCAGTTCTTTTCTGGGGTGTTTTTGAGGTGTTTTTGGGGTTTCCGTTGGGTTTCGTTGAGTTCCTAATGGGTTTTATGGTGGTTGGGAGTGGACATTTGGATTTGGAGAACATCAGGTACGTTTAGAGTGGTTTTGGGATTGGATCCGTGCTTTTTGGGGTTTTCTTTCGTTTTTGGGGGTGATCCTGTTCTTGTTTGGGGTGTTTTGGACGTGTTTTGGGTTCTCCGTTGGGTTTCGTTGTGTTTTCCGTGGTCATCATGGTGGAAAAGTGTAAATTGTGGGTTTTGGAGAACATCAGGTAGGTTTAGGGTGTTTTTTGGGGTGGATCCATGTTTTTGGGGGATTTTCTTCCAGTTTTGGGGGTGATTCCGTTCTTGTTTGGGGTGTTTTTGACGTGTTTTGTGGTCTCTGTTTTGTTTCGTTGTGTTTTCCTTGTTCATTTTGGTGGAAAAGGCTGAATAGTGGGTTTTGGAGAACATCAGGTAGGTTTAGGGTGGTTTTGGGATTTGATCCGTGCTTTTTGGGGATTTTGTTCCAGTTTTGGGGGTGATTCCGTTCTTGTTTGTGGTGTTTTTGATGTGTTTTGGGTTCTCCGTTGGGTTTCGTTGGGTTTTCCGTTGGCATCATGGTGGAAAAGGGTAAATTGTGGGTTTTGGAGAACATCAGGTAGGTTTAGGGGGACTTTTGGGGTGGATTCATGGTATTTGTTTTTTTTTTTTCTGTTTTTCTGGGTTGATCCCGTTCTTTTTGGGTGTGTTTTTGATGTGTTTTGGGGTCTCCGTTGGGTTTTGTTGGGTTCTTGTTGGTCATCATGTTGGAAAAGTGTAAATTGTGGGTTTTGGAGAATATCAGGTGAGTTTAAGTTTTTCTGGGTGGTGAATCTATGGTTTTGGTTGAATTCTTCTGTTTTTTTTTAGCGTTTTCTTCTGTTTTTGGGGTGGTCCCATTCTTGTTTGGGGTGTTTTTGACATATTTTGGGGTCTCCGTTGGTTTTTGTTGGGTTCTTGTTGTTCATCATGGTGGAAAAGGGTAAATTGTGGGTATTGGAGAACATCAGGTAGGTTTAGGGGGACTTTTGGGGTGGATCAACGGCTTTTAGGGTTTTCTTTCGGTTTTGGGGGTGATCCCGCTTTTTTTTGTGGTGTTTTTGACGTGTTTTGGGGTTTCCGTTGCGTTTCGTTGATTTCCTAATGTGTTTTAAGTTTGTTGGGAGTGGACTTTGGGATTTGGAGAACATCAGGTAGGTTTAGTGTGTTTTTGGGGTGGATCTATGTTTTTTGGGGTTTTCTTTCTTTTTTAGGGGTTATCCTGTTCTTGTTTGGGGTGTTTTCGACTTGTTTTGGGGTCTCCGTTGGGTTTTAGTTGGATTCTCGTTGGTCGTTAGGGTAAATGGGAGTGGATTGTGGGTTTTGAAGAAGATCAGGTGAGTTTAGGGTGGTTTTGCGGGGAAATTCATAGTGTTTGGTGTTTTTTCTTCTGATCCAGTTCTTTTCTGGGGTGTTTTTGAGGTGTTTTTGGGGTTTCCGTTGGGTTTCGCTGAGTTCCTAATGGGTTTTATGGTGGTTGGGAGTGGACATTTGGATTTGGAGAACATCAGGTACGTTTAGAGTGGTTTTGGGATTGGATCCGTGCTTTTTGGGGTTTTCTTTCGTTTTTGGGGGTGATCCTGTTCTTGTTTGGGGTGTTTTGGACGTGTTATGGGGTCTCCGTTGGGTTTCATTGGGTTTCTCGTGGTCATCATGGTGGAAAAGTGTAAATTGTGGGTTTTGGAGAACATCAGGTAGATTTAGGGTGTTTTTTGGGGTGGATCTATGTTTTTGGGGGATTTTCTTCCAGTTTTGGGGGTGATTCCGTTCTTGTTTGGGGTGTTTTTGACGTGTTTTGTGGTCTCTGTTTTGTTTCGTTGTGTTTTCCTTGTTCATTTTGGTGGAAAAGGCTGAATAGTGGGTTTTGGAGAACATCAGGTAGGTTTAGGGTGGTTTTGGGATTTGATCCGTGCTTTTTGGGGATTTTGTTCCAGTTTTGGGGGTGATTCCGTTCTTGTTTGTGGTGTTTTTGATGTGTTTTGGGTTCTCCGTTGGGTTTCGTTGGGTTTTCCGTTGGCATCATGGTGGAAAAGGGTAAATTGTGGGTTTTGGAGAACATCAGGTAGGTTTAGGGGGACTTTTGGGGTGGATTCATGGTATTTGTTTTTTTTTTTTTTTCTGTTTTTCTGGGTTGATCCCGTTCTTTTTGGGTGTGTTTTTGATGTGTTTTGGGGTCTCCGTTGGGTTTTGTTGGGTTCTTGTTGGTCATCATGTTGGAAAAGTGTAAATTGTGGGTTTTGGAGAATATCAGGTGAGTTTAGGGTGGTTTTGCGGGGAAATTCATAGTGTTTGGTGTTTTTTCTTCTGATCCAGTTCTTTTCTGGGGTGTTTTGAGGTGTTTTTGGGGTTTCCGTTGGGTTTCGTTGAGTTCCTAATGGGTTTTATGGTGGTTGGGAGTGGACATTTGGATTTGGAGAACATCAGGTAGGTTTTGTGTGTTTTTGGGGTGGATCTATGTTTTTTGGGGTTTTCTTTCTTTTTTAGGGGTTATCCTGTTCTTGTTTGGGGTGTTTTCGACTTGTTTTGGGGTCTCCGTTGGGTTTTAGTTGGATTCTCGTTGGTCGTTAGGGTAAATGGGAGTGGATTGTGGGTTTTGAAGAAGATCAGGTGAGTTTAGGGTGGTTTTGCGGGGAAATTCATAGTGTTTGGTGTTTTTTCTTCTGATCCAGTTCTTTTCTGGGGTGTTTTTGAGGTGTTTTTGGGGTTTCCGTTGGGTTTCGTTGAGTTCCTAATGGGTTTTATGGTGGTTGGGAGTGGACATTTGGATTTGGAGAACATCAGGTACGTTTAGAGTGGTTTTGGGATTGGATCCGTGCTTTTTGGGGTTTTCTTTCGTTTTTGGGGGTGATCCTGTTCTTGTTTGGGGTGTTTTGGACGTGTTATGGGGTCTCCGTTGGGTTTCATTGGGTTTCTCGTGGTCATCATGGTGGAAAAGTGTAAATTGTGGGTTTTGGAGAACATCAGGTAGATTTAGGGTGTTTTTTGGGGTGGATCTATGTTTTTGGGGGATTTTCTTCCAGTTTTGGGGGTGATTCCGTTCTTGTTTGGGGTGTTTTTGACGTGTTTTGTGGTCTCTGTTTTGTTTCGTTGTGTTTTCCTTGTTCATTTTGGTGGAAAAGGCTGAATAGTGGGTTTTGGAGAACATCAGGTAGGTTTAGGGTGGTTTTGGGATTTGATCCGTGCTTTTTGGGGATTTTGTTCCAGTTTTGGGGGTGATTCCGTTCTTGTTTGTGGTGTTTTTGATGTGTTTTGGGTTCTCCGTTGGGTTTCGTTGGGTTTTCCGTTGGCATCATGGTGGAAAAGGGTAAATTGTGGGTTTTGGAGAACATCAGGTAGGTTTAGGGGGACTTTTGGGGTGGATTCATGGTATTTGTTTTTTTTTTTTTCTGTTTTTCTGGGGTGATCCCGTTCTTTTTGGGTGTGTTTTTGATGTGTTTTGGGGTCTCCGTTGGGTTTTGTTGGGTTCTTGTTGGTCATCATGTTGGAAAAGTGTAAATTGTGGGTTTTGGAGAATATCAGGTGAGTTTAGGGTGGTTTTGCGGGGAAATTCATAGTGTTTGGTGTTTTTTCTTCTGATCCAGTTCTTTTCTGGGGTGTTTTTGAGGTGTTTTTGGGGTTTCCGTTGGGTTTCGTTGAGTTCCTAATGGGTTTTATGGTGGATGGGAGTGGACATTTGGATTTGGAGAACATCAGGTACGTTTAGAGTGGTTTTGGGATTGGATCCGTGCTTTTTGGGGTTTTCTTTCGTTTTTGGGGGTGATCCTGTTCTTGTTTGGGGTGTTTTGGACGTGTTATGGGGTCTCCGTTGGGTTTCATTGGGTTTCTCGTGGTCATCATGGTGGAAAAGTGTAAATTGTGGGTTTTGGAGAACATCAGGTAGATTTAGGGTGTTTTTTGGGGTGGATCTATGTTTTTGGGGGATTTTCTTCCAGTTTTGGGGGTGATTCCGTTCTTGTTTGGGGTGTTTTTGACGTGTTTTGTGGTCTCTGTTTTGTTTCGTTGTGTTTTCCTTGTTCATTTTGGTGGAAAAGGCTGAATAGTGGGTTTTGGAGAACATCAGGTAGGTTTAGGGTGGTTTTGGGATTTGATCCGTGCTTTTTGGGGATTTTGTTCCAGTTTTGGGGGTGATTCCGTTCTTGTTTGTGGTGTTTTTGATGTGTTTTGGGTTCTCCGTTGGGTTTCGTTGGGTTTTCCGTTGGCATCATGGTGGAAAAGGGTAAATTGTGGGTTTTGGAGAACATCAGGTAGGTTTAGGGGGACTTTTGGGGTGGATTCATGGTATTTGTTTTTTTTTTTTTTTCTGTTTTTCTGGGTTGATCCCGTTCTTTTTGGGTGTGTTTTTGATGTGTTTTGGGGTCTCCGTTGGGTTTTGTTGGGTTCTTGTTGGTCATCATGTTGGAAAAGTGTAAATTGTGGGTTTTGGAGAATATCAGGTGAGTTTAGGGTGGTTTTGCGGGGAAATTCATAGTGTTTGGTGTTTTTTCTTCTGATCCAGTTCTTTTCTGGGGTGTTTTGAGGTGTTTTTGGGGTTTCCGTTGGGTTTCGTTGAGTTCCTAATGGGTTTTATGGTGGTTGGGAGTGGACATTTGGATTTGGAGAACATCAGGTAGGTTTTGTGTGTTTTTGGGGTGGATCTATGTTTTTTGGGGTTTTCTTTCTTTTTTAGGGGTTATCCTGTTCTTGTTTGGGGTGTTTTCGACTTGTTTTGGGGTCTCCGTTGGGTTTTAGTTGGATTCTCGTTGGTCGTTAGGGTAAATGGGAGTGGATTGTGGGTTTTGAAGAAGATCAGGTGAGTGTAGGGTGGTTTTGCGGGGAAATTCATAGTGTTTGGTGTTTTTTCTTCTGATCCAGTTCTTTTCTGGGGTGTTTTTGAGGTGTTTTTGGGGTTTCCGTTGGGTTTCGTTGAGTTCCTAATGGGTTTTATGGTGGTTGGGAGTGGACATTTGGATTTGGAGAACATCAGGTACGTTTAGAGTGGTTTTGGGATTGGATCCGTGCTTTTTGGGGTTTTCTTTCGTTTTTGGGGGTGATCCTGTTCTTGTTTGGGGTGTTTTGGACGTGTTATGGGGTCTCCGTTGGGTTTCATTGGGTTTCTCGTGGTCATCATGGTGGAAAAGTGTAAATTGTGGGTTTTGGAGAACATCAGGTAGATTTAGGGTGTTTTTTGGGGTGGATCTATGTTTTTGGGGGATTTTCTTCCAGTTTTGGGGGTGATTCCGTTCTTGTTTGGGGTGTTTTTGACGTGTTTTGTGGTCTCTGTTTTGTTTCGTTGTGTTTTCCTTGTTCATTTTGGTGGAAAAGGCTGAATAGTGGGTTTTGGAGAACATCAGGTAGGTTTAGGGTGGTTTTGGGATTTGATCCGTGCTTTTTGGGGATTTTGTTCCAGTTTTGGGGGTGATTCCGTTCTTGTTTGTGGTGTTTTTGATGTGTTTTGGGTTCTCCGTTGGGTTTCGTTGGGTTTTCCGTTGGCATCATGGTGGAAAAGGGTAAATTGTGGGTTTTGGAGAACATCAGGTAGGTTTAGGGGGACTTTTGGGGTGGATTCATGGTATTTGTTTTTTTTTTTTTCTGTTTTTCTGGGGTGATCCCGTTCTTTTTGGGTGTGTTTTTGATGTGTTTTGGGGTCTCCGTTGGGTTTTGTTGGGTTCTTGTTGGTCATCATGTTGGAAAAGTGTAAATTGTGGGTTTTGGAGAATATCAGGTGAGTTTAGGGTGGTTTTGCGGGGAAATTCATAGTGTTTGGTGTTTTTTCTTCTGATCCAGTTCTTTTCTGGGGTGTTTTTGAGGTGTTTTTGGGGTTTCCGTTGGGTTTCGTTGAGTTCCTAATGGGTTTTATGGTGGATGGGAGTGGACATTTGGATTTGGAGAACATCAGGTACGTTTAGAGTGGTTTTGGGATTGGATCCGTGCTTTTTGGGGTTTTCTTTCGTTTTTGGGGGTGATCCTGTTCTTGTTTGGGGTGTTTTGGACGTGTTATGGGGTCTCCGTTGGGTTTCATTGGGTTTCTCGTGGTCATCATGGTGGAAAAGTGTAAATTGTGGGTTTTGGAGAACATCAGGTAGATTTAGGGTGTTTTTTGGGGTGGATCTATGTTTTTGGGGGATTTTCTTCCAGTTTTGGGGGTGATTCCGTTCTTGTTTGGGGTGTTTTTGACGTGTTTTGTGGTCTCTGTTTTGTTTCGTTGTGTTTTCCTTGTTCATTTTGGTGGAAAAGGCTGAATAGTGGGTTTTGGAGAACATCAGGTAGGTTTAGGGTGGTTTTGGGATTTGATCCGTGCTTTTTGGGGATTTTGTTCCAGTTTTGGGGGTGATTCCGTTCTTGTTTGTGGTGTTTTTGATGTGTTTTGGGTTCTCCGTTGGGTTTCGTTGGGTTTTCCGTTGGCATCATGGTGGAAAAGGGTAAATTGTGGGTTTTGGAGAACATCAGGTAGGTTTAGGGGGACTTTTGGGGTGGATTCATGGTATTTGTTTTTTTTTTTTCTGTTTTTCTGGGGTGATCCCGTTCTTTTTGGGTGTGTTTTTGATGTGTTTTGGGGTCTCCGTTGGGTTTTGTTGGGTTCTTGTTGGTCATCATGTTGGAAAAGTGTAAATTGTGGGTTTTGGAGAATATCAGGTGAGTTTAAGTTTTTCTGGGTGGTGAATCTATGGTTTTGGTTGAATTCTTCTGGTTTTTTTTAGCGTTTTCTTCTGTTTTTGGGGTGGTCCCATTCTTGTTTGTGGTGTTTTTGATGTGTTTTGGGTTCTCCGTTGGGTTTCGTTGGGTTTTCCGTTGGCATCATGGTGGAAAAGGGTAAATTGTGGGTTTTGGAGAACATCAGGTAGGTTTAGGGGGACTTTTGGGGTGGATTCATGGTATTTGTTTTTTTTTTTTTCTGTTTTTCTGGGGTGATCCCGTTCTTTTTGGGTGTGTTTTTGATGTGTTTTGGGGTCTCCGTTGGGTTTTGTTGGGTTCTTGTTGGTCATCATGTTGGAAAAGTGTAAATTGTGGGTTTTGGAGAATATCCGGTGAGTTTAGGGTGGTTTTGCGGGGAAATTCATAGTGTTTGGTGTTTTTTCTTCTGATCCAGTTCTTTTCTGGGGTGTTTTTGAGGTGTTTTTGGGGTTTCCGTTGGGTTTCGTTGAGTTCCTAATGGGTTTTATGGTGGATGGGAGTGGACATTTGGATTTGGAGAACATCAGGTACGTTTAGAGTGGTTTTGGGATTGGATCCGTGCTTTTTGGGGTTTTCTTTCGTTTTTGGGGGTGATCCTGTTCTTGTTTGGGGTGTTTTGGACGTGTTATGGGGTCTCCGTTGGGTTTCATTGGGTTTCTCGTGGTCATCATGGTGGAAAAGTGTAAATTGTGGGTTTTGGAGAACATCAGGTAGATTTAGGGTGTTTTTTGGGGTGGATCTATGTTTTTGGGGGATTTTCTTCCAGTTTTGGGGGTGATTCCGTTCTTGTTTGGGGTGTTTTTGACGTGTTTTGTGGTCTCTGTTTTGTTTCGTTGTGTTTTCCTTGTTCATTTTGGTGGAAAAGGCTGAATAGTGGGTTTTGGAGAACATCAGGTAGGTTTAGGGTGGTTTTGGGATTTGATCCGTGCTTTTTGGGGATTTTGTTCCAGTTTTGGGGGTGATTCCGTTCTTGTTTGTGGTGTTTTTGATGTGTTTTGGGTTCTCCGTTGGGTTTCGTTGGGTTTTCCGTTGGCATCATGGTGGAAAAGGGTAAATTGTGGGTTTTGGAGAACATCAGGTAGGTTTAGGGGGACTTTTGGGGTGGATTCATGGTATTTGTTTTTTTTTTTTCTGTTTTTCTGGGGTGATCCCGTTCTTTTTGGGTGTGTTTTTGATGTGTTTTGGGGTCTCCGTTGGGTTTTGTTGGGTTCTTGTTGGTCATCATGTTGGAAAAGTGTAAATTGTGGGTTTTGGAGAATATCAGGTGAGTTTAAGTTTTTCTGGGTGGTGAATCTATGGTTTTGGTTGAATTCTTCTGGTTTTTTTTAGCGTTTTCTTCTGTTTTTGGGGTGGTCCCATTCTTGTTTGGGGTGTTTTTGGCATATTTTGGGGTCTCCGTTGGTTTTTGTTGGGTTCTTGTTGTTCATCATGGTGGAAAAGGGTAAATTGTGGGTATTGGAGAACATCAGGTAGGTTTAGGGGGACTTTTGGGGTGGATCAACGGCTTTTAGGGTTTTCTTTCGGTTTTGGGGGTGATCCCGCTTTTTTTTGTGGTGTTTTTGACGTGTTTTGGGGTTTCCGTTGCGTTTCGTTGATTTCCTAATGTGTTTTAAGTTTGTTGGGAGTGGACTTTGGGATTTGGAGAACATCAGGTAGGTTTAGTGTGTTTTTGGGGTGGATCTATGTTTTTTGGGGTTTTCTTTCTTTTTTAGGGGTTATCCTGTTCTTGTTTGGGGTGTTTTCGACTTGTTTTGGGGTCTCCGTTGGGTTTTAGTTGGATTCTCGTTGGTCGTTAGGGTAAATGGGAGTGGATTGTGGGTTTTGAAGAAGATCAGGTGAGTTTAGGGTGGTTTTGCGGGGAAATTCATAGTGTTTGGTGTTTTTTCTTCTGATCCAGTTCTTTTCTGGGGTGTTTTTGAGGTGTTTTTGGGGTTTCCGTTGGGTTTCGCTGAGTTCCTAATGGGTTTTATGGTGGTTGGGAGTGGACATTTGGATTTGGAGAACATCAGGTACGTTTAGAGTGGTTTTGGGATTGGATCCGTGCTTTTTGGGGTTTTCTTTCGTTTTTGGGGGTGATCCTGTTCTTGTTTGGGGTGTTTTGGACGTGTTATGGGGTCTCCGTTGGGTTTCATTGGGTTTCTCGTGGTCATCATGGTGGAAAAGTGTAAATTGTGGGTTTTGGAGAACATCAGGTAGATTTAGGGTGTTTTTTGGGGTGGATCTATGTTTTTGGGGGATTTTCTTCCAGTTTTGGGGGTGATTCCGTTCTTGTTTGGGGTGTTTTTGACGTGTTTTGTGGTCTCTGTTTTGTTTCGTTGTGTTTTCCTTGTTCATTTTGGTGGAAAAGGCTGAATAGTGGGTTTTGGAGAACATCAGGTAGGTTTAGGGTGGTTTTGGGATTTGATCCGTGCTTTTTGGGGATTTTGTTCCAGTTTTGGGGGTGATTCCGTTCTTGTTTGTGGTGTTTTTGATGTGTTTTGGGTTCTCCGTTGGGTTTCGTTGGGTTTTCCGTTGGCATCATGGTGGAAAAGGGTAAATTGTGGGTTTTGGAGAACATCAGGTAGGTTTAGGGGGACTTTTGGGGTGGATTCATGGTATTTGTTTTTTTTTTTTTCTGTTTTTCTGGGGTGATCCCGTTCTTTTTGGGTGTGTTTTTGATGTGTTTTGGGGTCTCCGTTGGGTTTTGTTGGGTTCTTGTTGGTCATCATGTTGGAAAAGTGTAAATTGTGGGTTTTGGAGAATATCAGGTGAGTTTAGGGTGGTTTTGCGGGGAAATTCATAGTGTTTGGTGTTTTTTCTTCTGATCCAGTTCTTTTCTGGGGTGTTTTGAGGTGTTTTTGGGGTTTCCGTTGGGTTTCGTTGAGTTCCTAATGGGTTTTATGGTGGTTGGGAGTGGACATTTGGATTTGGAGAACATCAGGTAGGTTTAGTGTGTTTTTGGGGTGGATCTATGTTTTTTGGGGTTTTCTTTCTTTTTTAGGGGTTATCCTGTTCTTGTTTGGGGTGTTTTCGACTTGTTTTGGGGTCTCCGTTGGGTTTTAGTTGGATTCTCGTTGGTCGTTAGGGTAAATGGGAGTGGATTGTGGGTTTTGAAGAAGATCAGGTGAGTTTAGGGTGGTTTTGCGGGGAAATTCATAGTGTTTGGTGTTTTTTCTTCTGATCCAGTTCTTTTCTGGGGTGTTTTTGAGGTGTTTTTGGGGTTTCCGTTGGGTTTCGCTGAGTTCCTAATGGGTTTTATGGTGGTTGGGAGTGGACATTTGGATTTGGAGAACATCAGGTACGTTTAGAGTGGTTTTGGGATTGGATCCGTGCTTTTTGGGGTTTTCTTTCGTTTTTGGGGGTGATCCTGTTCTTGTTTGGGGTGTTTTGGACGTGTTATGGGGTCTCCGTTGGGTTTCCTTGGGTTTCTCGTGGTCATCATGGTGGAAAAGTGTAAATTGTGGGTTTTGGAGAACATCAGGTAGATTTAGGGTGTTTTTTGGGGTGGATCTATGTTTTTGGGGGATTTTCTTCCAGTTTTGGGGGTGATTCCGTTCTTGTTTGGGGTGTTTTTGACGTGTTTTGTGGTCTCTGTTTTGTTTCGTTGTGTTTTCCTTGTTCATTTTGGTGGAAAAGGCTGAATAGTGGGTTTTGGAGAACATCAGGTAGGTTTAGGGTGGTTTTGGGATTTGATCCGTGCTTTTTGGGGATTTTGTTCCAGTTTTGGGGGTGATTCCGTTCTTGTTTGTGGTGTTTTTGATGTGTTTTGGGTTCTCCGTTGGGTTTCGTTGGGTTTTCCGTTGGCATCATGGTGGAAAAGGGTAAATTGTGGGTTTTGGAGAACATCAGGTAGGTTTAGGGGGACTTTTGGGGTGGATTCATGGTATTTGTTTTTTTTTTTTTCTGTTTTTCTGGGGTGATCCCGTTCTTTTTGGGTGTGTTTTTGATGTGTTTTGGGGTCTCCGTTGGGTTTTGTTGGGTTCTTGTTGGTCATCATGTTGGAAAAGTGTAAATTGTGGGTTTTGGAGAATATCAGGTGAGTTTAGGGTGGTTTTGCGGGGAAATTCATAGTGTTTGGTGTTTTTTCTTCTGATCCAGTTCTTTTCTGGGGTGTTTTTGAGGTGTTTTTGGGGTTTCCGTTGGGTTTCGTTGAGTTCCTAATGGGTTTTATGGTGGATGGGAGTGGACATTTGGATTTGGAGAACATCAGGTACGTTTAGAGTGGTTTTGGGATTGGATCCGTGCTTTTTGGGGTTTTCTTTCGTTTTTGGGGGTGATCCTGTTCTTGTTTGGGGTGTTTTGGACGTGTTATGGGGTCTCCGTTGGGTTTCATTGGGTTTCTCGTGGTCATCATGGTGGAAAAGTGTAAATTGTGGGTTTTGGAGAACATCAGGTAGATTTAGGGTGTTTTTTGGGGTGGATCTATGTTTTTGGGGGATTTTCTTCCAGTTTTGGGGGTGATTCCGTTCTTGTTTGGGGTGTTTTTGACGTGTTTTGTGGTCTCTGTTTTGTTTCGTTGTGTTTTCCTTGTTCATTTTGGTGGAAAAGGCTGAATAGTGGGTTTTGGAGAACATCAGGTAGGTTTAGGGTGGTTTTGGGATTTGATCCGTGCTTTTTGGGGATTTTGTTCCAGTTTTGGGGGTGATTCCGTTCTTGTTTGTGGTGTTTTTGATGTGTTTTGGGTTCTCCGTTGGGTTTCGTTGGGTTTTCCGTTGGCATCATGGTGGAAAAGGGTAAATTGTGGGTTTTGGAGAACATCAGGTAGGTTTAGGGGGACTTTTGGGGTGGATTCATGGTATTTGTTTTTTTTTTTTCTGTTTTTCTGGGGTGATCCCGTTCTTTTTGGGTGTGTTTTTGATGTGTTTTGGGGTCTCCGTTGGGTTTTGTTGGGTTCTTGTTGGTCATCATGTTGGAAAAGTGTAAATTGTGGGTTTTGGAGAATATCAGGTGAGTTTAAGTTTTTCTGGGTGGTGAATCTATGGTTTTGGTTGAATTCTTCTGGTTTTTTTTAGCGTTTTCTTCTGTTTTTGGGGTGGTCCCATTCTTGTTTGTGGTGTTTTTGATGTGTTTTGGGTTCTCCGTTGGGTTTCGTTGGGTTTTCCGTTGGCATCATGGTGGAAAAGGGTAAATTGTGGGTTTTGGAGAACATCAGGTAGGTTTAGGGGGACTTTTGGGGTGGATTCATGGTATTTGTTTTTTTTTTTTTCTGTTTTTCTGGGGTGATCCCGTTCTTTTTGGGTGTGTTTTTGATGTGTTTTGGGGTCTCCGTTGGGTTTTGTTGGGTTCTTGTTGGTCATCATGTTGGAAAAGTGTAAATTGTGGGTTTTGGAGAATATCCGGTGAGTTTAGGGTGGTTTTGCGGGGAAATTCATAGTGTTTGGTGTTTTTTCTTCTGATCCAGTTCTTTTCTGGGGTGTTTTTGAGGTGTTTTTGGGGTTTCCGTTGGGTTTCGTTGAGTTCCTAATGGGTTTTATGGTGGATGGGAGTGGACATTTGGATTTGGAGAACATCAGGTACGTTTAGAGTGGTTTTGGGATTGGATCCGTGCTTTTTGGGGTTTTCTTTCGTTTTTGGGGGTGATCCTGTTCTTGTTTGGGGTGTTTTGGACGTGTTATGGGGTCTCCGTTGGGTTTCATTGGGTTTCTCGTGGTCATCATGGTGGAAAAGTGTAAATTGTGGGTTTTGGAGAACATCAGGTAGATTTAGGGTGTTTTTTGGGGTGGATCTATGTTTTTGGGGGATTTTCTTCCAGTTTTGGGGGTGATTCCGTTCTTGTTTGGGGTGTTTTTGACGTGTTTTGTGGTCTCTGTTTTGTTTCGTTGTGTTTTCCTTGTTCATTTTGGTGGAAAAGGCTGAATAGTGGGTTTTGGAGAACATCAGGTAGGTTTAGGGTGGTTTTGGGATTTGATCCGTGCTTTTTGGGGATTTTGTTCCAGTTTTGGGGGTGATTCCGTTCTTGTTTGTGGTGTTTTTGATGTGTTTTGGGTTCTCCGTTGGGTTTCGTTGGGTTTTCCGTTGGCATCATGGTGGAAAAGGGTAAATTGTGGGTTTTGGAGAACATCAGGTAGGTTTAGGGGGACTTTTGGGGTGGATTCATGGTATTTGTTTTTTTTTTTTCTGTTTTTCTGGGGTGATCCCGTTCTTTTTGGGTGTGTTTTTGATGTGTTTTGGGGTCTCCGTTGGGTTTTGTTGGGTTCTTGTTGGTCATCATGTTGGAAAAGTGTAAATTGTGGGTTTTGGAGAATATCAGGTGAGTTTAAGTTTTTCTGGGTGGTGAATCTATGGTTTTGGTTGAATTCTTCTGGTTTTTTTTAGCGTTTTCTTCTGTTTTTGGGGTGGTCCCATTCTTGTTTGGGGTGTTTTTGGCATATTTTGGGGTCTCCGTTGGTTTTTGTTGGGTTCTTGTTGTTCATCATGGTGGAAAAGGGTAAATTGTGGGTATTGGAGAACATCAGGTAGGTTTAGGGGGACTTTTGGGGTGGATCAACGGCTTTTAGGGTTTTCTTTCGGTTTTGGGGGTGATCCCGCTTTTTTTTGTGGTGTTTTTGACGTGTTTTGGGGTTTCCGTTGCGTTTCGTTGATTTCCTAATGTGTTTTAAGTTTGTTGGGAGTGGACTTTGGGATTTGGAGAACATCAGGTAGGTTTAGTGTGTTTTTGGGGTGGATCTATGTTTTTTGGGGTTTTCTTTCTTTTTTAGGGGTTATCCTGTTCTTGTTTGGGGTGTTTTCGACTTGTTTTGGGGTCTCCGTTGGGTTTTAGTTGGATTCTCGTTGGTCGTTAGGGTAAATGGGAGTGGATTGTGGGTTTTGAAGAAGATCAGGTGAGTTTAGGGTGGTTTTGCGGGGAAATTCATAGTGTTTGGTGTTTTTTCTTCTGATCCAGTTCTTTTCTGGGGTGTTTTTGAGGTGTTTTTGGGGTTTCCGTTGGGTTTCGCTGAGTTCCTAATGGGTTTTATGGTGGTTGGGAGTGGACATTTGGATTTGGAGAACATCAGGTACGTTTAGAGTGGTTTTGGGATTGGATCCGTGCTTTTTGGGGTTTTCTTTCGTTTTTGGGGGTGATCCTGTTCTTGTTTGGGGTGTTTTGGACGTGTTATGGGGTCTCCGTTGGGTTTCATTGGGTTTCTCGTGGTCATCATGGTGGAAAAGTGTAAATTGTGGGTTTTGGAGAACATCAGGTAGATTTAGGGTGTTTTTTGGGGTGGATCTATGTTTTTGGGGGATTTTCTTCCAGTTTTGGGGGTGATTCCGTTCTTGTTTGGGGTGTTTTTGACGTGTTTTGTGGTCTCTGTTTTGTTTCGTTGTGTTTTCCTTGTTCATTTTGGTGGAAAAGGCTGAATAGTGGGTTTTGGAGAACATCAGGTAGGTTTAGGGTGGTTTTGGGATTTGATCCGTGCTTTTTGGGGATTTTGTTCCAGTTTTGGGGGTGATTCCGTTCTTGTTTGTGGTGTTTTTGATGTGTTTTGGGTTCTCCGTTGGGTTTCGTTGGGTTTTCCGTTGGCATCATGGTGGAAAAGGGTAAATTGTGGGTTTTGGAGAACATCAGGTAGGTTTAGGGGGACTTTTGGGGTGGATTCATGGTATTTGTTTTTTTTTTTTTCTGTTTTTCTGGGGTGATCCCGTTCTTTTTGGGTGTGTTTTTGATGTGTTTTGGGGTCTCCGTTGGGTTTTGTTGGGTTCTTGTTGGTCATCATGTTGGAAAAGTGTAAATTGTGGGTTTTGGAGAATATCAGGTGAGTTTAGGGTGGTTTTGCGGGGAAATTCATAGTGTTTGGTGTTTTTTCTTCTGATCCAGTTCTTTTCTGGGGTGTTTTGAGGTGTTTTTGGGGTTTCCGTTGGGTTTCGTTGAGTTCCTAATGGGTTTTATGGTGGTTGGGAGTGGACATTTGGATTTGGAGAACATCAGGTAGGTTTAGTGTGTTTTTGGGGTGGATCTATGTTTTTTGGGGTTTTCTTTCTTTTTTAGGGGTTATCCTGTTCTTGTTTGGGGTGTTTTCGACTTGTTTTGGGGTCTCCGTTGGGTTTTAGTTGGATTCTCGTTGGTCGTTAGGGTAAATGGGAGTGGATTGTGGGTTTTGAAGAAGATCAGGTGAGTTTAGGGTGGTTTTGCGGGGAAATTCATAGTGTTTGGTGTTTTTTCTTCTGATCCAGTTCTTTTCTGGGGTGTTTTTGAGGTGTTTTTGGGGTTTCCGTTGGGTTTCGCTGAGTTCCTAATGGGTTTTATGGTGGTTGGGAGTGGACATTTGGATTTGGAGAACATCAGGTACGTTTAGAGTGGTTTTGGGATTGGATCCGTGCTTTTTGGGGTTTTCTTTCGTTTTTGGGGGTGATCCTGTTCTTGTTTGGGGTGTTTTGGACGTGTTATGGGGTCTCCGTTGGGTTTCCTTGGGTTTCTCGTGGTCATCATGGTGGAAAAGTGTAAATTGTGGGTTTTGGAGAACATCAGGTAGATTTAGGGTGTTTTTTGGGGTGGATCTATGTTTTTGGGGGATTTTCTTCCAGTTTTGGGGGTGATTCCGTTCTTGTTTGGGGTGTTTTTGACGTGTTTTGTGGTCTCTGTTTTGTTTCGTTGTGTTTTCCTTGTTCATTTTGGTGGAAAAGGCTGAATAGTGGGTTTTGGAGAACATCAGGTAGGTTTAGGGTGGTTTTGGGATTTGATCCGTGCTTTTTGGGGATTTTGTTCCAGTTTTGGGGGTGATTCCGTTCTTGTTTGTGGTGTTTTTGATGTGTTTTGGGTTCTCCGTTGGGTTTCGTTGGGTTTTCCGTTGGCATCATGGTGGAAAAGGGTAAATTGTGGGTTTTGGAGAACATCAGGTAGGTTTAGGGGGACTTTTGGGGTGGATTCATGGTATTTGTTTTTTTTTTTTTCTGTTTTTCTGGGGTGATCCCGTTCTTTTTGGGTGTGTTTTTGATGTGTTTTGGGGTCTCCGTTGGGTTTTGTTGGGTTCTTGTTGGTCATCATGTTGGAAAAGTGTAAATTGTGGGTTTTGGAGAATATCAGGTGAGTTTAGGGTGGTTTTGCGGGGAAATTCATAGTGTTTGGTGTTTTTTCTTCTGATCCAGTTCTTTTCTGGGGTGTTTTTGAGGTGTTTTTGGGGTTTCCGTTGGGTTTCGCTGAGTTCCTAATGGGTTTTATGGTGGTTGGGAGTGGACATTTGGATTTGGAGAACATCAGGTACGTTTAGAGTGGTTTTGGGATTGGATCCGTGCTTTTTGGGGTTTTCTTTCGTTTTTGGGGGTGATCCTGTTCTTGTTTGGGGTGTTTTGGACGTGTTATGGGGTCTCCGTTGGGTTTCATTGGGTTTCTCGTGGTCATCATGGTGGAAAAGTGTAAATTGTGGGTTTTGGAGAACATCAGGTAGATTTAGGGTGTTTTTTGGGGTGGATCTATGTTTTTGGGGGATTTTCTTCCAGTTTTGGGGGTGATTCCGTTCTTGTTTGGGGTGTTTTTGACGTGTTTTGTGGTCTCTGTTTTGTTTCGTTGTGTTTTCCTTGTTCATTTTGGTGGAAAAGGCTGAATAGTGGGTTTTGGAGAACATCAGGTAGGTTTAGGGTGGTTTTGGGATTTGATCCGTGCTTTTTGGGGATTTTGTTCCAGTTTTGGGGGTGATTCCGTTCTTGTTTGTGGTGTTTTTGATGTGTTTTGGGTTCTCCGTTGGGTTTCGTTGGGTTTTCCGTTGGCATCATGGTGGAAAAGGGTAAATTGTGGGTTTTGGAGAACATCAGGTAGGTTTAGGGGGACTTTTGGGGTGGATTCATGGTATTTGTTTTTTTTTTTTTCTGTTTTTCTGGGGTGATCCCGTTCTTTTTGGGTGTGTTTTTGATGTGTTTTGGGGTCTCCGTTGGGTTTTGTTGGGTTCTTGTTGGTCATCATGTTGGAAAAGTGTAAATTGTGGGTTTTGGAGAATATCAGGTGAGTTTAAGTTTTTCTGGGTGGTGAATCTATGGTTTTGGTTGAATTCTTCTGTTTTTTTTTAGCGTTTTCTTCTGTTTTTGGGGTGGTCCCATTCTTGTTTGGGGTGTTTTTGACATATTTTGGGGTCTCCGTTGGTTTTTGTTGGGTTCTTGTTGTTCATCATGGTGGAAAAGGGTAAATTGTGGGTATTGGAGAACATCAGGTAGGTTTAGGGGGACTTTTGGGGTGGATCAACGGCTTTTAGGGTTTTCTTTCGGTTTTGGGGGTGATCCCGCTTTTTTTTTGTGGTGTTTTTGACGTGTTTTGGGGTTTCCGTTGCGTTTCGTTGATTTCCTAATGTGTTTTAAGTTTGTTGGGAGTGGACTTTGGGATTTGGAGAACATCAGGTAGGTTTAGTGTGTTTTTGGGGTGGATCTATGTTTTTTGGGGTTTTCTTTCTTTTTTAGGGGTTATCCTGTTCTTGTTTGGGGTGTTTTCGACTTGTTTTGGGGTCTCCGTTGGGTTTTAGTTGGATTCTCGTTGGTCGTTAGGGTAAATGGGAGTGGATTGTGGGTTTTGAAGAAGATCAGGTGAGTTTAGGGTGGTTTTGCGGGGAAATTCATAGTGTTTGGTGTTTTTTCTTCTGATCCAGTTCTTTTCTGGGGTGTTTTTGAGGTGTTTTTGGGGTTTCCGTTGGGTTTCGCTGAGTTCCTAATGGGTTTTATGGTGGTTGGGAGTGGACATTTGGATTTGGAGAACATCAGGTACGTTTAGAGTGGTTTTGGGATTGGATCCGTGCTTTTTGGGGTTTTCTTTCGTTTTTGGGGGTGATCCTGTTCTTGTTTGGGGTGTTTTGGACGTGTTATGGGGTCTCCGTTGGGTTTCATTGGGTTTCTTGTGGTCATCATGGTGGAAAAGTGTAAATTGTGGGTTTTGGAGAACATCAGGTAGATTTAGGGTGTTTTTTGGGGTGGATCTATGTTTTTGGGGGATTTTCTTCCAGTTTTGGGGGTGATTCCGTTCTTGTTTGGGGTGTTTTTGACGTGTTTTGTGGTCTCTGTTTTGTTTCGTTGTGTTTTCCTTGTTCATTTTGGTGGAAAAGGCTGAATAGTGGGTTTTGGAGAACATCAGGTAGGTTTAGGGTGGTTTTGGGATTTGATCCGTGCTTTTTGGGGATTTTGTTCCAGTTTTGGGGGTGATTCCGTTCTTGTTTGTGGTGTTTTTGATGTGTTTTGGGTTCTCCGTTGGGTTTCGTTGGGTTTTCCGTTGGCATCATGGTGGAAAAGGGTAAATTGTGGGTTTTGGAGAACATCAGGTAGGTTTAGGGGGACTTTTGGGGTGGATTCATGGTATTTGTTTTTTTTTTTTTCTGTTTTTCTGGGGTGATCCCGTTCTTTTTGGGTGTGTTTTTGATGTGTTTTGGGGTCTCCGTTGGGTTTTGTTGGGTTCTTGTTGGTCATCATGTTGGAAAAGTGTAAATTGTGGGTTTTGGAGAATATCAGGTGAGTTTAAGTTTTTCTGGGTGGTGAATCTATGGTTTTGGTTGAATTCTTCTGGTTTTTTTTAGCGTTTTCTTCTGTTTTTGGGGTGGTCCCATTCTTGTTTGGGGTGTTTTTGACATATTTTGGGGTCTCCGTTGGTTTTTGTTGGGTTCTTGTTGTTCATCATGGTGGAAAAGGGTAAATTGTGGGTATTGGAGAACATCAGGTAGGTTTAGGGGGACTTTTGGGGTGGATCAACGGCTTTTAGGGTTTTCTTTCGGTTTTGGGGGTGATCCCGCTTTTTTTTGTGGTGTTTTTGACGTGTTTTGGGGTTTCCGTTGCGTTTCGTTGATTTCCTAATGTGTTTTAAGTTTGTTGGGAGTGGACTTTGGGATTTGGAGAACATCAGGTAGGTTTAGTGTGTTTTTGGGGTGGATCTATGTTTTTTGGGGTTTTCTTTCTTTTTTAGGGGTTATCCTGTTCTTGTTTGGGGTGTTTTCGACTTGTTTTGGGGTCTCCGTTGGGTTTTAGTTGGATTCTCGTTGGTCGTTAGGGTAAATGGGAGTGGATTGTGGGTTTTGAAGAAGATCAGGTGAGTTTAGGGTGGTTTTGCGGGGAAATTCATAGTGTTTGGTGTTTTTTCTTCTGATCCAGTTCTTTTCTGGGGTGTTTTTGAGGTGTTTTTGGGGTTTCCGTTGGGTTTCGCTGAGTTCCTAATGGGTTTTATGGTGGTTGGGAGTGGACATTTGGATTTGGAGAACATCAGGTACGTTTAGAGTGGTTTTGGGATTGGATCCGTGCTTTTTGGGGTTTTCTTTCGTTTTTGGGGGTGATCCTGTTCTTGTTTGGGGTGTTTTGGACGTGTTATGGGGTCTCCGTTGGGTTTCATTGGGTTTCTCGTGGTCATCATGGTGGAAAAGTGTAAATTGTGGGTTTTGGAGAACATCAGGTAGATTTAGGGTGTTTTTTGGGGTGGATCTATGTTTTTGGGGGATTTTCTTCCAGTTTTGGGGGTGATTCCGTTCTTGTTTGGGGTGTTTTTGACGTGTTTTGTGGTCTCTGTTTTGTTTCGTTGTGTTTTCCTTGTTCATTTTGGTGGAAAAGGCTGAATAGTGGGTTTTGGAGAACATCAGGTAGGTTTAGGGTGGTTTTGGGATTTGATCCGTGCTTTTTGGGGATTTTGTTCCAGTTTTGGGGGTGATTCCGTTCTTGTTTGTGGTGTTTTTGATGTGTTTTGGGTTCTCCGTTGGGTTTCGTTGGGTTTTCCGTTGGCATCATGGTGGAAAAGGGTAAATTGTGGGTTTTGGAGAACATCAGGTAGGTTTAGGGGGACTTTTGGGGTGGATTCATGGTATTTGTTTTTTTTTTTTTCTGTTTTTCTGGGGTGATCCCGTTCTTTTTGGGTGTGTTTTTGATGTGTTTTGGGGTCTCCGTTGGGTTTTGTTGGGTTCTTGTTGGTCATCATGTTGGAAAAGTGTAAATTGTGGGTTTTGGAGAATATCAGGTGAGTTTAGGGTGGTTTTGCGGGGAAATTCATAGTGTTTGGTGTTTTTTCTTCTGATCCAGTTCTTTTCTGGGGTGTTTTTGAGGTGTTTTTGGGGTTTCCGTTGGGTTTCGCTGAGTTCCTAATGGGTTTTATGGTGGTTGGGAGTGGACATTTGGATTTGGAGAACATCAGGTACGTTTAGAGTGGTTTTGGGATTGGATCCGTGCTTTTTGGGGTTTTCTTTCGTTTTTGGGGGTGATCCTGTTCTTGTTTGGGGTGTTTTGGACGTGTTATGGGGTCTCCGTTGGGTTTCATTGGGTTTCTCGTGGTCATCATGGTGGAAAAGTGTAAATTGTGGGTTTTGGAGAACATCAGGTAGATTTAGGGTGTTTTTTGGGGTGGATCTATGTTTTTGGGGGATTTTCTTCCAGTTTTGGGGGTGATTCCGTTCTTGTTTGGGGTGTTTTTGACGTGTTTTGTGGTCTCTGTTTTGTTTCGTTGTGTTTTCCTTGTTCATTTTGGTGGAAAAGGCTGAATAGTGGGTTTTGGAGAACATCAGGTAGGTTTAGGGTGGTTTTGGGATTTGATCCGTGCTTTTTGGGGATTTTGTTCCAGTTTTGGGGGTGATTCCGTTCTTGTTTGTGGTGTTTTTGATGTGTTTTGGGTTCTCCGTTGGGTTTCGTTGGGTTTTCCGTTGGCATCATGGTGGAAAAGGGTAAATTGTGGGTTTTGGAGAACATCAGGTAGGTTTAGGGGGACTTTTGGGGTGGATTCATGGTATTTGTTTTTTTTTTTTTCTGTTTTTCTGGGGTGATCCCGTTCTTTTTGGGTGTGTTTTTGATGTGTTTTGGGGTCTCCGTTGGGTTTTGTTGGGTTCTTGTTGGTCATCATGTTGGAAAAGTGTAAATTGTGGGTTTTGGAGAATATCAGGTGAGTTTAAGTTTTTCTGGGTGGTGAATCTATGGTTTTGGTTGAATTCTTCTGGTTTTTTTTAGCGTTTTCTTCTGTTTTTGGGGTGGTCCCATTCTTGTTTGGGGTGTTTTTGACATATTTTGGGGTCTCCGTTGGTTTTTGTTGGGTTCTTGTTGTTCATCATGGTGGAAAAGGGTAAATTGTGGGTATTGGAGAACATCAGGTAGGTTTAGGGGGACTTTTGGGGTGGATCAACGGCTTTTAGGGTTTTCTTTCGGTTTTGGGGGTGATCCCGCTTTTTTTTTGTGGTGTTTTTGACGTGTTTTGGGGTTTCCGTTGCGTTTCGTTGATTTCCTAATGTGTTTTAAGTTTGTTGGGAGTGGACTTTGGGATTTGGAGAACATCAGGTAGGTTTAGTGTGTTTTTGGGGTGGATCTATGTTTTTTGGGGTTTTCTTTCTTTTTTAGGGGTTATCCTGTTCTTGTTTGGGGTGTTTTCGACTTGTTTTGGGGTCTCCGTTGGGTTTTAGTTGGATTCTCGTTGGTCGTTAGGGTAAATGGGAGTGGATTGTGGGTTTTGAAGAAGATCAGGTGAGTTTAGGGTGGTTTTGCGGGGAAATTCATAGTGTTTGGTGTTTTTTCTTCTGATCCAGTTCTTTTCTGGGGTGTTTTTGAGGTGTTTTTGGGGTTTCCGTTGGGTTTCGCTGAGTTCCTAATGGGTTTTATGGTGGTTGGGAGTGGACATTTGGATTTGGAGAACATCAGGTACGTTTAGAGTGGTTTTGGGATTGGATCCGTGCTTTTTGGGGTTTTCTTTCGTTTTTGGGGGTGATCCTGTTCTTGTTTGGGGTGTTTTGGACGTGTTATGGGGTCTCCGTTGGGTTTCATTGGGTTTCTCGTGGTCATCATGGTGGAAAAGTGTAAATTGTGGGTTTTGGAGAACATCAGGTAGATTTAGGGTGTTTTTTGGGGTGGATCTATGTTTTTGGGGGATTTTCTTCCAGTTTTGGGGGTGATTCCGTTCTTGTTTGGGGTGTTTTTGACGTGTTTTGTGGTCTCTGTTTTGTTTCGTTGTGTTTTCCTTGTTCATTTTGGTGGAAAAGGCTGAATAGTGGGTTTTGGAGAACATCAGGTAGGTTTAGGGTGGTTTTGGGATTTGATCCGTGCTTTTTGGGGATTTTGTTCCAGTTTTGGGGGTGATTCCGTTCTTGTTTGTGGTGTTTTTGATGTGTTTTGGGTTCTCCGTTGGGTTTCGTTGGGTTTTCCGTTGGCATCATGGTGGAAAAGGGTAAATTGTGGGTTTTGGAGAACATCAGGTAGGTTTAGGGGGACTTTTGGGGTGGATTCATGGTATTTGTTTTTTTTTTTTTCTGTTTTTCTGGGGTGATCCCGTTCTTTTTGGGTGTGTTTTTGATGTGTTTTGGGGTCTCCGTTGGGTTTTGTTGGGTTCTTGTTGGTCATCATGTTGGAAAAGTGTAAATTGTGGGTTTTGGAGAATATCAGGTGAGTTTAAGTTTTTCTGGGTGGTGAATCTATGGTTTTGGTTGAATTCTTCTGTTTTTTTTTAGCGTTTTCTTCTGTTTTTGGGGTGGTCCCATTCTTGTTTGGGGTGTTTTTGACATATTTTGGGGTCTCCGTTGGTTTTTGTTGGGTTCTTGTTGTTCATCATGGTGGAAAAGGGTAAATTGTGGGTATTGGAGAACATCAGGTAGGTTTAGGGGGACTTTTGGGGTGGATCAACGGCTTTTAGGGTTTTCTTTCGGTTTTGGGGGTGATCCCGCTTTTTTTTGTGGTGTTTTTGACGTGTTTTGGGGTTTCCGTTGCGTTTCGTTGATTTCCTAATGTGTTTTAAGTTTGTTGGGAGTGGACTTTGGGATTTGGAGAACATCAGGTAGGTTTAGTGTGTTTTTGGGGTGGATCTATGTTTTTTGGGGTTTTCTTTCTTTTTTAGGGGTTATCCTGTTCTTGTTTGGGGTGTTTTCGACTTGTTTTGGGGTCTCCGTTGGGTTTTAGTTGGATTCTCGTTGGTCGTTAGGGTAAATGGGAGTGGATTGTGGGTTTTGAAGAAGATCAGGTGAGTTTAGGGTGGTTTTGCGGGGAAATTCATAGTGTTTGGTGTTTTTTCTTCTGATCCAGTTCTTTTCTGGGGTGTTTTTGAGGTGTTTTTGGGGTTTCCGTTGGGTTTCGCTGAGTTCCTAATGGGTTTTATGGTGGTTGGGAGTGGACATTTGGATTTGGAGAACATCAGGTACGTTTAGAGTGGTTTTGGGATTGGATCCGTGCTTTTTGGGGTTTTCTTTCGTTTTTGGGGGTGATCCTGTTCTTGTTTGGGGTGTTTTGGACGTGTTTTGGGTTCTCCGTTGGGTTTCGTTGTGTTTTCCGTGGTCATCATGGTGGAAAAGTGTAAATTGTGGGTTTTGGAGAACATCAGGTAGGTTTAGGGTGTTTTTTGGGGTGGATCCATGTTTTTGGGGGATTTTCTTCCAGTTTTGGGGGTGATTCCGTTCTTGTTTGGGGTGTTTTTGACGTGTTTTGTGGTCTCTGTTTTGTTTCGTTGTGTTTTCCTTGTTCATTTTGGTGGAAAAGGCTGAATAGTGGGTTTTGGAGAACATCAGGTAGGTTTAGGGTGGTTTTGGGATTTGATCCGTGCTTTTTGGGGATTTTGTTCCAGTTTTGGGGGTGATTCCGTTCTTGTTTGTGGTGTTTTTGATGTGTTTTGGGTTCTCCGTTGGGTTTCGTTGGGTTTTCCGTTGGCATCATGGTGGAAAAGGGTAAATTGTGGGTTTTGGAGAACATCAGGTAGGTTTAGGGGGACTTTTGGGGTGGATTCATGGTATTTGTTTTTTTTTTTTTCTGTTTTTCTGGGGTGATCCCGTTCTTTTTGGGTGTGTTTTTGATGTGTTTTGGGGTCTCCGTTGGGTTTTGTTGGGTTCTTGTTGGTCATCATGTTGGAAAAGTGTAAATTGTGGGTTTTGGAGAATATCAGGTGAGTTTAAGTTTTTCTGGGTGGTGAATCTATGGTTTTGGTTGAATTCTTCTGTTTTTTTTTAGCGTTTTCTTCTGTTTTTGGGGTGGTCCCATTCTTGTTTGGGGTGTTTTTGACATATTTTGGGGTCTCCGTTGGTTTTTGTTGGGTTCTTGTTGTTCATCATGGTGGAAAAGGGTAAATTGTGGGTATTGGAGAACATCAGGTAGGTTTAGGGGGACTTTTGGGGTGGATCAACGGCTTTTAGGGTTTTCTTTCGGTTTTGGGGGTGATCCCGCTTTTTTTTGTGGTGTTTTTGACGTGTTTTGGGGTTTCCGTTGCGTTTCGTTGATTTCCTAATGTGTTTTAAGTTTGTTGGGAGTGGACTTTGGGATTTGGAGAACATCAGGTAGGTTTAGTGTGTTTTTGGGGTGGATCTATGTTTTTTGGGGTTTTCTTTCTTTTTTAGGGGTTATCCTGTTCTTGTTTGGGGTGTTTTCGACTTGTTTTGGGGTCTCTGTTGGGTTTTAGTTGGATTCTCGTTGGTCGTTAGGGTAAATGGGAGTGGATTGTGGGTTTTGAAGAAGATCAGGTGAGTTTAGGGTGGTTTTGCGGGGAAATTCATAGTGTTTGGTGTTTTTTCTTCTGATCCAGTTCTTTTCTGGGGTGTTTTTGAGGTGTTTTTGGGGTTTCCGTTGGGTTTCGCTGAGTTCCTAATGGGTTTTATGGTGGTTGGGAGTGGACATTTGGATTTGGAGAACATCAGGTACGTTTAGAGTGGTTTTGGGATTGGATCCGTGCTTTTTGGGGTTTTCTTTCGTTTTTGGGGGTGATCCTGTTCTTGTTTGGGGTGTTTTGGACGTGTTATGGGGTCTCCGTTGGGTTTCATTGGGTTTCTCGTGGTCATCATGGTGGAAAAGTGTAAATTGTGGGTTTTGGAGAACATCAGGTAGATTTAGGGTGTTTTTTGGGGTGGATCTATGTTTTTGGGGGATTTTCTTCCAGTTTTGGGGGTGATTCCGTTCTTGTTTGGGGTGTTTTTGACGTGTTTTGTGGTCTCTGTTTTGTTTCGTTGTGTTTTCCTTGTTCATTTTGGTGGAAAAGGCTGAATAGTGGGTTTTGGAGAACATCAGGTAGGTTTAGGGTGGTTTTGGGATTTGATCCGTGCTTTTTGGGGATTTTGTTCCAGTTTTGGGGGTGATTCCGTTCTTGTTTGTGGTGTTTTTGATGTGTTTTGGGTTCTCCGTTGGGTTTCGTTGGGTTTTCCGTTGGCATCATGGTGGAAAAGGGTAAATTGTGGGTTTTGGAGAACATCAGGTAGGTTTAGGGGGACTTTTGGGGTGGATTCATGGTATTTGTTTTTTTTTTTTTCTGTTTTTCTGGGTTGATCCCGTTCTTTTTGGGTGTGTTTTTGATGTGTTTTGGGGTCTCCGTTGGGTTTTGTTGGGTTCTTGTTGGTCATCATGTTGGAAAAGTGTAAATTGTGGGTTTTGGAGAATATCAGGTGAGTTTAGGGTGGTTTTGCGGGGAAATTCATAGTGTTTGGTGTTTTTTCTTCTGATCCAGTTCTTTTCTGGGGTGTTTTGAGGTGTTTTTGGGGTTTCCGTTGGGTTTCGTTGAGTTCCTAATGGGTTTTATGGTGGTTGGGAGTGGACATTTGGATTTGGAGAACATCAGGTAGGTTTAGTGTGTTTTTGGGGTGGATCTATGGTTTTTGGGGTTTTCTTTCTTTTTTAGGGGTTATCCTGTTCTTGTTTGGGGTGTTTTCGACTTGTTTTGGGGTCTCCGTTGGGTTTTAGTTGGATTCTCGTTGGTCGTTAGGGTAAATGGGAGTGTATTGTGGGTTTTGAAGAAGATCAGGTGAGTTTAGGGTGGTTTTGCGGGGAAATTCATAGTGTTTGGTGTTTTTTCTTCTGATCCAGTTCTTTTCTGGGGTGTTTTTGAGGTGTTTTTGGGGTTTCCGTTGGGTTTCGCTGAGTTCCTAATGGGTTTTATGGTGGTTGGGAGTGGACATTTGGATTTGGAGAACATCAGGTACGTTTAGAGTGGTTTTGGGATTGGATCCGTGCTTTTTGGGGTTTTCTTTCGTTTTTGGGGGTGATCCTGTTCTTGTTTGGGGTGTTTTGGACGTGTTATGGGGTCTCCGTTGCGTTTCATTGGGTTTCTCGTGGTCATCATGGTGGAAAAGTGTAAATTGTGGGTTTTGGAGAACATCAGGTAGATTTAGGGTGTTTTTTGGGGTGGATCTATGTTTTTGGGGGATTTTCTTCCAGTTTTGGGGGTGATTCCGTTCTTGTTTGGGGTGTTTTTGACGTGTTTTGTGGTCTCTGTTTTGTTTCGTTGTGTTTTCCTTGTTCATTTTGGTGGAAAAGGCTGAATAGTGGGTTTTGGAGAACATCAGGTAGGTTTAGGGTGGTTTTGGGATTTGATCCGTGCTTTTTGGGGATTTTGTTCCAGTTTTGGGGGTGATTCCGTTCTTGTTTGTGGTGTTTTTGATGTGTTTTGGGTTCTCCGTTGGGTTTCGTTGGGTTTTCCGTTGGCATCATGGTGGAAAAGGGTAAATTGTGGGTTTTGGAGAACATCAGGTAGGTTTAGGGGGACTTTTGGGGTGGATTCATGGTATTTGTTTTTTTTTTTTTTCTGTTTTTCTGGGGTGATCCCGTTCTTTTTGGGTGTGTTTTTGATGTGTTTTGGGGTCTCCGTTGGGTTTTGTTGGGTTCTTGTTGGTCATCATGTTGGAAAAGTGTAAATTGTGGGTTTTGGAGAATATCAGGTGAGTTTAGGGTGGTTTTGCGGGGAAATTCATAGTGTTTGGTGTTTTTTCTTCTGATCCAGTTCTTTTCTGGGGTGTTTTTGAGGTGTTTTTGGGGTTTCCGTTGGGTTTCGCTGAGTTCCTAATGGGTTTTATGGTGGTTGGGAGTGGACATTTGGATTTGGAGAACATCAGGTACGTTTAGAGTGGTTTTGGGATTGGATCCGTGCTTTTTGGGGTTTTCTTTCGTTTTTGGGGGTGATCCTGTTCTTGTTTGGGGTGTTTTGGACGTGTTATGGGGTCTCCGTTGGGTTTCATTGGGTTTCTTGTGGTCATCATGGTGGAAAAGTGTAAATTGTGGGTTTTGGAGAACATCAGGTAGATTTAGGGTGTTTTTTGGGGTGGATCTATGTTTTTGGGGGATTTTCTTCCAGTTTTGGGGGTGATTCCGTTCTTGTTTGGGGTGTTTTTGACGTGTTTTGTGGTCTCTGTTTTGTTTCGTTGTGTTTTCCTTGTTCATTTTGGTGGAAAAGGCTGAATAGTGGGTTTTGGAGAACATCAGGTAGGTTTAGGGTGGTTTTGGGATTTGATCCGTGCTTTTTGGGGATTTTGTTCCAGTTTTGGGGGTGATTCCGTTCTTGTTTGTGGTGTTTTTGATGTGTTTTGGGTTCTCCGTTGGGTTTCGTTGGGTTTTCCGTTGGCATCATGGTGGAAAAGGGTAAATTGTGGGTTTTGGAGAACATCAGGTAGGTTTAGGGGGACTTTTGGGGTGGATTCATGGTATTTGTTTTTTTTTTTTTCTGTTTTTCTGGGTTGATCCCGTTCTTTTTGGGTGTGTTTTTGATGTGTTTTGGGGTCTCCGTTGGGTTTTGTTGGGTTCTTGTTGGTCATCATGTTGGAAAAGTGTAAATTGTGGGTTTTGGAGAATATCAGGTGAGTTTAGGGTGGTTTTGCGGGGAAATTCATAGTGTTTGGTGTTTTTTCTTCTGATCCAGTTCTTTTCTGGGGTGTTTTTGAGGTGTTTTTGGGGTTTCCGTTGGGTTTCGTTGAGTTCCTAATGGGTTTTATGGTGGTTGGGAGTGGACATTTGGATTTGGAGAACATCAGGTACGTTTAGAGTGGTTTTGGGATTGGATCCGTGCTTTTTGGGGTTTTCTTTCGTTTTTGGGGGTGATCCTGTTCTTGTTTGGGGTGTTTTGGACGTGTTTTGGGTTCTCCGTTGGGTTTCGTTGTGTTTTCCGTGGTCATCATGGTGGAAAAGTGTAAATTGTGGGTTTTGGAGAACATCAGGTAGGTTTAGGGTGTTTTTTGGGGTGGATCTATGTTTTTGGGGGATTTTCTTCCAGTTTTGGGGGTGATTCCGTTCTTGTTTGGGGTGTTTTTGACGTGTTTTGTGGTCTCTGTTTTGTTTCGTTGTGTTTTCCTTGTTCATTTTGGTGGAAAAGGCTGAATAGTGGGTTTTGGAGAACATCAGGTAGGTTTAGGGTGGTTTTGGGATTTGATCCGTGCTTTTTGGGGATTTTGTTCCAGTTTTGGGGGTGATTCCGTTCTTGTTTGTGGTGTTTTTGATGTGTTTTGGGTTCTCCGTTGGGTTTCGTTGGGTTTTCCGTTGGCATCATGGTGGAAAAGGGTAAATTGTGGGTTTTGGAGAACATCAGGTAGGTTTAGGGGGACTTTTGGGGTGGATTCATGGTATTTGTTTTTTTTTTTTCTGTTTTTCTGGGGTGATCCCGTTCTTTTTGGGTGTGTTTTTGATGTGTTTTGGGGTCTCCGTTGGGTTTTGTTGGGTTCTTGTTGGTCATCATGTTGGAAAAGTGTAAATTGTGGGTTTTGGAGAATATCAGGTGAGTTTAAGTTTTTCTGGGTGGTGAATCTATGGTTTTGGTTGAATTCTTCTGGTTTTTTTTAGCGTTTTCTTCTGTTTTTGGGGTGGTCCCATTCTTGTTTGGGGTGTTTTTGACATATTTTGGGGTCTCCGTTGGTTTTTGTTGGGTTCTTGTTGTTCATCATGGTGGAAAAGGGTAAATTGTGGGTATTGGAGAACATCAGGTAGGTTTAGGGGGACTTTTGGGGTGGATCAACGGCTTTTAGGGTTTTCTTTCGGTTTTGGGGGTGATCCCGCTTTTTTTTGTGGTGTTTTTGACGTGTTTTGGGGTTTCCGTTGCGTTTCGTTGATTTCCTAATGTGTTTTAAGTTTGTTGGGAGTGGACTTTGGGATTTGGAGAACATCAGGTAGGTTTAGTGTGTTTTTGGGGTGGATCTATGTTTTTTGGGGTTTTCTTTCTTTTTTAGGGGTTATCCTGTTCTTGTTTGGGGTGTTTTCGACTTGTTTTGGGGTCTCCGTTGGGTTTTAGTTGGATTCTCGTTGGTCGTTAGGGTAAATGGGAGTGGATTGTGGGTTTTGAAGAAGATCAGGTGAGTTTAGGGTGGTTTTGCGGGGAAATTCATAGTGTTTGGTGTTTTTTCTTCTGATCCAGTTCTTTTCTGGGGTGTTTTTGAGGTGTTTTTGGGGTTTCCGTTGGGTTTCGTTGAGTTCCTAATGGGTTTTATGGTGGATGGGAGTGGACATTTGGATTTGGAGAACATCAGGTACGTTTAGAGTGGTTTTGGGATTGGATCCGTGCTTTTTGGGGTTTTCTTTCGTTTTTGGGGGTGATCCTGTTCTTGTTTGGGGTGTTTTGGACGTGTTATGGGGTCTCCGTTGGGTTTCATTGGGTTTCTCGTGGTCATCATGGTGGAAAAGTGTAAATTGTGGGTTTTGGAGAACATCAGGTAGATTTAGGGTGTTTTTTGGGGTGGATCTATGTTTTTGGGGGATTTTCTTCCAGTTTTGGGGGTGATTCCGTTCTTGTTTGGGGTGTTTTTGACGTGTTTTGTGGTCTCTGTTTTGTTTCGTTGTGTTTTCCTTGTTCATTTTGGTGGAAAAGGCTGAATAGTGGGTTTTGGAGAACATCAGGTAGGTTTAGGGTGGTTTTGGGATTTGATCCGTGCTTTTTGGGGATTTTGTTCCAGTTTTGGGGGTGATTCCGTTCTTGTTTGTGGTGTTTTTGATGTGTTTTGGGTTCTCCGTTGGGTTTCGTTGGGTTTTCCGTTGGCATCATGGTGGAAAAGGGTAAATTGTGGGTTTTGGAGAACATCAGGTAGGTTTAGGGGGACTTTTGGGGTGGATTCATGGTATTTGTTTTTTTTTTTTCTGTTTTTCTGGGGTGATCCCGTTCTTTTTTGGTGTGTTTTTGATGTGTTTTGGGGTCTCCGTTGGGTTTTGTTGGGTTCTTGTTGGTCATCATGTTGGAAAAGTGTAAATTGTGGGTTTTGGAGAATATCAGGTGAGTTTAAGTTTTTCTGGGTGGTGAATCTATGGTTTTGGTTGAATTCTTCTGGTTTTTTTTAGCGTTTTCTTCTGTTTTTGGGGTGGTCCCATTCTTGTTTGGGGTGTTTTTGGCATATTTTGGGGTCTCCGTTGGTTTTTGTTGGGTTCTTGTTGTTCATCATGGTGGAAAAGGGTAAATTGTGGGTATTGGAGAACATCAGGTAGGTTTAGGGGGACTTTTGGGGTGGATCAACGGCTTTTAGGGTTTTCTTTCAGTTTTGGGGGTGATCCCGCTTTTTTTTGTGGTGTTTTTGACGTGTTTTGGGGTTTCCGTTGCGTTTCGTTGATTTCCTAATGTGTTTTAAGTTTGTTGGGAGTGGACTTTGGGATTTGGAGAACATCAGGTAGGTTTAGTGTGTTTTTGGGGTGGATCTATGTTTTTTGGGGTTTTCTTTCTTTTTTAGGGGTTATCCTGTTCTTGTTTGGGGTGTTTTCGACTTGTTTTGGGGTCTCCGTTGGGTTTTAGTTGGATTCTCGTTGGTCGTTAGGGTAAATGGGAGTGGATTGTGGGTTTTGAAGAAGATCAGGTGAGTTTAGGGTGGTTTTGCGGGGAAATTCATAGTGTTTGGTGTTTTTTCTTCTGATCCAGTTCTTTTCTGGGGTGTTTTTGAGGTGTTTTTGGGGTTTCCGTTGGGTTTCGCTGAGTTCCTAATGGGTTTTATGGTGGTTGGGAGTGGACATTTGGATTTGGAGAACATCAGGTACGTTTAGAGTGGTTTTGGGATTGGATCCGTGCTTTTTGGGGTTTTCTTTCGTTTTTGGGGGTGATCCTGTTCTTGTTTGGGGTGTTTTGGACGTGTTATGGGGTCTCCGTTGGGTTTCATTGGGTTTCTCGTGGTCATCATGGTGGAAAAGTGTAAATTGTGGGTTTTGGAGAACATCAGGTAGATTTAGGGTGTTTTTTGGGGTGGATCTATGTTTTTGGGGGATTTTCTTCCAGTTTTGGGGGTGATTCCGTTCTTGTTTGGGGTGTTTTTGACGTGTTTTGTGGTCTCTGTTTTGTTTCGTTGTGTTTTCCTTGTTCATTTTGGTGGAAAAGGCTGAATAGTGGGTTTTGGAGAACATCAGGTAGGTTTAGGGTGGTTTTGGGATTTGATCCGTGCTTTTTGGGGATTTTGTTCCAGTTTTGGGGGTGATTCCGTTCTTGTTTGTGGTGTTTTTGATGTGTTTTGGGTTCTCCGTTGGGTTTCGTTGGGTTTTCCGTTGGCATCATGGTGGAAAAGGGTAAATTGTGGGTTTTGGAGAACATCAGGTAGGTTTAGGGGGACTTTTGGGGTGGATTCATGGTATTTGTTTTTTTTTTTTTCTGTTTTTCTGGGGTGATCCCGTTCTTTTTGGGTGTGTTTTTGATGTGTTTTGGGGTCTCCGTTGGGTTTTGTTGGGTTCTTGTTGGTCATCATGTTGGAAAAGTGTAAATTGTGGGTTTTGGAGAATATCAGGTGAGTTTAGGGTGGTTTTGCGGGGAAATTCATAGTGTTTGGTGTTTTTTCTTCTGATCCAGTTCTTTTCTGGGGTGTTTTTGAGGTGTTTTTGGGGTTTCCGTTGGGTTTCGCTGAGTTCCTAATGGGTTTTATGGTGGTTGGGAGTGGACATTTGGATTTGGAGAACATCAGGTACGTTTAGAGTGGTTTTGGGATTGGATCCGTGCTTTTTGGGGTTTTCTTTCGTTTTTGGGGGTGATCCTGTTCTTGTTTGGGGTGTTTTGGACGTGTTATGGGGTCTCCGTTGGGTTTCATTGGGTTTCTCGTGGTCATCATGGTGGAAAAGTGTAAATTGTGGGTTTTGGAGAACATCAGGTAGATTTAGGGTGTTTTTTGGGGTGGATCTATGTTTTTGGGGGATTTTCTTCCAGTTTTGGGGGTGATTCCGTTCTTGTTTGGGGTGTTTTTGACGTGTTTTGTGGTCTCTGTTTTGTTTCGTTGTGTTTTCCTTGTTCATTTTGGTGGAAAAGGCTGAATAGTGGGTTTTGGAGAACATCAGGTAGGTTTAGGGTGGTTTTGGGATTTGATCCGTGCTTTTTGGGGATTTTGTTCCAGTTTTGGGGGTGATTCCGTTCTTGTTTGTGGTGTTTTTGATGTGTTTTGGGTTCTCCGTTGGGTTTCGTTGGGTTTTCCGTTGGCATCATGGTGGAAAAGGGTAAATTGTGGGTTTTGGAGAACATCAGGTAGGTTTAGGGGGACTTTTGGGGTGGATTCATGGTATTTGTTTTTTTTTTTTCTGTTTTTCTGGGGTGATCCCGTTCTTTTTGGGTGTGTTTTTGATGTGTTTTGGGGTCTCCGTTGGGTTTTGTTGGGTTCTTGTTGGTCATCATGTTGGAAAAGTGTAAATTGTGGGTTTTGGAGAATATCAGGTGAGTTTAGGGTGGTTTTGCGGGGAAATTCATAGTGTTTGGTGTTTTTTCTTCTGATCCAGTTCTTTTCTGGGGTGTTTTTGAGGTGTTTTTGGGGTTTCCGTTGGGTTTCGTTGAGTTCCTAATGGGTTTTATGGTGGATGGGAGTGGACATTTGGATTTGGAGAACATCAGGTACGTTTAGAGTGGTTTTGGGATTGGATCCGTGCTTTTTGGGGTTTTCTTTCGTTTTTGGGGGTGATCCTGTTCTTGTTTGGGGTGTTTTGGACGTGTTATGGGGTCTCCGTTGGGTTTCATTGGGTTTCTCGTGGTCATCATGGTGGAAAAGTGTAAATTGTGGGTTTTGGAGAACATCAGGTAGATTTAGGGTGTTTTTTGGGGTGGATCTATGTTTTTGGGGGATTTTCTTCCAGTTTTGGGGGTGATTCCGTTCTTGTTTGGGGTGTTTTTGACGTGTTTTGTGGTCTCTGTTTTGTTTCGTTGTGTTTTCCTTGTTCATTTTGGTGGAAAAGGCTGAATAGTGGGTTTTGGAGAACATCAGGTAGGTTTAGGGTGGTTTTGGGATTTGATCCGTGCTTTTTGGGGATTTTGTTCCAGTTTTGGGGGTGATTCCGTTCTTGTTTGTGGTGTTTTTGATGTGTTTTGGGTTCTCCGTTGGGTTTCGTTGGGTTTTCCGTTGGCATCATGGTGGAAAAGGGTAAATTGTGGGTTTTGGAGAACATCAGGTAGGTTTAGGGGGACTTTTGGGGTGGATTCATGGTATTTGTTTTTTTTTTTTCTGTTTTTCTGGGGTGATCCCGTTCTTTTTTGGTGTGTTTTTGATGTGTTTTGGGGTCTCCGTTGGGTTTTGTTGGGTTCTTGTTGGTCATCATGTTGGAAAAGTGTAAATTGTGGGTTTTGGAGAATATCAGGTGAGTTTAAGTTTTTCTGGGTGGTGAATCTATGGTTTTGGTTGAATTCTTCTGGTTTTTTTTAGCGTTTTCTTCTGTTTTTGGGGTGGTCCCATTCTTGTTTGGGGTGTTTTTGGCATATTTTGGGGTCTCCGTTGGTTTTTGTTGGGTTCTTGTTGTTCATCATGGTGGAAAAGGGTAAATTGTGGGTATTGGAGAACATCAGGTAGGTTTAGGGGGACTTTTGGGGTGGATCAACGGCTTTTAGGGTTTTCTTTCAGTTTTGGGGGTGATCCCGCTTTTTTTTGTGGTGTTTTTGACGTGTTTTGGGGTTTCCGTTGCGTTTCGTTGATTTCCTAATGTGTTTTAAGTTTGTTGGGAGTGGACTTTGGGATTTGGAGAACATCAGGTAGGTTTAGTGTGTTTTTGGGGTGGATCTATGTTTTTTGGGGTTTTCTTTCTTTTTTAGGGGTTATCCTGTTCTTGTTTGGGGTGTTTTCGACTTGTTTTGGGGTCTCCGTTGGGTTTTAGTTGGATTCTCGTTGGTCGTTAGGGTAAATGGGAGTGGATTGTGGGTTTTGAAGAAGATCAGGTGAGTTTAGGGTGGTTTTGCGGGGAAATTCATAGTGTTTGGTGTTTTTTCTTCTGATCCAGTTCTTTTCTGGGGTGTTTTTGAGGTGTTTTTGGGGTTTCCGTTGGGTTTCGCTGAGTTCCTAATGGGTTTTATGGTGGTTGGGAGTGGACATTTGGATTTGGAGAACATCAGGTACGTTTAGAGTGGTTTTGGGATTGGATCCGTGCTTTTTGGGGTTTTCTTTCGTTTTTGGGGGTGATCCTGTTCTTGTTTGGGGTGTTTTGGACGTGTTATGGGGTCTCCGTTGGGTTTCATTGGGTTTCTCGTGGTCATCATGGTGGAAAAGTGTAAATTGTGGGTTTTGGAGAACATCAGGTAGATTTAGGGTGTTTTTTGGGGTGGATCTATGTTTTTGGGGGATTTTCTTCCAGTTTTGGGGGTGATTCCGTTCTTGTTTGGGGTGTTTTTGACGTGTTTTGTGGTCTCTGTTTTGTTTCGTTGTGTTTTCCTTGTTCATTTTGGTGGAAAAGGCTGAATAGTGGGTTTTGGAGAACATCAGGTAGGTTTAGGGTGGTTTTGGGATTTGATCCGTGCTTTTTGGGGATTTTGTTCCAGTTTTGGGGGTGATTCCGTTCTTGTTTGTGGTGTTTTTGATGTGTTTTGGGTTCTCCGTTGGGTTTCGTTGGGTTTTCCGTTGGCATCATGGTGGAAAAGGGTAAATTGTGGGTTTTGGAGAACATCAGGTAGGTTTAGGGGGACTTTTGGGGTGGATTCATGGTATTTGTTTTTTTTTTTTTCTGTTTTTCTGGGGTGATCCCGTTCTTTTTGGGTGTGTTTTTGATGTGTTTTGGGGTCTCCGTTGGGTTTTGTTGGGTTCTTGTTGGTCATCATGTTGGAAAAGTGTAAATTGTGGGTTTTGGAGAATATCAGGTGAGTTTAGGGTGGTTTTGCGGGGAAATTCATAGTGTTTGGTGTTTTTTCTTCTGATCCAGTTCTTTTCTGGGGTGTTTTTGAGGTGTTTTTGGGGTTTCCGTTGGGTTTCGCTGAGTTCCTAATGGGTTTTATGGTGGTTGGGAGTGGACATTTGGATTTGGAGAACATCAGGTACGTTTAGAGTGGTTTTGGGATTGGATCCGTGCTTTTTGGGGTTTTCTTTCGTTTTTGGGGGTGATCCTGTTCTTGTTTGGGGTGTTTTGGACGTGTTATGGGGTCTCCGTTGGGTTTCATTGGGTTTCTCGTGGTCATCATGGTGGAAAAGTGTAAATTGTGGGTTTTGGAGAACATCAGGTAGATTTAGGGTGTTTTTTGGGGTGGATCTATGTTTTTGGGGGATTTTCTTCCAGTTTTGGGGGTGATTCCGTTCTTGTTTGGGGTGTTTTTGACGTGTTTTGTGGTCTCTGTTTTGTTTCGTTGTGTTTTCCTTGTTCATTTTGGTGGAAAAGGCTGAATAGTGGGTTTTGGAGAACATCAGGTAGGTTTAGGGTGGTTTTGGGATTTGATCCGTGCTTTTTGGGGATTTTGTTCCAGTTTTGGGGGTGATTCCGTTCTTGTTTGTGGTGTTTTTGATGTGTTTTGGGTTCTCCGTTGGGTTTCGTTGGGTTTTCCGTTGGCATCATGGTGGAAAAGGGTAAATTGTGGGTTTTGGAGAACATCAGGTAGGTTTAGGGGGACTTTTGGGGTGGATTCATGGTATTTGTTTTTTTTTTTTCTGTTTTTCTGGGGTGATCCCGTTCTTTTTGGGTGTGTTTTTGATGTGTTTTGGGGTCTCCGTTGGGTTTTGTTGGGTTCTTGTTGGTCATCATGTTGGAAAAGTGTAAATTGTGGGTTTTGGAGAATATCAGGTGAGTTTAGGGTGGTTTTGCGGGGAAATTCATAGTGTTTGGTGTTTTTTCTTCTGATCCAGTTCTTTTCTGGGGTGTTTTTGAGGTGTTTTTGGGGTTTCCGTTGGGTTTCGTTGAGTTCCTAATGGGTTTTATGGTGGATGGGAGTGGACATTTGGATTTGGAGAACATCAGGTACGTTTAGAGTGGTTTTGGGATTGGATCCGTGCTTTTTGGGGTTTTCTTTCGTTTTTGGGGGTGATCCTGTTCTTGTTTGGGGTGTTTTGGACGTGTTATGGGGTCTCCGTTGGGTTTCATTGGGTTTCTCGTGGTCATCATGGTGGAAAAGTGTAAATTGTGGGTTTTGGAGAACATCAGGTAGATTTAGGGTGTTTTTTGGGGTGGATCTATGTTTTTGGGGGATTTTCTTCCAGTTTTGGGGGTGATTCCGTTCTTGTTTGGGGTGTTTTTGACGTGTTTTGTGGTCTCTGTTTTGTTTCGTTGTGTTTTCCTTGTTCATTTTGGTGGAAAAGGCTGAATAGTGGGTTTTGGAGAACATCAGGTAGGTTTAGGGTGGTTTTGGGATTTGATCCGTGCTTTTTGGGGATTTTGTTCCAGTTTTGGGGGTGATTCCGTTCTTGTTTGTGGTGTTTTTGATGTGTTTTGGGTTCTCCGTTGGGTTTCGTTGGGTTTTCCGTTGGCATCATGGTGGAAAAGGGTAAATTGTGGGTTTTGGAGAACATCAGGTAGGTTTAGGGGGACTTTTGGGGTGGATTCATGGTATTTGTTTTTTTTTTTTTCTGTTTTTCTGGGGTGATCCCGTTCTTTTTGGGTGTGTTTTTGATGTGTTTTGGGGTCTCCGTTGGGTTTTGTTGGGTTCTTGTTGGTCATCATGTTGGAAAAGTGTAAATTGTGGGTTTTGGAGAATATCAGGTGAGTTTAAGTTTTTCTGGGTGGTGAATCTATGGTTTTGGTTGAATTCTTCTGTTTTTTTTTTTTAGCGTTTTCTTCTGTTTTTGGGGTGGTCCCATTCTTGTTTGGGGTGTTTTTGACATATTTTGGGGTCTCCGTTGGTTTTTGTTGGGTTCTTGTTGTTCATCATGGTGAAAACGTGTAAATTGTGGGTATTGGAGAACATCAGGTAGGTTTAGGGGGACTATTGGGGTGGATCAACGGCTTTTAGGGTTTTCTTTCGGTTTTGGGGGTGATCCCGCTTTTTTTTGTGGTGTTTTTGACGTGTTTTGGGGTTTCCGTTGCGTTTCGTTGATTTCCTAATGTGTTTTAAGTTTGTTGGGAGTGGACTTTGGGATTTGGAGAACATCAGGTAGGTTTAGTGTGTTTTTGGGGTGGATCTATGTTTTTTGGGGTTTTCTTTCTTTTTTAGGGGTTATCCTGTTCTTGTTTGGGGTGTTTTCGACTTGTTTTGGGGTCTCCGTTGGGTTTTAGTTGGATTCTCGTTGGTCGTTAGGGTAAATGGGAGTGGATTGTGGGTTTTGAAGAAGATCAGGTGAGTTTAGGGTGGTTTTGCGGGGAAATTCATAGTGTTTGGTGTTTTTTCTTCTGATCCAGTTCTTTTCTGGGGTGTTTTTGAGGTGTTTTTGGGGTTTCCGTTGGGTTTCGCTGAGTTCCTAATGGGTTTTATGGTGGTTGGGAGTGGACATTTGGATTTGGAGAACATCAGGTACGTTTAGAGTGGTTTTGGGATTGGATCCGTGCTTTTTGGGGTTTTCTTTCGTTTTTGGGGGTGATCCTGTTCTTGTTTGGGGTGTTTTGGACGTGTTTTGGGTTCTCCGTTGGGTTTCGTTGTGTTTTCCGTGGTCATCATGGTGGAAAAGTGTAAATTGTGGGTTTTGGAGAACATCAGGTAGGTTTAGGGTGTTTTTTGGGGTGGATCCATGTTTTTGGGGGATTTTCTTCCAGTTTTGGGGGTGATTCCGTTCTTGTTTGGGGTGTTTTTGACGTGTTTTGTGGTCTCTGTTTTGTTTCGTTGTGTTTTCCTTGTTCATTTTGGTGGAAAAGGCTGAATAGTGGGTTTTGGAGAACATCAGGTAGGTTTAGGGTGGTTTTGGGATTTGATCCGTGCTTTTTGGGGATTTTGTTCCAGTTTTGGGGGTGATTCCGTTCTTGTTTGTGGTGTTTTTGATGTGTTTTGGGTTCTCCGTTGGGTTTCGTTGGGTTTTCCGTTGGCATCATGGTGGAAAAGGGTAAATTGTGGGTTTTGGAGAACATCAGGTAGGTTTAGGGGGACTTTTGGGGTGGATTCATGGTATTTGTTTTTTTTTTTTTTCTGTTTTTCTGGGTTGATCCCGTTCTTTTTGGGTGTGTTTTTGATGTGTTTTGGGGTCTCCGTTGGGTTTTGTTGGGTTCTTGTTGGTCATCATGTTGGAAAAGTGTAAATTGTGGGTTTTGGAGAATATCAGGTGAGTTTAAGTTTTTCTGGGTGGTGAATCTATGGTTTTGGTTGAATTCTTCTGTTTTTTTTTAGCGTTTTCTTCTGTTTTTGGGGTGGTCCCATTCTTGTTTGGGGTGTTTTTGACATATTTTGGGGTCTCCGTTGGTTTTTGTTGGGTTCTTGTTGTTCATCATGGTGGAAAAGGGTAAATTGTGGGTATTGGAGAACATCAGGTAGGTTTAGGGGGACTTTTGGGGTGGATCAACGGCTTTTAGGGTTTTCTTTCGGTTTTGGGGGTGATCCCGCTTTTTTTTGTGGTGTTTTTGACGTGTTTTGGGGTTTCCGTTGCGTTTCGTTGATTTCCTAATGTGTTTTAAGTTTGTTGGGAGTGGACTTTGGGATTTGGAGAACATCAGGTAGGTTTAGTGTGTTTTTGGGGTGGATCTATGTTTTTTGGGGTTTTCTTTCTTTTTTAGGGGTTATCCTGTTCTTGTTTGGGGTGTTTTCGACTTGTTTTGGGGTCTCCGTTGGGTTTTAGTTGGATTCTCGTTGGTCGTTAGGGTAAATGGGAGTGGATTGTGGGTTTTGAAGAAGATCAGGTGAGTTTAGGGTGGTTTTGCGGGGAAATTCATAGTGTTTGGTGTTTTTTCTTCTGATCCAGTTCTTTTCTGGGGTGTTTTTGAGGTGTTTTTGGGGTTTCCGTTGGGTTTCGCTGAGTTCCTAATGGGTTTTATGGTGGTTGGGAGTGGACATTTGGATTTGGAGAACATCAGGTACGTTTAGAGTGGTTTTGGGATTGGATCCGTGCTTTTTGGGGTTTTCTTTCGTTTTTGGGGGTGATCCTGTTCTTGTTTGGGGTGTTTTGGACGTGTTTTGGGTTCTCCGTTGGGTTTCGTTGTGTTTTCCGTGGTCATCATGGTGGAAAAGTGTAAATTGTGGGTTTTGGAGAACATCAGGTAGGTTTAGGGTGTTTTTTGGGGTGGATCCATGTTTTTGGGGGATTTTCTTCCAGTTTTGGGGGTGATTCCGTTCTTGTTTGGGGTGTTTTTGACGTGTTTTGTGGTCTCTGTTTTGTTTCGTTGTGTTTTCCTTGTTCATTTTGGTGGAAAAGGCTGAATAGTGGGTTTTGGAGAACATCAGGTAGGTTTAGGGTGGTTTTGGGATTTGATCCGTGCTTTTTGGGGATTTTGTTCCAGTTTTGGGGGTGATTCCGTTCTTGTTTGTGGTGTTTTTGATGTGTTTTGGGTTCTCCGTTGGGTTTCGTTGGGTTTTCCGTTGGCATCATGGTGGAAAAGGGTAAATTGTGGGTTTTGGAGAACATCAGGTAGGTTTAGGGGGACTTTTGGGGTGGATTCATGGTATTTGTTTTTTTTTTTTTTCTGTTTTTCTGGGTTGATCCCGTTCTTTTTGGGTGTGTTTTTGATGTGTTTTGGGGTCTCCGTTGGGTTTTGTTGGGTTCTTGTTGGTCATCATGTTGGAAAAGTGTAAATTGTGGGTTTTGGAGAATATCAGGTGAGTTTAAGTTTTTCTGGGTGGTGAATCTATGGTTTTGGTTGAATTCTTCTGTTTTTTTTTAGCGTTTTCTTCTGTTTTTGGGGTGGTCCCATTCTTGTTTGGGGTGTTTTTGACATATTTTGGGGTCTCCGTTGGTTTTTGTTGGGTTCTTGTTGTTCATCATGGTGGAAAAGGGTAAATTGTGGGTATTGGAGAACATCAGGTAGGTTTAGGGGGACTTTTGGGGTGGATCAACGGCTTTTAGGGTTTTCTTTCGGTTTTGGGGGTGATCCCGCTTTTTTTTGTGGTGTTTTTGACGTGTTTTGGGGTTTCCGTTGCGTTTCGTTGATTTCCTAATGTGTTTTAAGTTTGTTGGGAGTGGACTTTGGGATTTGGAGAACATCAGGTAGGTTTAGTGTGTTTTTGGGGTGGATCTATGTTTTTTGGGGTTTTCTTTCTTTTTTAGGGGTTATCCTGTTCTTGTTTGGGGTGTTTTCGACTTGTTTTGGGGTCTCCGTTGGGTTTTAGTTGGATTCTCGTTGGTCGTTAGGGTAAATGGGAGTGGATTGTGGGTTTTGAAGAAGATCAGGTGAGTTTAGGGTGGTTTTGCGGGGAAATTCATAGTGTTTGGTGTTTTTTCTTCTGATCCAGTTCTTTTCTGGGGTGTTTTTGAGGTGTTTTTGGGGTTTCCATTGGGTTTCGTTGAGTTCCTAATGGGTTTTATGGTGGTTGGGAGTGGACATTTGGATTTGGAGAACATCAGGTACGTTTAGAGTGGTTTTGGGATTGGATCCGTGCTTTTTGGGGTTTTCTTTCGTTTTTGGGGGTGATCCTGTTCTTGTTTGGGGTGTTTTGGACGTGTTATGGGGTCTCCGTTGGGTTTCATTGGGTTTCTCGTGGTCATCATGGTGGAAAAGTGTAAATTGTGGGTTTTGGAGAACATCAGGTAGATTTAGGGTGTTTTTTGGGGTGGATCTATGTTTTTGGGGGATTTTCTTCCAGTTTTGGGGGTGATTCCGTTCTTGTTTGGGGTGTTTTTGACGTGTTTTGTGGTCTCTGTTTTGTTTCGTTGTGTTTTCCTTGTTCATTTTGGTGGAAAAGGCTGAATAGTGGGTTTTGGAGAACATCAGGTAGGTTTAGGGTGGTTTTGGGATTTGATCCGTGCTTTTTGGGGATTTTGTTCCAGTTTTGGGGGTGATTCCGTTCTTGTTTGTGGTGTTTTTGATGTGTTTTGGGTTCTCCGTTGGGTTTCGTTGGGTTTTCCGTTGGCATCATGGTGGAAAAGGGTAAATTGTGGGTTTTGGAGAACATCAGGTAGGTTTAGGGGGACTTTTGGGGTGGATTCATGGTATTTGTTTTTTTTTTTTTCTGTTTTTCTGGGGTGATCCCGTTCTTTTTGGGTGTGTTTTTGATGTGTTTTGGGGTCTCCGTTGGGTTTTGTTGGGTTCTTGTTGGTCATCATGTTGGAAAAGTGTAAATTGTGGGTTTTGGAGAATATCAGGTGAGTTTAGGGTGGTTTTGCGGGGAAATTCATAGTGTTTGGTGTTTTTTCTTCTGATCCAGTTCTTTTCTGGGGTGTTTTTGACATATTTTGGGGTTTCCGTTGGGTTTCGTTGAGTTCCTAATGGGTTTTATGGTGGTTGGGAGTGGACATTTGGATTTGGAGAACATCAGGTACGTTTAGAGTGGTTTTGGGATTGGATCCGTGCTTTTTGGGGTTTTCTTTCGTTTTTGGGGGTGATCCTGTTCTTGTTTGGGGTGTTTTGGACGTGTTTTGGGTTCTCCGTTGGGTTTCGTTGTGTTTTCCGTGGTCATCATGGTGGAAAAGTGTAAATTGTGGGTTTTGGAGAACATCAGGTAGGTTTAGGGTGTTTTTTGGGGTGGATCCATGTTTTTGGGGGATTTTCTTCCAGTTTTGGGGGTGATTCCGTTCTTGTTTGGGGTGTTTTTGACGTGTTTTGTGGTCTCTGTTTTGTTTCGTTGTGTTTTCCTTGTTCATTTTGGTGGAAAAGGCTGAATAGTGGGTTTTGGAGAACATCAGGTAGGTTTAGGGTGGTTTTGGGATTTGATCCGTGCTTTTTGGGGATTTTGTTCCAGTTTTGGGGGTGATTCCGTTCTTGTTTGTGGTGTTTTTGATGTGTTTTGGGTTCTCCGTTGGGTTTCGTTGGGTTTTCCGTTGGCATCATGGTGGAAAAGGGTAAATTGTGGGTTTTGGAGAACATCAGGTAGGTTTAGGGGGACTTTTGGGGTGGATTCATGGTATTTGTTTTTTTTTTTTTTCTGTTTTTCTGGGTTGATCCCGTTCTTTTTGGGTGTGTTTTTGATGTGTTTTGGGGTCTCCGTTGGGTTTTGTTGGGTTCTTGTTGGTCATCATGTTGGAAAAGTGTAAATTGTGGGTTTTGGAGAATATCAGGTGAGTTTAAGTTTTTCTGGGTGGTGAATCTATGGTTTTGGTTGAATTCTTCTGTTTTTTTTTAGCGTTTTCTTCTGTTTTTGGGGTGGTCCCATTCTTGTTTGGGGTGTTTTTGACATATTTTGGGGTCTCCGTTGGTTTTTGTTGGGTTCTTGTTGTTCATCATGGTGGAAAAGGGTAAATTGTGGGTATTGGAGAACATCAGGTAGGTTTAGGGGGACTTTTGGGGTGGATCAACGGCTTTTAGGGTTTTCTTTCGGTTTTGGGGGTGATCCCGCTTTTTTTTGTGGTGTTTTTGACGTGTTTTGGGGTTTCCGTTGCGTTTCGTTGATTTCCTAATGTGTTTTAAGTTTGTTGGGAGTGGACTTTGGGATTTGGAGAACATCAGGTAGGTTTAGTGTGTTTTTGGGGTGGATCTATGTTTTTTGGGGTTTTCTTTCTTTTTTAGGGGTTATCCTGTTCTTGTTTGGGGTGTTTTCGACTTGTTTTGGGGTCTCCGTTGGGTTTTAGTTGGATTCTCGTTGGTCGTTAGGGTAAATGGGAGTGGATTGTGGGTTTTGAAGAAGATCAGGTGAGTTTAGGGTGGTTTTGCGGGGAAATTCATAGTGTTTGGTGTTTTTTCTTCTGATCCAGTTCTTTTCTGGGGTGTTTTTGAGGTGTTTTTGGGGTTTCCGTTGGGTTTCGTTGAGTTCCTAATGGGTTTTATGGTGGTTGGGAGTGGACATTTGGATTTGGAGAACATCAGGTACGTTTAGAGTGGTTTTGGGATTGGATCCGTGCTTTTTGGGGTTTTCTTTCGTTTTTGGGGGTGATCCTGTTCTTGTTTGGGGTGTTTTGGACGTGTTATGGGGTCTCCGTTGGGTTTCATTGGGTTTCTCGTGGTCATCATGGTGGAAAAGTGTAAATTGTGGGTTTTGGAGAACATCAGGTAGATTTAGGGTGTTTTTTGGGGTGGATCTATGTTTTTGGGGGATTTTCTTCCAGTTTTGGGGGTGATTCCGTTCTTGTTTGGGGTGTTTTTGACGTGTTTTGTGGTCTCTGTTTTGTTTCGTTGTGTTTTCCTTGTTCATTTTGGTGGAAAAGGCTGAATAGTGGGTTTTGGAGAACATCAGGTAGGTTTAGGGTGGTTTTGGGATTTGATCCGTGCTTTTTGGGGATTTTGTTCCAGTTTTGGGGGTGATTCCGTTCTTGTTTGTGGTGTTTTTGATGTGTTTTGGGTTCTCCGTTGGGTTTCGTTGGGTTTTCCGTTGGCATCATGGTGGAAAAGGGTAAATTGTGGGTTTTGGAGAACATCAGGTAGGTTTAGGGGGACTTTTGGGGTGGATTCATGGTATTTGTTTTTTTTTTTTTCTGTTTTTCTGGGGTGATCCCGTTCTTTTTGGGTGTGTTTTTGATGTGTTTTGGGGTCTCCGTTGGGTTTTGTTGGGTTCTTGTTGGTCATCATGTTGGAAAAGTGTAAATTGTGGGTTTTGGAGAATATCAGGTGAGTTTAGGGTGGTTTTGCGGGGAAATTCATAGTGTTTGGTGTTTTTTCTTCTGATCCAGTTCTTTTCTGGGGTGTTTTTGACATATTTTGGGGTTTCCGTTGGGTTTCGTTGAGTTCCTAATGGGTTTTATGGTGGTTGGGAGTGGACATTTGGATTTGGAGAACATCAGGTACGTTTAGAGTGGTTTTGGGATTGGATCCGTGCTTTTTGGGGTTTTCTTTCGTTTTTGGGGGTGATCCTGTTCTTGTTTGGGGTGTTTTGGACGTGTTTTGGGTTCTCCGTTGGGTTTTGTTGTGATTTCCGTGGTCATCATGGTGGAAAAGTGTAAATTGTGGGTTTTGGAGAACATCAGGTAGGTTTAGGGTGTTTTTTGGGGTGGATCTATGTTTTTGGGGGATTTTCTTCCAGTTTTGGGGGTGATTCCGTTCTTGTTTGGGGTGTTTTTGACGTGTTTTGTGGTCTCTGTTTTGTTTCGTTGTGTTTTCCTTGTTCATTTTGGTGGAAAAGGCTGAATAGTGGGTTTTGGAGAACATCAGGTAGGTTTAGGGTGGTTTTGGGATTTGATCCGTGCTTTTTGGGGATTTTGTTCCAGTTTTGGGGGTGATTCCGTTCTTGTTTGTGGTGTTTTTGATGTGTTTTGGGTTCTCCGTTGGGTTTCGTTGGGTTTTCCGTTGGCATCATGGTGGAAAAGGGTAAATTGTGGGTTTTGGAGAACATCAGGTAGGTTTAGGGGGACTTTTGGGGTGGATTCATGGTATTTGTTTTTTTTTTTTCTGTTTTTCTGGGGTGATCCCGTTCTTTTTGGGTGTGTTTTTGATGTGTTTTGGGGTCTCCGTTGGGTTTTGTTGGGTTCTTGTTGGTCATCATGTTGGAAAAGTGTAAATTGTGGGTTTTGGAGAATATCAGGTGAGTTTAAGTTTTTCTGGGTGGTGAATCTATGGTTTTGGTTGAATTCTTCTGTTTTTTTTTAGCGTTTTCTTCTGTTTTTGGGGTGGTCCCATTCTTGTTTGGGGTGTTTTTGACATATTTTGGGGTCTCCGTTGGTTTTTGTTGGGTTCTTGTTGTTCATCATGGTGGAAAAGGGTAAATTGTGGGTATTGGAGAACATCAGGTAGGTTTAGGGGGACTTTTGGGGTGGATCAACGGCTTTTAGGGTTTTCTTTCGGTTTTGGGGGTGATCCCGCTTTTTTTTGTGGTGTTTTTGACGTGTTTTGGGGTTTCCGTTGCGTTTCGTTGATTTCCTAATGTGTTTTAAGTTTGTTGGGAGTGGACTTTGGGATTTGGAGAACATCAGGTAGGTTTAGTGTGTTTTTGGGGTGGATCTATGTTTTTTGGGGTTTTCTTTCTTTTTTAGGGGTTATCCTGTTCTTGTTTGGGGTGTTTTCGACTTGTTTTGGGGTCTCCGTTGGGTTTTAGTTGGATTCTCGTTGGTCGTTAGGGTAAATGGGAGTGGATTGTGGGTTTTGAAGAAGATCAGGTGAGTTTAGGGTGGTTTTGCGGGGAAATTCATAGTGTTTGGTGTTTTTTCTTCTGATCCAGTTCTTTTCTGGGGTGTTTTTGAGGTGTTTTTGGGGTTTCCGTTGGGTTTCGCTGAGTTCCTAATGGGTTTTATGGTGGTTGGGAGTGGACATTTGGATTTGGAGAACATCAGGTACGTTTAGAGTGGTTTTGGGATTGGATCCGTGCTTTTTGGGGTTTTCTTTCGTTTTTGGGGGTGATCCTGTTCTTGTTTGGGGTGTTTTGGACGTGTTATGGGGTCTCCGTTGGGTTTCATTGGGTTTCTCGTGGTCATCATGGTGGAAAAGTGTAAATTGTGGGTTTTGGAGAACATCAGGTAGATTTAGGGTGTTTTTTGGGGTGGATCTATGTTTTTGGGGGATTTTCTTCCAGTTTTGGGGGTGATTCCGTTCTTGTTTGGGGTGTTTTTGACGTGTTTTGTGGTCTCTGTTTTGTTTCGTTGTGTTTTCCTTGTTCATTTTGGTGGAAAAGGCTGAATAGTGGGTTTTGGAGAACATCAGGTAGGTTTAGGGTGGTTTTGGGATTTGATCCGTGCTTTTTGGGGATTTTGTTCCAGTTTTGGGGGTGATTCCGTTCTTGTTTGTGGTGTTTTTGATGTGTTTTGGGTTCTCCGTTGGGTTTCGTTGGGTTTTCCGTTGGCATCATGGTGGAAAAGGGTAAATTGTGGGTTTTGGAGAACATCAGGTAGGTTTAGGGGGACTTTTGGGGTGGATTCATGGTATTTGTTTTTTTTTTTTTCTGTTTTTCTGGGGTGATCCCGTTCTTTTTGGGTGTGTTTTTGATGTGTTTTGGGGTCTCCGTTGGGTTTTGTTGGGTTCTTGTTGGTCATCATGTTGGAAAAGTGTAAATTGTGGGTTTTGGAGAATATCAGGTGAGTTTAGGGTGGTTTTGCGGGGAAATTCATAGTGTTTGGTGTTTTTTCTTCTGATCCAGTTCTTTTCTGGGGTGTTTTTGACATATTTTGGGGTTTCCGTTGGGTTTCGTTGAGTTCCTAATGGGTTTTATGGTGGTTGGGAGTGGACATTTGGATTTGGAGAACATCAGGTACGTTTAGAGTGGTTTTGGGATTGGATCCGTGCTTTTTGGGGTTTTCTTTCGTTTTTGGGGGTGATCCTGTTCTTGTTTGGGGTGTTTTGGACGTGTTTTGGGTTCTCCGTTGGGTTTTGTTGTGATTTCCGTGGTCATCATGGTGGAAAAGTGTAAATTGTGGGTTTTGGAGAACATCAGGTAGGTTTAGGGTGTTTTTTGGGGTGGATCTATGTTTTTGGGGGATTTTCTTCCAGTTTTGGGGGTGATTCCGTTCTTGTTTGGGGTGTTTTTGACGTGTTTTGTGGTCTCTGTTTTGTTTCGTTGTGTTTTCCTTGTTCATTTTGGTGGAAAAGGCTGAATAGTGGGTTTTGGAGAACATCAGGTAGGTTTAGGGTGGTTTTGGGATTTGATCCGTGCTTTTTGGGGATTTTGTTCCAGTTTTGGGGGTGATTCCGTTCTTGTTTGTGGTGTTTTTGATGTGTTTTGGGTTCTCCGTTGGGTTTCGTTGGGTTTTCCGTTGGCATCATGGTGGAAAAGGGTAAATTGTGGGTTTTGGAGAACATCAGGTAGGTTTAGGGGGACTTTTGGGGTGGATTCATGGTATTTGTTTTTTTTTTTTCTGTTTTTCTGGGGTGATCCCGTTCTTTTTGGGTGTGTTTTTGATGTGTTTTGGGGTCTCCGTTGGGTTTTGTTGGGTTCTTGTTGGTCATCATGTTGGAAAAGTGTAAATTGTGGGTTTTGGAGAATATCAGGTGAGTTTAAGTTTTTCTGGGTGGTGAATCTATGGTTTTGGTTGAATTCTTCTGGTTTTTTTTAGCGTTTTCTTCTGTTTTTGGGGTGGTCCCATTCTTGTTTGGGGTGTTTTTGACATATTTTGGGGTCTCTGTTGGTTTTTGTTGGGTTCTTGTTGTTCATCATGGTGGAAAAGGGTAAATTGTGGGTATTGGAGAACATCAGGTAGGTTTAGGGGGACTTTTGGGGTGGATCAACGGCTTTTAGGGTTTTCTTTCGGTTTTGGGGGTGATCCCGCTTTTTTTTGTGGTGTTTTTGACGTGTTTTGGGGTTTCCGTTGCGTTTCGTTGATTTCCTAATGTGTTTTAAGTTTGTTGGGAGTGGACTTTGGGATTTGGAGAACATCAGGTAGGTTTAGTGTGTTTTTGGGGTGGATCTATGTTTTTTGGGGTTTTCTTTCTTTTTTAGGGGTTATCCTGTTCTTGTTTGGGGTGTTTTCGACTTGTTTTGGGGTCTCCGTTGGGTTTTAGCTGGATTCTCGTTGGTCGTTAGGGTAAATGGGAGTGGATTGTGGGTTTTGAAGAAGATCAGGTGAGTTTAGGGTGGTTTTGCGGGGAAATTCATAGTGTTTGGTGTTTTTTCTTCTGATCCAGTTCTTTTCTGGGGTGTTTTTGAGGTGTTTTTGGGGTTTCCGTTGGGTTTCGTTGAGTTCCTAATGGGTTTTATGGTGGTTGGGAGTGGACATTTGGATTTGGAGAACATCAGGTACGTTTAGAGTGGTTTTGGGATTGGATCCGTGCTTTTTGGGGTTTTCTTTCGTTTTTGGGGGTGATCCTGTTCTTGTTTGGGGTGTTTTGGACGTGTTATGGGGTCTCCGTTGGGTTTCATTGGGTTTCTCGTGGTCATCATGGTGGAAAAGTGTAAATTGTGGGTTTTGGAGAACATCAGGTAGATTTAGGGTGTTTTTTGGGGTGGATCTATGTTTTTGGGGGATTTTCTTCCAGTTTTGGGGGTGATTCCGTTCTTGTTTGGGGTGTTTTTGACGTGTTTTGTGGTCTCTGTTTTGTTTCGTTGTGTTTTCCTTGTTCATTTTGGTGGAAAAGGCTGAATAGTGGGTTTTGGAGAACATCAGGTAGGTTTAGGGTGGTTTTGGGATTTGATCCGTGCTTTTTGGGGATTTTGTTCCAGTTTTGGGGGTGATTCCGTTCTTGTTTGTGGTGTTTTTGATGTGTTTTGGGTTCTCCGTTGGGTTTCGTTGGGTTTTCCGTTGGCATCATGGTGGAAAAGGGTAAATTGTGGGTTTTGGAGAACATCAGGTAGGTTTAGGGGGACTTTTGGGGTGGATTCATGGTATTTGTTTTTTTTTTTTCTGTTTTTCTGGGGTGATCCCGTTCTTTTTGGGTGTGTTTTTGATGTGTTTTGGGGTCTCCGTTGGGTTTTGTTGGGTTCTTGTTGGTCATCATGTTGGAAAAGTGTAAATTGTGGGTTTTGGAGAATATCAGGTGAGTTTAAGTTTTTCTGGGTGGTGAATCTATGGTTTTGGTTGAATTCTTCTGTTTTTTTTTTAGCGTTTTCTTCTGTTTTTGGGGTGGTCCCATTCTTGTTTGGGGTGTTTTTGACATATTTTGGGGTCTCCGTTGGTTTTTGTTGGGTTCTTGTTGTTCATCATGGTGGAAAAGGGTAAATTGTGGGTATTGGAGAACATCAGGTAGGTTTAGGGGGACTTTTGGGGTGGATCAACGGCTTTTAGGGTTTTCTTTCGGTTTTGGGGGTGATCCCGCTTTTTTTTGTGGTGTTTTTGACGTGTTTTGGGGTTTCCGTTGCGTTTCGTTGATTTCCTAATGTGTTTTAAGTTTGTTGGGAGTGGACTTTGGGATTTGGAGAACATCAGGTAGGTTTAGTGTGTTTTTGGGGTGGATCTATGTTTTTTGGGGTTTTCTTTCTTTTTTAGGGGTTATCCTGTTCTTGTTTGGGGTGTTTTCGACTTGTTTTGGGGTCTCCGTTGGGTTTTAGTTGGATTCTCGTTGGTCGTTAGGGTAAATGGGAGTGGATTGTGGGTTTTGAAGAAGATCAGGTGAGTTTAGGGTGGTTTTGCGGGGAAATTCATAGTGTTTGGTGTTTTTTCTTCTGATCCAGTTCTTTTCTGGGGTGTTTTTGAGGTGTTTTTGGGGTTTCCGTTGGGTTTCGTTGAGTTCCTAATGGGTTTTATGGTGGTTGGGAGTGGACATTTGGATTTGGAGAACATCAGGTACGTTTAGAGTGGTTTTGGGATTGGATCCGTGCTTTTTGGGGTTTTCTTTCGTTTTTGGGGGTGATCCTGTTCTTGTTTGGGGTGTTTTGGACGTGTTATGGGGTCTCCGTTGGGTTTCATTGGGTTTCTCGTGGTCATCATGGTGGAAAAGTGTAAATTGTGGGTTTTGGAGAACATCAGGTAGATTTAGGGTGTTTTTTGGGGTGGATCTATGTTTTTGGGGGATTTTCTTCCAGTTTTGGGGGTGATTCCGTTCTTGTTTGGGGTGTTTTTGACGTGTTTTGTGGTCTCTGCTTTGTTTCGTTGTGTTTTCCTTGTTCATTTTGGTGGAAAAGGCTGAATAGTGGGTTTTGGAGAACATCAGGTAGGTTTAGGGTGGTTTTGGGATTTGATCCGTGCTTTTTGGGGATTTTGTTCCAGTTTTGGGGGTGATTCCGTTCTTGTTTGTGGTGTTTTTGATGTGTTTTGGGTTCTCCGTTGGGTTTCGTTGGGTTTTCCGTTGGCATCATGGTGGAAAAGGGTAAATTGTGGGTTTTGGAGAACATCAGGTAGGTTTAGGGGGACTTTTGGGGTGGATTCATGGTATTTGTTTTTTTTTTTTTCTGTTTTTCTGGGTTGATCCCGTTCTTTTTGGGTGTGTTTTTGATGTGTTTTGGGGTCTCCGTTGGGTTTTGTTGGGTTCTTGTTGGTCATCATGTTGGAAAAGTGTAAATTGTGGGTTTTGGAGAATATCAGGTGAGTTTAAGTTTTTCTGGGTGGTGAATCTATGGTTTTGGTTGAATTCTTCTGTTTTTTTTTTTAGCGTTTTCTTCTGTTTTTGGGGTGGTCCCATTCTTGTTTGGGGTGTTTTTGACATATTTTGGGGTCTCCGTTGGTTTTTGTTGGGTTCTTGTTGTTCATCATGGTGGAAAAGGGTAAATTGTGGGTATTGGAGAACATCAGGTAGGTTTAGGGGGACTTTTGGGGTGGATCAACGGCTTTTAGGGTTTTCTTTCGGTTTTGGGGGTGATCCCGCTTTTTTTTGTGGTGTTTTTGACGTGTTTTGGGGTTTCCGTTGCGTTTCGTTGATTTCCTAATGTGTTTTAAGTTTGTTGGGAGTGGACTTTGGGATTTGGAGAACATCAGGTAGGTTTAGTGTGTTTTTGGGGTGGATCTATGTTTTTTGGGGTTTTCTTTCTTTTTTAGGGGTTATCCTGTTCTTGTTTGGGGTGTTTTCGACTTGTTTTGGGGTCTCCGTTGGGTTTTAGTTGGATTCTCGTTGGTCGTTAGGGTAAATGGGAGTGGATTGTGGGTTTTGAAGAAGATCAGGTGAGTTTAGGGTGGTTTTGCGGGGAAATTCATAGTGTTTGGTGTTTTTTCTTCTGATCCAGTTCTTTTCTGGGGTGTTTTTGAGGTGTTTTTGGGGTTTCCGTTGGGTTTCGTTGAGTTCCTAATGGGTTTTATGGTGGTTGGGAGTGGACATTTGGATTTGGAGAACATCAGGTACGTTTAGAGTGGTTTTGGGATTGGATCCGTGCTTTTTGGGGTTTTCTTTCGTTTTTGGGGGTGATCCTGTTCTTGTTTGGGGTGTTTTGGACGTGTTATGGGGTCTCCGTTGGGTTTCATTGGGTTTCTCGTGGTCATCATGGTGGAAAAGTGTAAATTGTGGGTTTTGGAGAACATCAGGTAGATTTAGGGTGTTTTTTGGGGTGGATCTATGTTTTTGGGGGATTTTCTTCCAGTTTTGGGGGTGATTCCGTTCTTGTTTGGGGTGTTTTTGACGTGTTTTGTGGTCTCTGTTTTGTTTCGTTGTGTTTTCCTTGTTCATTTTGGTGGAAAAGGCTGAATAGTGGGTTTTGGAGAACATCAGGTAGGTTTAGGGTGGTTTTGGGATTTGATCCGTGCTTTTTGGGGATTTTGTTCCAGTTTTGGGGGTGATTCCGTTCTTGTTTGTGGTGTTTTTGATGTGTTTTGGGTTCTCCGTTGGGTTTCGTTGGGTTTTCCGTTGGCATCATGGTGGAAAAGGGTAAATTGTGGGTTTTGGAGAACATCAGGTAGGTTTAGGGGGACTTTTGGGGTGGATTCATGGTATTTGTTTTTTTTTTTTTTCTGTTTTTCTGGGTTGATCCCGTTCTTTTTGGGTGTGTTTTTGATGTGTTTTGGGGTCTCCGTTGGGTTTTGTTGGGTTCTTGTTGGTCATCATGTTGGAAAAGTGTAAATTGTGGGTTTTGGAGAATATCAGGTGAGTTTAAGTTTTTCTGGGTGGTGAATCTATGGTTTTGGTTGAATTCTTCTGTTTTTTTTTTAGCGTTTTCTTCTGTTTTTGGGGTGGTCCCATTCTTGTTTGGGGTGTTTTTGACATATTTTGGGGTCTCCGTTGGTTTTTGTTGGGTTCTTGTTGTTCATCATGGTGGAAAAGGGTAAATTGTGGGTATTGGAGAACATCAGGTAGGTTTAGGGGGACTATTGGGGTGGATCAACGGCTTTTAGGGTTTTCTTTCGGTTTTGGGGGTGATCCCGCTTTTTTTTGTGGTGTTTTTGACGTGTTTTGGGGTTTCCGTTGCGTTTCGTTGATTTCCTAATGTGTTTTAAGTTTGTTGGGAGTGGACTTTGGGATTTGGAGAACATCAGGTAGGTTTAGTGTGTTTTTGGGGTGGATCTATGTTTTTTGGGGTTTTCTTTCTTTTTTAGGGGTTATCCTGTTCTTGTTTGGGGTGTTTTCGACTTGTTTTGGGGTCTCCGTTGGGTTTTAGTTGGATTCTCGTTGGTCGTTAGGGTAAATGGGAGTGGATTGTGGGTTTTGAAGAAGATCAGGTGAGTTTAGGGTGGTTTTGCGGGGAAATTCATAGTGTTTGGTGTTTTTTCTTCTGATCCAGTTCTTTTCTGGGGTGTTTTTGAGGTGTTTTTGGGGTTTCCGTTGGGTTTCGTTGAGTTCCTAATGGGTTTTATGGTGGTTGGGAGTGGACATTTGGATTTGGAGAACATCAGGTACGTTTAGAGTGGTTTTGGGATTGGATCCGTGCTTTTTGGGGTTTTCTTTCGTTTTTGGGGGTGATCCTGTTCTTGTTTGGGGTGTTTTGGACGTGTTATGGGGTCTCCGTTGGGTTTCATTGGGTTTCTCGTGGTCATCATGGTGGAAAAGTGTAAATTGTGGGTTTTGGAGAACATCAGGTAGATTTAGGGTGTTTTTTGGGGTGGATCTATGTTTTTGGGGGATTTTCTTCCAGTTTTGGGGGTGATTCCGTTCTTGTTTGGGGTGTTTTTGACGTGTTTTGTGGTCTCTGTTTTGTTTCGTTGTGTTTTCCTTGTTCATTTTGGTGGAAAAGGCTGAATAGTGGGTTTTGGAGAACATCAGGTAGGTTTAGGGTGGTTTTGGGATTTGATCCGTGCTTTTTGGGGATTTTGTTCCAGTTTTGGGGGTGATTCCGTTCTTGTTTGTGGTGTTTTTGATGTGTTTTGGGTTCTCCGTTGGGTTTCGTTGGGTTTTCCGTTGGCATCATGGTGGAAAAGGGTAAATTGTGGGTTTTGGAGAACATCAGGTAGGTTTAGGGGGACTTTTGGGGTGGATTCATGGTATTTGTTTTTTTTTTTTTTTCTGTTTTTCTGGGTTGATCCCGTTCTTTTTTGGTGTGTTTTTGATGTGTTTTGGGGTCTCCGTTGGGTTTTGTTGGGTTCTTGTTGGTCATCATGTTGGAAAAGTGTAAATTGTGGGTTTTGGAGAATATCAGGTGAGTTTAAGTTTTTCTGGGTGGTGAATCTATGGTTTTGGTTGAATTCTTCTGTTTTTTTTTAGCGTTTTCTTCTGTTTTTGGGGTGGTCCCATTCTTGTTTGGGGTGTTTTTGACATATTTTGGGGTCTCCGTTGGTTTTTGTTGGGTTCTTGTTGTTCATCATGGTGGAAAAGGGTAAATTGTGGGTATTGGAGAACATCAGGTAGGTTTAGGGGGACTTTTGGGGTGGATCAACGGCTTTTAGGGTTTTCTTTCGGTTTTGGGGGTGATCCCGCTTTTTTTTGTGGTGTTTTTGACGTGTTTTGGGGTTTCCGTTGCGTTTCGTTGATTTCCTAATGTGTTTTAAGTTTGTTGGGAGTGGACTTTGGGATTTGGAGAACATCAGGTAGGTTTAGTGTGTTTTTGGGGTGGATCTATGGTTTTGGGGGTTTTCTTTCTTTTTTAGGGGTTATCCTGTTCTTGTTTGGGGTGTTTTCGACTTGTTTTGGGGTCTCCGTTGGGTTTTAGTTGGATTCTCGTTGGTCGTTAGGGTAAATGGGAGTGGATTGTGGGTTTTGAAGAAGATCAGGTGAGTTTAGGGTGGTTTTGCGGGGAAATTCATAGTGTTTGGTGTTTTTTCTTCTGATCCAGTTCTTTTCTGGGGTGTTTTTGAGGTGTTTTTGGGGTTTCCGTTGGGTTTCGTTGAGTTCCTAATGGGTTTTATGGTGGTTGGGAGTGGACATTTGGATTTGGAGAACATCAGGTACGTTTAGAGTGGTTTTGGGATTGGATCCGTGCTTTTTGGGGTTTTCTTTCGTTTTTGGGGGTGATCCTGTTCTTGTTTGGGGTGTTTTGGACGTGTTATGGGGTCTCCGTTGGGTTTCATTGGGTTTCTCGTGGTCATCATGGTGGAAAAGTGTAAATTGTGGGTTTTGGAGAACATCAGGTAGATTTAGGGTGTTTTTTGGGGTGGATCTATGTTTTTGGGGGATTTTCTTCCAGTTTTGGGGGTGATTCCGTTCTTGTTTGGGGTGTTTTTGACGTGTTTTGTGGTCTCTGTTTTGTTTCGTTGTGTTTTCCTTGTTCATTTTGGTGGAAAAGGCTGAATAGTGGGTTTTGGAGAACATCAGGTAGGTTTAGGGTGGTTTTGGGATTTGATCCGTGCTTTTTGGGGATTTTGTTCCAGTTTTGGGGGTGATTCCGTTCTTGTTTGTGGTGTTTTTGATGTGTTTTGGGTTCTCCGTTGGGTTTCGTTGGGTTTTCCGTTGGCATCATGGTGGAAAAGGGTAAATTGTGGGTTTTGGAGAACATCAGGTAGGTTTAGGGGGACTTTTGGGGTGGATTCATGGTATTTGTTTTTTTTTTTTTTTTCTGTTTTTCTGGGTTGATCCCGTTCTTTTTTGGTGTGTTTTTGATGTGTTTTGGGGTCTCCGTTGGGTTTTGTTGGGTTCTTGTTGGTCATCATGTTGGAAAAGTGTAAATTGTGGGTTTTGGAGAATATCAGGTGAGTTTAAGTTTTTCTGGGTGGTGAATCTATGGTTTTGGTTGAATTCTTCTGTTTTTTTTTTTAGCGTTTTCTTCTGTTTTTGGGGTGGTCCCATTCTTGTTTGGGGTGTTTTTGACATATTTTGGGGTCTCCGTTGGTTTTTGTTGGGTTCTTGTTGTTCATCATGGTGGAAAAGGGTAAATTGTGGGTATTGGAGAACATCAGGTAGGTTTAGGGGGACTTTTGGGGTGGATCAACGGCTTTTAGGGTTTTCTTTCGGTTTTGGGGGTGATCCCGCTTTTTTTTGTGGTGTTTTTGACGTGTTTTGGGGTTTCCGTTGCGTTTCGTTGATTTCCTAATGTGTTTTAAGTTTGTTGGGAGTGGACTTTGGGATTTGGAGAACATCAGGTAGGTTTAGTGTGTTTTTGGGGTGGATCTATGTTTTTTGGGGTTTTCTTTCTTTTTTAGGGGTTATCCTGTTCTTGTTTGGGGTGTTTTCGACTTGTTTTGGGGTCTCCGTTGGGTTTTAGTTGGATTCTCGTTGGTCGTTAGGGTAAATGGGAGTGGATTGTGGGTTTTGAAGAAGATCAGGTGAGTTTAGGGTGGTTTTGCGGGGAAATTCATAGTGTTTGGTGTTTTTTCTTCTGATCCAGTTCTTTTCTGGGGTGTTTTTGAGGTGTTTTTGGGGTTTCCGTTGGGTTTCGTTGAGTTCCTAATGGGTTTTATGGTGGTTGGGAGTGGACATTTGGATTTGGAGAACATCAGGTACGTTTAGAGTGGTTTTGGGATTGGATCCGTGCTTTTTGGGGTTTTCTTTCGTTTTTGGGGGTGATCCTGTTCTTGTTTGGGGTGTTTTGGACGTGTTATGGGGTCTCCGTTGGGTTTCATTGGGTTTCTCGTGGTCATCATGGTGGAAAAGTGTAAATTGTGGGTTTTGGAGAACATCAGGTAGATTTAGGGTGTTTTTTGGGGTGGATCTATGTTTTTGGGGGATTTTCTTCCAGTTTTGGGGGTGATTCCGTTCTTGTTTGGGGTGTTTTTGACGTGTTTTGTGGTCTCTGTTTTGTTTCGTTGTGTTTTCCTTGTTCATTTTGGTGGAAAAGGCTGAATAGTGGGTTTTGGAGAACATCAGGTAGGTTTAGGGTGGTTTTGGGATTTGATCCGTGCTTTTTGGGGATTTTGTTCCAGTTTTGGGGGTGATTCCGTTCTTGTTTGTGGTGTTTTTGATGTGTTTTGGGTTCTCCGTTGGGTTTCGTTGGGTTTTCCGTTGGCATCATGGTGGAAAAGGGTAAATTGTGGGTTTTGGAGAACATCAGGTAGGTTTAGGGGGACTTTTGGGGTGGATTCATGGTATTTGTTTTTTTTTTTTTCTGTTTTTCTGGGGTGATCCCGTTCTTTTTGGGTGTGTTTTTGATGTGTTTTGGGGTCTCCGTTGGGTTTTGTTGGGTTCTTGTTGGTCATCATGTTGGAAAAGTGTAAATTGTGGGTTTTGGAGAATATCAGGTGAGTTTAAGTTTTTCTGGGTGGTGAATCTATGGTTTTGGTTGAATTCTTCTGGTTTTTTTTAGCGTTTTCTTCTGTTTTTGGGGTGGTCCCATTCTTGTTTGGGGTGTTTTTGACATATTTTGGGGTCTCCGTTGGTTTTTGTTGGGTTCTTGTTGTTCATCATGGTGGAAAAGGGTAAATTGTGGGTATTGGAGAACATCAGGTAGGTTTAGGGGGACTTTTGGGGTGGATCAACGGCTTTTAGGGTTTTCTTTCGGTTTTGGGGGTGATCCCGCTTTTTTTTTTGTGGTGTTTTTGACGTGTTTTGGGGTTTCCGTTGCGTTTTGTTGATTTCCTAATGTGTTTTAAGTTTGTTGGGAGTGGACTTTGGGATTTGGAGAACATCAGGTAGGTTTAGTGTGTTTTTGGGGTGGATCTATGTTTTTTGGGGTTTTCTTTCTTTTTTAGGGGTTATCCTGTTCTTGTTTGGGGTGTTTTCGACTTGTTTTGGGGTCTCCGTTGGGTTTTAGTTGGATTCTCGTTGGTCGTTAGGGTAAATGGGAGTGGATTGTGGGTTTTGAAGAAGATCAGGTGAGTTTAGGGTGGTTTTGCGGGGAAATTCATAGTGTTTGGTGTTTTTTCTTCTGATCCAGTTCTTTTCTGGGGTGTTTTTGAGGTGTTTTTGGGGTTTCCGTTGGGTTTCGTTGAGTTCCTAATGGGTTTTATGGTGGTTGGGAGTGGACATTTGGATTTGGAGAACATCAGGTACGTTTAGAGTGGTTTTGGGATTGGATCCGTGCTTTTTGGGGTTTTCTTTCGTTTTTGGGGGTGATCCTGTTCTTGTTTGGGGTGTTTTGGACGTGTTATGGGGTCTCCGTTGGGTTTCATTGGGTTTCTCGTGGTCATCATGGTGGAAAAGTGTAAATTGTGGGTTTTGGAGAACATCAGGTAGGTTTAGGGTGTTTTTTGGGGTGGATCTATGTTTTTGGGGGATTTTCTTCCAGTTTTGGGGGTGATTCCGTTCTTGTTTGGGGTGTTTTTGACGTGTTTTGTGGTCTCTGTTTTGTTTCGTTGTGTTTTCCTTGTTCATTTTGGTGGAAAAGGCTGAATAGTGGGTTTTGGAGAACATCAGGTAGGTTTAGGGTGGTTTTGGGATTTGATCCGTGCTTTTTGGGGATTTTGTTCCAGTTTTGGGGGTGATTCCGTTCTTGTTTGTGGTGTTTTTGATGTGTTTTGGGTTCTCCGTTGGGTTTCGTTGGGTTTTCCGTTGGCATCATGGTGGAAAAGGGTAAATTGTGGGTTTTGGAGAACATCAGGTAGGTTTAGGGGGACTTTTGGGGTGGATTCATGGTATTTGTTTTTTTTTTTTTTTCTGTTTTTCTGGGTTGATCCCGTTCTTTTTTGGTGTGTTTTTGATGTGTTTTGGGGTCTCCGTTGGGTTTTGTTGGGTTCTTGTTGGTCATCATGTTGGAAAAGTGTAAATTGTGGGTTTTGGAGAATATCAGGTGAGTTTAAGTTTTTCTGGGTGGTGAATCTATGGTTTTGGTTGAATTCTTCTGTTTTTTTTTAGCGTTTTCTTCTGTTTTTGGGGTGGTCCCATTCTTGTTTGGGGTGTTTTTGACATATTTTGGGGTCTCCGTTGGTTTTTGTTGGGTTCTTGTTGTTCATCATGGTGGAAAAGGGTAAATTGTGGGTATTGGAGAACATCAGGTAGGTTTAGGGGGACTTTTGGGGTGGATCAACGGCTTTTAGGGTTTTCTTTCGGTTTTGGGGGTGATCCCGCTTTTTTTTGTGGTGTTTTTGACGTGTTTTGGGGTTTCCGTTGCGTTTCGTTGATTTCCTAATGTGTTTTAAGTTTGTTGGGAGTGGACTTTGGGATTTGGAGAACATCAGGTAGGTTTAGTGTGTTTTTGGGGTGGATCTATGTTTTTTGGGGTTTTCTTTCTTTTTTAGGGGTTATCCTGTTCTTGTTTGGGGTGTTTTCGACTTGTTTTGGGGTCTCCGTTGGGTTTTAGTTGGATTCTCGTTGGTCGTTAGGGTAAATGGGAGTGGATTGTGGGTTTTGAAGAAGATCAGGTGAGTTTAGGGTGGTTTTGCGGGGAAATTCATAGTGTTTGGTGTTTTTTCTTCTGATCCAGTTCTTTTCTGGGGTGTTTTTGAGGTGTTTTTGGGGTTTCCGTTGGGTTTCGTTGAGTTCCTAATGGGTTTTATGGTGGTTGGGAGTGGACATTTGGATTTGGAGAACATCAGGTACGTTTAGAGTGGTTTTGGGATTGGATCCGTGCTTTTTGGGGTTTTCTTTCGTTTTTGGGGGTGATCCTGTTCTTGTTTGGGGTGTTTTGGACGTGTTTTGGGTTCTCCGTTGGGTTTCGTTGTGTTTTCCGTGGTCATCATGGTGGAAAAGTGTAAATTGTGGGTTTTGGAGAACATCAGGTAGGTTTAGGGTGTTTTTTGGGGTGGATCTATGTTTTTGGGGGATTTTCTTCCAGTTTTGGGGGTGATTCCGTTCTTGTTTGGGGTGTTTTTGACGTGTTTTGTGGTCTCTGTTTTGTTTCGTTGTGTTTTCCTTGTTCATTTTGGTGGAAAAGGCTGAATAGTGGGTTTTGGAGAACATCAGGTATGTTTAGGGTGATTTTGGGATTTGATCCGTGCTTTTTGGGGATTTTGTTCCAGTTTTGGGGGTGATTCCGTTCTTGTTTGTGGTGTTTTTGATGTGTTTTGGGTTCTCCGTTGGGTTTCGTTGGGTTTTCCGTTGGCATCATGGTGGAAAAGGGTAAATTGTGGGTTTTGGAGAACATCAGGTAGGTTTAGGGGGACTTTTGGGGTGGATTCATGGTATTTGTTTTTTTTTTTTTCTGTTTTTCTGGGGTGATCCCGTTCTTTTTTGGTGTGTTTTTGATGTGTTTTGGGGTCTCCGTTGGGTTTTGTTGGGTTCTTGTTGGTCATCATGTTGGAAAAGTGTAAATTGTGGGTTTTGGAGAATATCAGGTGAGTTTAAGTTTTTCTGGGTGGTGAATCTATGGTTTTGGTTGAATTCTTCTGTATTTTTTGTTTTTTTTTTTTTTTAGCGTTTTCTTCTGTTTTTGGGGTGGTCCCATTCTTGTTTGGGGTGTTTTTGACATATTTTGGGGTCTCCGTTGGTTTTTGTTGGGTTCTTGTTGTTCATCATGGTGGAAAAGGGTAAATTGTGGGTATTGGAGAACATCAGGTAGGTTTAGGGGGACTTTTGGGGTGGATCAACGGCTTTTAGGGTTTTCTTTCGGTTTTGGGGGTGATCCCGCTTTTTTTTGTGGTGTTTTTGACGTGTTTTGGGGTTTCCGTTGCGTTTCGTTGATTTCCTAATGTGTTTTAAGTTTGTTGGGAGTGGACTTTGGGATTTGGAGAACATCAGGTAGGTTTAGTGTGTTTTTGGGGTGGATCTATGTTTTTTGGGGTTTTCTTTCTTTTTTAGGGGTTATCCTGTTCTTGTTTGGGGTGTTTTCGACTTGTTTTGGGGTCTCCGTTGGGTTTTAGTTGGATTCTCGTTGGTCGTTAGGGTAAATGGGAGTGGATTGTGGGTTTTGAAGAAGATCAGGTGAGTTTAGGGTGGTTTTGCGGGGAAATTCATAGTGTTTGGTGTTTTTTCTTCTGATCCAGTTCTTTTCTGGGGTGTTTTTGAGGTGTTTTTGGGGTTTCCGTTGGGTTTCGTTGAGTTCCTAATGGGTTTTATGGTGGTTGGGAGTGGACATTTGGATTTGGAGAACATCAGGTACGTTTAGAGTGGTTTTGGGATTGGATCCGTGCTTTTTGGGGTTTTCTTTCGTTTTTGGGGGTGATCCTGTTCTTGTTTGGGGTGTTTTGGACGTGTTTTGGGTTCTCCGTTGGGTTTCGTTGTGTTTTCCGTGGTCATCATGGTGGAAAAGTGTAAATTGTGGGTTTTGGAGAACATCAGGTAGGTTTAGGGTGTTTTTTGGGGTGGATCTATGTTTTTGGGGGATTTTCTTCCAGTTTTGGGGGTGATTCCGTTCTTGTTTGGGGTGTTTTTGACGTGTTTTGTGGTCTCTGTTTTGTTTCGTTGTGTTTTCCTTGTTCATTTTGGTGGAAAAGGCTGAATAGTGGGTTTTGGAGAACATCAGGTATGTTTAGGGTGATTTTGGGATTTGATCCGTGCTTTTTGGGGATTTTGTTCCAGTTTTGGGGGTGATTCCGTTCTTGTTTGTGGTGTTTTTGATGTGTTTTGGGTTCTCCGTTGGGTTTCGTTGGGTTTTCCGTTGGCATCATGGTGGAAAAGGGTAAATTGTGGGTTTTGGAGAACATCAGGTAGGTTTAGGGGGACTTTTGGGGTGGATTCATGGTATTTGTTTTTTTTTTTTTTCTGTTTTTCTGGGGTGATCCCGTTCTTTTTGGGTGTGTTTTTGATGTGTTTTGGGGTCTCCGTTGGGTTTTGTTGGGTTCTTGTTGGTCATCATGTTGGAAAAGTGTAAATTGTGGGTTTTGGAGAATATCAGGTGAGTTTAAGTTTTTCTGGGTGGTGAATCTATGGTTTTGGTTGAATTCTTCTGTTTTTTTTTAGCGTTTTCTTCTGTTTTTGGGGTGGTCCCATTCTTGTTTGGGGTGTTTTTGACATATTTTGGGGTCTCCGTTGGTTTTTGTTGGGTTCTTGTTGTTCATCATGGTGGAAAAGGGTAAATTGTGGGTATTGGAGAACATCAGGTAGGTTTAGGGGGACTTTTGGGGTGGATCAACGGCTTTTAGGGTTTTCTTTCGGTTTTGGGGGTGATCCCGCTTTTTTTTGTGGTGTTTTTGACGTGTTTTGGGGTTTCCGTTGCGTTTCGTTGATTTCCTAATGTGTTTTAAGTTTGTTGGGAGTGGACTTTGGGATTTGGAGAACATCAGGTAGGTTTAGTGTGTTTTTGGGGTGGATCTATGTTTTTTGGGGTTTTCTTTCTTTTTTAGGGGTTATCCTGTTCTTGTTTGGGGTGTTTTCGACTTGTTTTGGGGTCTCCGTTGGGTTTTAGTTGGATTCTCGTTGGTCGTTAGGGTAAATGGGAGTGGATTGTGGGTTTTGAAGAAGATCAGGTGAGTTTAGGGTGGTTTTGCGGGGAAATTCATAGTGTTTGGTGTTTTTTCTTCTGATCCAGTTCTTTTCTGGGGTGTTTTTGAGGTGTTTTTGGGGTTTCCGTTGGGTTTCGTTGAGTTCCTAATGGGTTTTATGGTGGTTGGGAGTGGACATTTGGATTTGGAGAACATCAGGTACGTTTAGAGTGGTTTTGGGATTGGATCCGTGCTTTTTGGGGTTTTCTTTCGTTTTTGGGGGTGATCCTGTTCTTGTTTGGGGTGTTTTGGACGTGTTTTGGGTTCTCCGTTGGGTTTCGTTGTGTTTTCCGTGGTCATCATGGTGGAAAAGTGTAAATTGTGGGTTTTGGAGAACATCAGGTAGGTTTAGGGTGTTTTTTGGGGTGGATCTATGTTTTTGGGGGATTTTCTTCCAGTTTTGGGGGTGATTCCGTTCTTGTTTGGGGTGTTTTTGACGTGTTTTGTGGTCTCTGTTTTGTTTCGTTGTGTTTTCCTTGTTCATTTTGGTGGAAAAGGCTGAATAGTGGGTTTTGGAGAACATCAGGTATGTTTAGGGTGATTTTGGGATTTGATCCGTGCTTTTTGGGGATTTTGTTCCAGTTTTGGGGGTGATTCCGTTCTTGTTTGTGGTGTTTTTGATGTGTTTTGGGTTCTCCGTTGGGTTTCGTTGGGTTTTCCGTTGGCATCATGGTGGAAAAGGGTAAATTGTGGGTTTTGGAGAACATCAGGTAGGTTTAGGGGGACTTTTGGGGTGGATTCATGGTATTTGTTTTTTTTTTTTTCTGTTTTTCTGGGGTGATCCCGTTCTTTTTGGGTGTGTTTTTGATGTGTTTTGGGGTCTCCGTTGGGTTTTGTTGGGTTCTTGTTGGTCATCATGTTGGAAAAGTGTAAATTGTGGGTTTTGGAGAATATCAGGTGAGTTTAAGTTTTTCTGGGTGGTGAATCTATGGTTTTGGTTGAATTCTTCTGTTTTTTTTTAGCGTTTTCTTCTGTTTTTGGGGTGGTCCCATTCTTGTTTGGGGTGTTTTTGACATATTTTGGGGTCTCCGTTGGTTTTTGTTGGGTTCTTGTTGTTCATCATGGTGGAAAAGGGTAAATTGTGGGTATTGGAGAACATCAGGTAGGTTTAGGGGGACTTTTGGGGTGGATCAACGGCTTTTAGGGTTTTCTTTCGGTTTTGGGGGTGATCCCGCTTTTTTTTGTGGTGTTTTTGACGTGTTTTGGGGTTTTCGTTGCGTTTCGTTGATTTCCTAATGTGTTTTAAGTTTGTTGGGAGTGGACTTTGGGATTTGGAGAACATCAGGTAGGTTTAGTGTGTTTTTGGGGTGGATCTATGTTTTTTGGGGTTTTCTTTCTTTTTTAGGGGTTATCCTGTTCTTGTTTGGGGTGTTTTCGACTTGTTTTGGGGTCTCCGTTGGGTTTTAGTTGGATTCTCGTTGGTCGTTAGGGTAAATGGGAGTGGATTGTGGGTTTTGAAGAAGATCAGGTGAGTTTAGGGTGGTTTTGCGGGGAAATTCATAGTGTTTGGTGTTTTTTCTTCTGATCCAGTTCTTTTCTGGGGTGTTTTTGAGGTGTTTTTGGGGTTTCCGTTGGGTTTCGTTGAGTTCCTAATGGGTTTTATGGTGGTTGGGAGTGGACATTTGGATTTGGAGAACATCAGGTACGTTTAGAGTGGTTTTGGGATTGGATCCGTGCTTTTTGGGGTTTTCTTTCGTTTTTGGGGGTGATCCTGTTCTTGTTTGGGGTGTTTTGGACGTGTTTTGGGTTCTCCGTTGGGTTTCGTTGTGTTTTCCGTGGTCATCATGGTGGAAAAGTGTAAATTGTGGGTTTTGGAGAACATCAGGTAGGTTTAGGGTGTTTTTTGGGGTGGATCTATGTTTTTGGGGGATTTTCTTCCAGTTTTGGGGGTGATTCCGTTCTTGTTTGGGGTGTTTTTGACGTGTTTTGTGGTCTCTGTTTTGTTTCGTTGTGTTTTCCTTGTTCATTTTGGTGGAAAAGGCTGAATAGTGGGTTTTGGAGAACATCAGGTATGTTTAGGGTGATTTTGGGATTTGATCCGTGCTTTTTGGGGATTTTGTTCCAGTTTTGGGGGTGATTCCGTTCTTGTTTGTGGTGTTTTTGATGTGTTTTGGGTTCTCCGTTGGGTTTCGTTGGGTTTTCCGTTGGCATCATGGTGGAAAAGGGTAAATTGTGGGTTTTGGAGAACATCAGGTAGGTTTAGGGGGACTTTTGGGGTGGATTCATGGTATTTGTTTTTTTTTTTTTTCTGTTTTTCTGGGGTGATCCCGTTCTTTTTGGGTGTGTTTTTGATGTGTTTTGGGGTCTCCGTTGGGTTTTGTTGGGTTCTTGTTGGTCATCATGTTGGAAAAGTGTAAATTGTGGGTTTTGGAGAATATCAGGTGAGTTTAAGTTTTTCTGGGTGGTGAATCTATGGTTTTGGTTGAATTCTTCTGTTTTTTTTTAGCGTTTTCTTCTGTTTTTGGGGTGGTCCCATTCTTGTTTGGGGTGTTTTTGACATATTTTGGGGTCTCCGTTGGTTTTTGTTGGGTTCTTGTTGTTCATCATGGTGGAAAAGGGTAAATTGTGGGTATTGGAGAACATCAGGTAGGTTTAGGGGGACTTTTGGGGTGGATCAACGGCTTTTAGGGTTTTCTTTCGGTTTTGGGGGTGATCCCGTTTTTTTTTGTGGTGTTTTTGACGTGTTTTGGGGTTTCCGTTGCGTTTCGTTGATTTCCTAATGTGTTTTAAGTTTGTTGGGAGTGGACTTTGGGATTTGGAGAACATCAGGTAGGTTTAGTGTGTTTTTGGGGTGGATCTATGTTTTTTGGGGTTTTCTTTCTTTTTTAGGGGTTATCCTGTTCTTGTTTGGGGTGTTTTCGACTTGTTTTGGGGTCTCCGTTGGGTTTTAGTTGGATTCTCGTTGGTCGTTAGGGTAAATGGGAGTGGATTGTGGGTTTTGAAGAAGATCAGGTGAGTGTAGGGTGGTTTTGCGGGGAAATTCATAGTGTTTGGTGTTTTTTCTTCTGATCCAGTTCTTTTCTGGGGTGTTTTTGAGGTGTTTTTGGGGTTTCCGTTGGGTTTCGTTGAGTTCCTAATGGGTTTTATGGTGGTTGGGAGTGGACATTTGGATTTGGAGAACATCAGGTACGTTTAGAGTGGTTTTGGGATTGGATCCGTGCTTTTTGGGGTTTTCTTTCGTTTTTGGGGGTGATCCTGTTCTTGTTTGGGGTGTTTTGGACGTGTTATGGGGTCTCCGTTGGGTTTCATTGGGTTTCTCATGGTCATCATGGTGGAAAAGTGTAAATTGTGGGTTTTGGAGAACATCAGGTAGATTTAGGGTGTTTTTTGGGGTGGATCTATGTTTTTGGGGGATTTTCTTCCAGTTTTGGGGGTGATTCCGTTCTTGTTTGGGGTGTTTTTGACGTGTTTTGTGGTCTCTGTTTTGTTTCGTTGTGTTTTCCTTGTTCATTTTGGTGGAAAAGGCTGAATAGTGGGTTTTGGAGAACATCAGGTAGGTTTAGGGTGGTTTTGGGATTTGATCCGTGCTTTTTGGGGATTTTGTTCCAGTTTTGGGGGTGATTCCGTTCTTGTTTGTGGTGTTTTTGATGTGTTTTGGGTTCTCCGTTGGGTTTCGTTGGGTTTTCCGTTGGCATCATGGTGGAAAAGGGTAAATTGTGGGTTTTGGAGAACATCAGGTAGGTTTAGGGGGACTTTTGGGGTGGATTCATGGTATTTGTTTTTTTTTTTTTTCTGTTTTTCTGGGGTGATCCCGTTCTTTTTTGGTGTGTTTTTGATGTGTTTTGGGGTCTCCGTTGGGTTTTGTTGGGTTCTTGTTGGTCATCATGTTGGAAAAGTGTAAATTGTGGGTTTTGGAGAATATCAGGTGAGTTTAAGTTTTTCTGGGTGGTGAATCTATGGTTTTGGTTGAATTCTGTTTTTTTTTTAGCGTTTTCTTCTGTTTTTGGGGTGGTCCCATTCTTGTTTGGGGTGTTTTTGACATATTTTGGGGTCTCCGTTGGTTTTTGTTGGGTTCTTGTTGTTCATCATGGTGAAAACGAGTAAATTGTGGGTATTGGAGAACATCAGGTAGGTTTAGGGGGACTTTTCGGGTGGATTCATGGTATTTGTTTTTTTTTTTTTCTGTTTTTCTGGGGTGATCCCGTTCTTTTTGGGTGTGTTTTTGATGTGTTTTGGGGTCTCCGTTGGGTTTTGTTGGGTTCTTGTTGGTCATCATGTTGGAAAAGTGTAAATTGTGGGTTTTGGAGAATATCAGGTGAGTTTAAGTTTTTCTGGGTGGTGAATCTATGGTTTTGGTTGAATTCTTCTGTTTTTTTTTAGCGTTTTCTTCTGTTTTTGGGGTGGTCCCATTCTTGTTTGGGGTGTTTTTGACATATTTTGGGGTCTCCGTTGGTTTTTGTTGGGTTCTTGTTGTTCATCATGGTGGAAAAGGGTAAATTGTGGGTATTGGAGAACATCAGGTAGGTTTAGGGGGACTTTTGGGGTGGATCAACGGCTTTTAGGGTTTTCTTTCGGTTTTGGGGGTGATCCCGCTTTTTTTTGTGGTGTTTTTGACGTGTTTTGGGGTTTCCGTTGCGTTTCGTTGATTTCCTAATGTGTTTTAAGTTTGTTGGGAGTGGACTTTGGGATTTGGAGAACATCAGGTAGGTTTAGTGTGTTTTTGGGGTGGATCTATGTTTTTTGGGGTTTTCTTTCTTTTTTAGGGGTTATCCTGTTCTTGTTTGGGGTGTTTTCGACTTGTTTTGGGGTCTCCGTTGGGTTTTAGTTGGATTCTCGTTGGTCGTTAGGGTAAATGGGAGTGGATTGTGGGTTTTGAAGAAGATCAGGTGAGTTTAGGGTGGTTTTGCGGGGAAATTCATAGTGTTTGGTGTTTTTTCTTCTGATCCAGTTCTTTTCTGGGGTGTTTTTGAGGTGTTTTTGGGGTTTCCGTTGGGTTTCGTTGAGTTCCTAATGGGTTTTATGGTGGTTGGGAGTGGACATTTGGATTTGGAGAACATCAGGTACGTTTAGAGTGGTTTTGGGATTGGATCCGTGCTTTTTGGGGTTTTCTTTCGTTTTTGGGGGTGATCCTGTTCTTGTTTGGGGTGTTTTGGACGTGTTTTGGGTTCTCCGTTGGGTTTCGTTGTGTTTTCCGTGGTCATCATGGTGGAAAAGTGTAAATTGTGGGTTTTGGAGAACATCAGGTAGGTTTAGGGTGTTTTTTGGGGTGGATCTATGTTTTTGGGGGATTTTCTTCCAGTTTTGGGGGTGATTCCGTTCTTGTTTGGGGTGTTTTTGACGTGTTTTGTGGTCTCTGTTTTGTTTCGTTGTGTTTTCCTTGTTCATTTTGGTGGAAAAGGCTGAATAGTGGGTTTTGGAGAACATCAGGTATGTTTAGGGTGATTTTGGGATTTGATCCGTGCTTTTTGGGGATTTTGTTCCAGTTTTGGGGGTGATTCCGTTCTTGTTTGTGGTGTTTTTGATGTGTTTTGGGTTCTCCGTTGGGTTTCGTTGGGTTTTCCGTTGGCATCATGGTGGAAAAGGGTAAATTGTGGGTTTTGGAGAACATCAGGTAGGTTTAGGGGGACTTTTGGGGTGGATTCATGGTATTTGTTTTTTTTTTTTTTCTGTTTTTCTGGGGTGATCCCGTTCTTTTTTGGTGTGTTTTTGATGTGTTTTGGGGTCTCCGTTGGGTTTTGTTGGGTTCTTGTTGGTCATCATGTTGGAAAAGTGTAAATTGTGGGTTTTGGAGAATATCAGGTGAGTTTAAGTTTTTCTGGGTGGTGAATCTATGGTTTTGGTTGAATTCTGTTTTTTTTTTAGCGTTCTCTTCTGTTTTTGGGGTGGTCCCATTCTTGTTTGGGGTGTTTTTGACATATTTTGGGGTCTCCGTTGGTTTTTGTTGGGTTCTTGTTGTTCATCATGGTGAAAACGAGTAAATTGTGGGTATTGGAGAACATCAGGTAGGTTTAGGGGGACTTTTGGGGTGGATTCATGGTATTTGTTTTTTTTTTTTTCTGTTTTTCTGGGGTGATCCCGTTCTTTTTGGGTGTGTTTTTGATGTGTTTTGGGGTCTCCGTTGGGTTTTGTTGGGTTCTTGTTGGTCATCATGTTGGAAAAGTGTAAATTGTGGGTTTTGGAGAATATCAGGTGAGTTTAAGTTTTTCTGGGTGGTGAATCTATGGTTTTGGTTGAATTCTTCTGGTTTTTTTTAGCGTTTTCTTCTGTTTTTGGGGTGGTCCCATTCTTGTTTGGGGTGTTTTTGACATATTTTGGGGTCTCCGTTGGTTTTTGTTGGGTTCTTGTTGTTCATCATGGTGGAAAAGGGTAAATTGTGGGTATTGGAGAACATCAGGTAGGTTTAGGGGGACTATTGGGGTGGATCAACGGCTTTTAGGGTTTTCTTTCGGTTTTGGGGGTGATCCCGCTTTTTTTTGTGGTGTTTTTGACGTGTTTTGGGGTTTCCGTTGCATTTCGTTGATTTCCTAATGTGTTTTAAGTTTGTTGGGAGTGGACTTTGGGATTTGGAGAACATCAGGTAGGTTTAGTGTGTTTTTGGGGTGGATCTATGTTTTTTGGGGTTTTCTTTCTTTTTTAGGGGTTATCCTGTTCTTGTTTGGGGTGTTTTCGACTTGTTTTGGGGTCTCCGTTGGGTTTTAGTTGGATTCTCGTTGGTCGTTAGGGTAAATGGGAGTGGATTGTGGGTTTTGAAGAAGATCAGGTGAGTTTAGGGTGGTTTTGCGGGGAAATTCATAGTGTTTGGTGTTTTTTCTTCTGATCCAGTTCTTTTCTGGGGTGTTTTTGAGGTGTTTTTGGGGTTTCCGTTGGGTTTCGTTGAGTTCCTAATGGGTTTTATGGTGGTTGGGAGTGGACATTTGGATTTGGAGAACATCAGGTACGTTTAGAGTGGTTTTGGGATTGGATCCGTGCTTTTTGGGGTTTTCTTTCGTTTTTGGGGGTGATCCTGTTCTTGTTTGGGGTGTTTTGGACGTGTTATGGGGTCTCCGTTGGGTTTCATTGGGTTTCTCATGGTCATCATGGTGGAAAAGTGTAAATTGTGGGTTTTGGAGAACATCAGGTAGATTTAGGGTGTTTTTTGGGGTGGATCTATGTTTTTGGGGGATTTTCTTCCAGTTTTGGGGGTGATTCCGTTCTTGTTTGGGGTGTTTTTGACGTGTTTTGTGGTCTCTGTTTTGTTTCGTTGTGTTTTCCTTGTTCATTTTGGTGGAAAAGGCTGAATAGTGGGTTTTGGAGAACATCAGGTAGGTTTAGGGTGGTTTTGGGATTTGATCCGTGCTTTTTGGGGATTTTGTTCCAGTTTTGGGGGTGATTCCGTTCTTGTTTGTGGTGTTTTTGATGTGTTTTGGGTTCTCCGTTGGGTTTCGTTGGGTTTTCCGTTGGCATCATGGTGGAAAAGGGTAAATTGTGGGTTTTGGAGAACATCAGGTAGGTTTAGGGGGACTTTTGGGGTGGATTCATGGTATTTGTTTTTTTTTTTTTTCTGTTTTTCTGGGTTGATCCCGTTCTTTTTTGGTGTGTTTTTGATGTGTTTTGGGGTCTCCGTTGGGTTTTGTTGGGTTCTTGTTGGTCATCATGTTGGAAAAGTGTAAATTGTGGGTTTTGGAGAATATCAGGTGAGTTTAAGTTTTTCTGGGTGGTGAATCTATGGTTTTGGTTGAATTCTTCTGTTTTTTTTTAGCGTTTTCTTCTGTTTTTGGGGTGGTCCCATTCTTGTTTGGGGTGTTTTTGACATATTTTTGGGGTCTCCGTTGGTTTTTGTTGGGTTCTTGTTGTTCATCATGGTGAAAACGTGTAAATTGTGGGTATTGGAGAACATCAGGTAGGTTTAGGGGGACTTTTGGGGTGGATCAACGGCTTTTAGGGTTTTCTTTCGGTTTTGGGGGTGATCCCGCTTTTTTTTGTGGTGTTTTTGACGTGTTTTGGGGTTTCCGTTGCGTTTCGTTGATTTCCTAATGTGTTTTAAGTTTGTTGGGAGTGGACTTTGGGATTTGGAGAACATCAGGTAGGTTTAGTGTGTTTTTGGGGTGGATCTATGTTTTTTGGGGTTTTCTTTCTTTTTTAGGGGTTATCCTGTTCTTGTTTGGGGTGTTTTCGACTTGTTTTGGGGTCTCCGTTGGGTTTTAGTTGGATTCTCGTTGGTCGTTAGGGTAAATGGGAGTGGATTGTGGGTTTTGAAGAAGATCAGGTGAGTTTAGGGTGGTTTTGCGGGGAAATTCATAGTGTTTGGTGTTTTTTCTTCTGATCCAGTTCTTTTCTGGGGTGTTTTTGAGGTGTTTTTGGGGTTTCCGTTGGGTTTCGTTGAGTTCCTAATGGGTTTTATGGTGGTTGGGAGTGGACATTTGGATTTGGAGAACATCAGGTACGTTTAGAGTGGTTTTGGGATTGGATCCGTGCTTTTTGGGGTTTTCTTTCGTTTTTGGGGGTGATCCTGTTCTTGTTTGGGGTGTTTTGGACGTGTTATGGGGTCTCCGTTGGGTTTCATTGGGTTTCTCGTGGTCATCATGGTGGAAAAGTGTAAATTGTGGGTTTTGGAGAACATCAGGTAGATTTAGGGTGTTTTTTGGGGTGGATCTATGTTTTTGGGGGATTTTCTTCCAGTTTTGGGGGTGATTCCGTTCTTGTTTGGGGTGTTTTTGACGTGTTTTGTGGTCTCTGCTTTGTTTCGTTGTGTTTTCCTTGTTCATTTTGGTGGAAAAGGCTGAATAGTGGGTTTTGGAGAACATCAGGTAGGTTTAGGGTGGTTTTGGGATTTGATCCGTGCTTTTTGGGGATTTTGTTCCAGTTTTGGGGGTGATTCCGTTCTTGTTTGTGGTGTTTTTGATGTGTTTTGGGTTCTCCGTTGGGTTTCGTTGGGTTTTCCGTTGACATCATGGTGGAAAAGGGTAAATTGTGGGTTTTGGAGAACATCAGGTAGGTTTAGGGGGACTATTGGGGTGGATCAACGGCTTTTAGGGTTTTCTTTCGGTTTTGGGGGTGATCCCGCTTTTTTTTGTGGTGTTTTTGACGTGTTTTGGGGTTTCCGTTGCGTTTCGTTGATTTCCTAATGTGTTTTAAGTTTGTTGGGAGTGGACTTTGGGATTTGGAGAACATCAGGTAGGTTTAGTGTGTTTTTGGGGTGGATCTATGTTTTTTGGGGTTTTCTTTCTTTTTTAGGGGTTATCCTGTTCTTGTTTGGGGTGTTTTCGACTTGTTTTGGGGTCTCCGTTGGGTTTTAGTTGGATTCTCGTTGGTCGTTAGGGTAAATGGGAGTGGATTGTGGGTTTTGAAGAAGATCAGGTGAGTTTAGGGTGGTTTTGCGGGGAAATTCATAGTGTTTGGTGTTTTTTCTTCTGATCCAGTTCTTTTCTGGGGTGTTTTTGAGGTGTTTTTGGGGTTTCCGTTGGGTTTCGTTGAGTTCCTAATGGGTTTTATGGTGGTTGGGAGTGGACATTTGGATTTGGAGAACATCAGGTACGTTTAGAGTGGTTTTGGGATTGGATCCGTGCTTTTTGGGGTTTTCTTTCGTTTTTGGGGGTGATCCTGTTCTTGTTTGGGGTGTTTTGGACGTGTTATGGGGTCTCCGTTGGGTTTCATTGGGTTTCTCGTGGTCATCATGGTGGAAAAGTGTAAATTGTGGGTTTTGGAGAACATCAGGTAGATTTAGGGTGTTTTTTGGGGTGGATCTATGTTTTTGGGGGATTTTCTTCCAGTTTTGGGGGTGATTCCGTTCTTGTTTGGGGTGTTTTTGACGTGTTTTGTGGTCTCTGTTTTGTTTCGTTGTGTTTTCCTTGTTCATTTTGGTGGAAAAGGCTGAATAGTGGGTTTTGGAGAACATCAGGTAGGTTTAGGGTGGTTTTGGGATTTGATCCGTGCTTTTTGGGGATTTTGTTCCAGTTTTGGGGGTGATTCCGTTCTTGTTTGTGGTGTTTTTGATGTGTTTTGGGTTCTCCGTTGGGTTTCGTTGGGTTTTCCGTTGGCATCATGGTGGAAAAGGGTAAATTGTGGGTTTTGGAGAACATCAGGTAGGTTTAGGGGGACTTTTGGGGTGGATTCATGGTATTTGTTTTTTTTTTTTTCTGTTTTTCTGGGGTGATCCCGTTCTTTTTTGGTGTGTTTTTGATGTGTTTTGGGGTCTCCGTTGGGTTTTGTTGGGTTCTTGTTGGTCATCATGTTGGAAAAGTGTAAATTGTGGGTTTTGGAGAATATCAGGTGAGTTTAAGTTTTTCTGGGTGGTGAATCTATGGTTTTGGTTGAATTCTTCTGTTTTTTTTTAGCGTTTTCTTCTGTTTTTGGGGTGGTCCCATTCTTGTTTGGGGTGTTTTTGACATATTTTGGGGTCTCCGTTGGTTTTTGTTGGGTTCTTGTTGTTCATCATGGTGGAAAAGGGTAAATTGTGGGTATTGGAGAACATCAGGTAGGTTTAGGGGGACTTTTGGGGTGGATCAACGGCTTTTAGGGTTTTCTTTCGGTTTTGGGGGTGATCCCGCTTTTTTTTGTGGTGTTTTTGACGTGTTTTGGGGTTTCCGTTGCGTTTCGTTGATTTCCTAATGTGTTTTAAGTTTGTTGGGAGTGGACTTTGGGATTTGGAGAACATCAGGTAGGTTTAGTGTGTTTTTGGGGTGGATCTATGTTTTTTGGGGTTTTCTTTCTTTTTTAGGGGTTATCCTGTTCTTGTTTGGGGTGTTTTCGACTTGTTTTGGGGTCTCCGTTGGGTTTTAGTTGGATTCTCGTTGGTCGTTAGGGTAAATGGGAGTGGATTGTGGGTTTTGAAGAAGATCAGGTGAGTTTAGGGTGGTTTTGCGGGGAAATTCATAGTGTTTGGTGTTTTTTCTTCTGATCCAGTTCTTTTCTGGGGTGTTTTTGAGGTGTTTTTGGGGTTTCCGTTGGGTTTCGTTGAGTTCCTAATGGGTTTTATGGTGGTTGGGAGTGGACATTTGGATTTGGAGAACATCAGGTACGTTTAGAGTGGTTTTGGGATTGGATCCGTGCTTTTTGGGGTTTTCTTTCGTTTTTGGGGGTGATCCTGTTCTTGTTTGGGGTGTTTTGGACGTGTTATGGGGTCTCCGTTGGGTTTCATTGGGTTTCTCGTGGTCATCATGGTGGAAAAGTGTAAATTGTGGGTTTTGGAGAACATCAGGTAGATTTAGGGTGTTTTTTGGGGTGGATCTATGTTTTTGGGGGATTTTCTTCCAGTTTTGGGGGTGATTCCGTTCTTGTTTGGGGTGTTTTTGACGTGTTTTGTGGTCTCTGTTTTGTTTCGTTGTGTTTTCCTTGTTCATTTTGGTGGAAAAGGCTGAATAGTGGGTTTTGGAGAACATCAGGTAGGTTTAGGGTGGTTTTGGGATTTGATCCGTGCTTTTTGGGGATTTTGTTCCAGTTTTGGGGGTGATTCCGTTCTTGTTTGTGGTGTTTTTGATGTGTTTTGGGTTCTCCGTTGGGTTTCGTTGGGTTTTCCGTTGGCATCATGGTGGAAAAGGGTAAATTGTGGGTTTTGGAGAACATCAGGTAGGTTTAGGGGGACTTTTGGGGTGGATTCATGGTATTTGTTTTTTTTTTTTTCTGTTTTTCTGGGGTGATCCCGTTCTTTTTGGGTGTGTTTTTGATGTGTTTTGGGGTCTCCGTTGGGTTTTGTTGGGTTCTTGTTGGTCATCATGTTGGAAAAGTGTAAATTGTGGGTTTTGGAGAATATCAGGTGAGTTTAAGTTTTTCTGGGTGGTGAATCTATGGTTTTGGTTGAATTCTTCTGTTTTTTTTTTTTTTTTTTAGCGTTTTCTTCTGTTTTTGGGGTGGTCCCATTCTTGTTTGGGGTGTTTTTGACATATTTTGGGGTCTCCGTTGGGTTTTGTTGGGTTCTTGTTGTTCATCATGGTGGAAAAGGGTAAATTGTGGGTATTGGAGAACATCAGGTAGGTTTAGGGGGACTTTTGGGGTGGATCAACGGCTTTTAGGGTTTTCTTTCGGTTTTGGGGGTGATCCCGCTTTTTTTTGTGGTGTTTTTGACGTGTTTTGGGGTTTCCGTTGCGTTTCGTTGATTTCCTAATGTGTTTTAAGTTTGTTGGGAGTGGACTTTGGGATTTGGAGAACATCAGGTAGGTTTAGTGTGTTTTTGGGGTGGATCTATGTTTTTTGGGGTTTTCTTTCTTTTTTAGGGGTTATCCTGTTCTTGTTTGGGGTGTTTTCGACTTGTTTTGGGGTCTCCGTTGGGTTTTAGTTGGATTCTCGTTGGTCGTTAGGGTAAATGGGAGTGGATTGTGGGTTTTGAAGAAGATCAGGTGAGTTTAGGGTGGTTTTGCGGGGAAATTCATAGTGTTTGGTGTTTTTTCTTCTGATCCAGTTCTTTTCTGGGGTGTTTTTGAGGTGTTTTTGGGGTTTCCGTTGGGTTTCGTTGAGTTCCTAATGGGTTTTATGGTGGTTGGGAGTGGACATTTGGATTTGGAGAACATCAGGTACGTTTAGAGTGGTTTTGGGATTGGATCCGTGCTTTTTGGGGTTTTCTTTCGTTTTTGGGGGTGATCCTGTTCTTGTTTGGGGTGTTTTGGACGTGTTATGGGGTCTCCGTTGGGTTTCATTGGGTTTCTCGTGGTCATCATGGTGGAAAAGTGTAAATTGTGGGTTTTGGAGAACATCAGGTAGATTTAGGGTGTTTTTTGGGGTGGATCTATGTTTTTGGGGGATTTTCTTCCAGTTTTGGGGGTGATTCCGTTCTTGTTTGGGGTGTTTTTGACGTGTTTTGTGGTCTCTGTTTTGTTTCGTTGTGTTTTCCTTGTTCATTTTGGTGGAAAAGGCTGAATAGTGGGTTTTGGAGAACATCAGGTAGGTTTAGGGTGGTTTTGGGATTTGATCCGTGCTTTTTGGGGATTTTGTTCCAGTTTTGGGGGTGATTCCGTTCTTGTTTGTGGTGTTTTTGATGTGTTTTGGGTTCTCCGTTGGGTTTCGTTGGGTTTTCCGTTGGCATCATGGTGGAAAAGGGTAAATTGTGGGTTTTGGAGAACATCAGGTAGGTTTAGGGGGACTTTTGGGGTGGATTCATGGTATTTGTTTTTTTTTTTTTTCTGTTTTTCTGGGGTGATCCCGTTCTTTTTTGGTGTGTTTTTGATGTGTTTTGGGGTCTCCGTTGGGTTTTGTTGGGTTCTTGTTGGTCATCATGTTGGAAAAGTGTAAATTGTGGGTTTTGGAGAATATCAGGTGAGTTTAAGTTTTTCTGGGTGGTGAATCTATGGTTTTGGTTGAATTCTTCTGTTTTTTTTTAGCGTTTTCTTCTGTTTTTGGGGTGGTCCCATTCTTGTTTGGGGTGTTTTTGACATATTTTTGGGGTCTCCGTTGGTTTTTGTTGGGTTCTTGTTGTTCATCATGGTGAAAACGTGTAAATTGTGGGTATTGGAGAACATCAGGTAGGTTTAGGGGGACTTTTGGGGTGGATCAACGGCTTTTAGGGTTTTCTTTCGGTTTTGGGGGTGATCCCGCTTTTTTTTGTGGTGTTTTTGACGTGTTTTGGGGTTTCCGTTGCGTTTCGTTGATTTCCTAATGTGTTTTAAGTTTGTTGGGAGTGGACTTTGGGATTTGGAGAACATCAGGTAGGTTTAGTGTGTTTTTGGGGTGGATCTATGTTTTTTGGGGTTTTCTTTCTTTTTTAGGGGTTATCCTGTTCTTGTTTGGGGTGTTTTCGACTTGTTTTGGGGTCTCCGTTGGGTTTTAGTTGGATTCTCGTTGGTCGTTAGGGTAAATGGGAGTGGATTGTGGGTTTTGAAGAAGATCAGGTGAGTTTAGGGTGGTTTTGCGGGGAAATTCATAGTGTTTGGTGTTTTTTCTTCTGATCCAGTTCTTTTCTGGGGTGTTTTTGAGGTGTTTTTGGGGTTTCCGTTGGGTTTCGTTGAGTTCCTAATGGGTTTTATGGTGGTTGGGAGTGGACATTTGGATTTGGAGAACATCAGGTACGTTTAGAGTGGTTTTGGGATTGGATCCGTGCTTTTTGGGGTTTTCTTTCGTTTTTGGGGGTGATCCTGTTCTTGTTTGGGGTGTTTTGGACGTGTTATGGGGTCTCCGTTGGGTTTCATTGGGTTTCTCGTGGTCATCATGGTGGAAAAGTGTAAATTGTGGGTTTTGGAGAACATCAGGTAGATTTAGGGTGTTTTTTGGGGTGGATCTATGTTTTTGGGGGATTTTCTTCCAGTTTTGGGGGTGATTCCGTTCTTGTTTGGGGTGTTTTTGACGTGTTTTGTGGTCTCTGTTTTGTTTCGTTGTGTTTTCCTTGTTCATTTTGGTGGAAAAGGCTGAATAGTGGGTTTTGGAGAACATCAGGTAGGTTTAGGGTGGTTTTGGGATTTGATCCGTGCTTTTTGGGGATTTTGTTCCAGTTTTGGGGGTGATTCCGTTCTTGTTTGTGGTGTTTTTGATGTGTTTTGGGTTCTCCGTTGGGTTTCGTTGGGTTTTCCGTTGGCATCATGGTGGAAAAGGGTAAATTGTGGGTTTTGGAGAACATCAGGTAGGTTTAGGGGGACTTTTGGGGTGGATTCATGGTATTTGTTTTTTTTTTTTTCTGTTTTTCTGGGGTGATCCCGTTCTTTTTTGGTGTGTTTTTGATGTGTTTTGGGGTCTCCGTTGGGTTTTGTTGGGTTCTTGTTGGTCATCATGTTGGAAAAGTGTAAATTGTGGGTTTTGGAGAATATCAGGTGAGTTTAAGTTTTTCTGGGTGGTGAATCTATGGTTTTGGTTGAATTCTTCTGTTTTTTTTTAGCGTTTTCTTCTGTTTTTGGGGTGGTCCCATTCTTGTTTGGGGTGTTTTTGACATATTTTGGGGTCTCCGTTGGTTTTTGTTGGGTTCTTGTTGTTCATCATGGTGGAAAAGGGTAAATTGTGGGTATTGGAGAACATCAGGTAGGTTTAGGGGGACTTTTGGGGTGGATCAACGGCTTTTAGGGTTTTCTTTCGGTTTTGGGGGTGATCCCGCTTTTTTTTGTGGTGTTTTTGACGTGTTTTGGGGTTTCCGTTGCGTTTCGTTGATTTCCTAATGTGTTTTAAGTTTGTTGGGAGTGGACTTTGGGATTTGGAGAACATCAGGTAGGTTTAGTGTGTTTTTGGGGTGGATCTATGTTTTTTGGGGTTTTCTTTCTTTTTTAGGGGTTATCCTGTTCTTGTTTGGGGTGTTTTCGACTTGTTTTGGGGTCTCCGTTGGGTTTTAGTTGGATTCTCGTTGGTCGTTAGGGTAAATGGGAGTGGATTGTGGGTTTTGAAGAAGATCAGGTGAGTTTAGGGTGGTTTTGCGGGGAAATTCATAGTGTTTGGTGTTTTTTCTTCTGATCCAGTTCTTTTCTGGGGTGTTTTTGAGGTGTTTTTGGGGTTTCCGTTGGGTTTCGTTGAGTTCCTAATGGGTTTTCTGGTGGTTGGGAGTGGACATTTGGATTTGGAGAACATCAGGTACGTTTAGAGTGGTTTTGGGATTGGATCCGTGCTTTTTGGGGTTTTCTTTCGTTTTTGGGGGTGATCCTGTTCTTGTTTGGGGTGTTTTGGACGTGTTATGGGGTCTCCGTTGGGTTTCATTGGGTTTCTCGTGGTCATCATGGTGGAAAAGTGTAAATTGTGGGTTTTGGAGAACATCAGGTAGATTTAGGGTGTTTTTTGGGGTGGATCTATGTTTTTGGGGGATTTTCTTCCAGTTTTGGGGGTGATTCCATTCTTGTTTGGGGTGTTTTTGACGTGTTTTGTGGTCTCTGTTTTGTTTCGTTGTGTTTTCCTTGTTCATTTTGGTGGAAAAGGCTGAATAGTGGGTTTTGGAGAACATCAGGTAGGTTTAGGGTGGTTTTGGGATTTGATCCGTGCTTTTTGGGGATTTTGTTCCAGTTTTGGGGGTGATTCCGTTCTTGTTTGTGGTGTTTTTGATGTGTTTTGGGTTCTCCGTTGGGTTTCGTTGGGTTTTCCGTTGGCATCATGGTGGAAAAGGGTAAATTGTGGGTTTTGGAGAACATCAGGTAGGTTTAGGGGGACTTTTGGGGTGGATTCATGGTATTTGTTTTTTTTTTTTTCTGTTTTTCTGGGGTGATCCCGTTCTTTTTGGGTGTGTTTTTGATGTGTTTTGGGGTCTCCGTTGGGTTTTGTTGGGTTCTTGTTGGTCATCATGTTGGAAAAGTGTAAATTGTGGGTTTTGGAGAATATCAGGTGAGTTTAAGTTTTTCTGGGTGGTGAATCTATGGTTTTGGTTGAATTCTTCTGTTTTTTTTTTAGCGTTTTCTTCTGTTTTTGGGGTGGTCCCATTCTTGTTTGGGGTGTTTTTGACATATTTTGGGGTCTCCGTTGGTTTTTGTTGGGTTCTTGTTGTTCATCATGGTGGAAAAGGGTAAATTGTGGGTATTGGAGAACATCAGGTAGGTTTAGGGGGACTTTTGGGGTGGATCAACGGCTTTTAGGGTTTTCTTTCGGTTTTGGGGGTGATCCCGCTTTTTTTTGTGGTGTTTTTGACGTGTTTTGGGGTTTCCGTTGCGTTTCGTTGATTTCCTAATGTGTTTTAAGTTTGTTGGGAGTGGACTTTGGGATTTGGAGAACATCAGGTAGGTTTAGTGTGTTTTTGGGGTGGATCTATGTTTTTTGGGGTTTTCTTTCTTTTTTAGGGGTTATCCTGTTCTTGTTTGGGGTGTTTTCGACTTGTTTTGGGGTCTCCGTTGGGTTTTAGTTGGATTCTCGTTGGTCGTTAGGGTAAATGGGAGTGGATTGTGGGTTTTGAAGAAGATCAGGTGAGTTTAGGGTGGTTTTGCAGGGAAATTCATAGTGTTTGGTGTTTTTTCTTCTGATCCAGTTCTTTTCTGGGGTGTTTTTGAGGTGTTTTTGGGGTTTCCGTTGGGTTTCGTTGAGTTCCTAATGGGTTTTATGGTGGTTGGGAGTGGACATTTGGATTTGGAGAACATCAGGTACGTTTAGAGTGGTTTTGGGATTGGATCCGTGCTTTTTGGGGTTTTCTTTCGTTTTTGGGGGTGATCCTGTTCTTGTTTGGGGTGTTTTGGACGTGTTATGGGGTCTCCGTTGGGTTTCATTGGGTTTCTCGTGGTCATCATGGTGGAAAAGTGTAAATTGTGGGTTTTGGAGAACATCAGGTAGATTTAGGGTGTTTTTTGGGGTGGATCTATGTTTTTGGGGGATTTTCTTCCAGTTTTGGGGGTGATTCCGTTCTTGTTTGGGGTGTTTTTGACGTGTTTTGTGGTCTCTGTTTTGTTTCGTTGTGTTTTCCTTGTTCATTTTGGTGGAAAAGGCTGAATAGTGGGTTTTGGAGAACATCAGGTAGGTTTAGGGTGGTTTTGGGATTTGATCCGTGCTTTTTGGGGATTTTGTTCCAGTTTTGGGGGTGATTCCGTTCTTGTTTGTGGTGTTTTTGATGTGTTTTGGGTTCTCCGTTGGGTTTCGTTGGGTTTTCCGTTGGCATCATGGTGGAAAAGGGTAAATTGTGGGTTTTGGAGAACATCAGGTAGGTTTAGGGGGACTTTTGGGGTGGATTCATGGTATTTGTTTTTTTTTTTTTCTGTTTTTCTGGGGTGATCCCGTTCTTTTTGGGTGTGTTTTTGATGTGTTTTGGGGTCTCCGTTGGGTTTTGTTGGGTTCTTGTTGGTCATCATGTTGGAAAAGTGTAAATTGTGGGTTTTGGAGAATATCAGGTGAGTTTAAGTTTTTCTGGGTGGTGAATCTATGGTTTTGGTTGAATTCTTCTGTTTTTTTTTTTTTTTTTTTAGCGTTTTCTTCTGTTTTTGGGGTGGTCCCATTCTTGTTTGGGGTGTTTTTGACATATTTTGGGGTCTCCGTTGGTTTTTGTTGGGTTCTTGTTGTTCATCATGGTGGAAAAGGGTAAATTGTGGGTATTGGAGAACATCAGGTAGGTTTAGGGGGACTTTTGGGGTGGATCAACGGCTTTTAGGGTTTTCTTTCGGTTTTGGGGGTGATCCCGCTTTTTTTTGTGGTGTTTTTGACGTGTTTTGGGGTTTCCGTTGCGTTTCGTTGATTTCCTAATGTGTTTTAAGTTTGTTGGGAGTGGACTTTGGGATTTGGAGAACATCAGGTAGGTTTAGTGTGTTTTTGGGGTGGATCTATGTTTTTTGGGGTTTTCTTTCTTTTTTAGGGGTTATCCTGTTCTTGTTTGGGGTGTTTTCGACTTGTTTTGGGGTCTCCGTTGGGTTTTAGTTGGATTCTCGTTGGTCGTTAGGGTAAATGGGAGTGGATTGTGGGTTTTGAAGAAGATCAGGTGAGTTTAGGGTGGTTTTGCGGGGAAATTCATAGTGTTTGGTGTTTTTTCTTCTGATCCAGTTCTTTTCTGGGGTGTTTTTGAGGTGTTTTTGGGGTTTCCGTTGGGTTTCGCTGAGTTCCTAATGGGTTTTATGGTGGTTGGGAGTGGACATTTGGATTTGGAGAACATCAGGTACGTTTAGAGTGGTTTTGGGATTGGATCCGTGCTTTTTGGGGTTTTCTTTCGTTTTTGGGGGTGATCCTGTTCTTGTTTGGGGTGTTTTGGACGTGTTATGGGGTCTCCGTTGGGTTTCATTGGGTTTCTCGTGGTCATCATGGTGGAAAAGTGTAAATTGTGGGTTTTGGAGAACATCAGGTAGATTTAGGGTGTTTTTTGGGGTGGATCTATGTTTTTGGGGGATTTTCTTCCAGTTTTGGGGGTGATTCCGTTCTTGTTTGGGGTGTTTTTGACGTGTTTTGTGGTCTCTGTTTTGTTTCGTTGTGTTTTCCTTGTTCATTTTGGTGGAAAAGGCTGAATAGTGGGTTTTGGAGAACATCAGGTAGGTTTAGGGTGGTTTTGGGATTTGATCCGTGCTTTTTGGGGATTTTGTTCCAGTTTTGGGGGTGATTCCGTTCTTGTTTGTGGTGTTTTTGATGTGTTTTGGGTTCTCCGTTGGGTTTCGTTGGGTTTTCCGTTGGCATCATGGTGGAAAAGGGTAAATTGTGGGTTTTGGAGAACATCAGGTAGGTTTAGGGGGACTTTTGGGGTGGATTCATGGTATTTGTTTTTTTTTTTTTCTGTTTTTCTGGGGTGATCCCGTTCTTTTTGGGTGTGTTTTTGATGTGTTTTGGGGTCTCCGTTGGGTTTTGTTGGGTTCTTGTTGGTCATCATGTTGGAAAAGTGTAAATTGTGGGTTTTGGAGAATATCAGGTGAGTTTAAGTTTTTCTGGGTGGTGAATCTATGGTTTTGGTTGAATTCTTCTGTTTTTTTTTTAGCGTTTTCTTCTGTTTTTGGGGTGGTCCCATTCTTGTTTGGGGTGTTTTTGACATATTTTGGGGTCTCCGTTGGTTTTTGTTGGGTTCTTGTTGTTCATCATGGTGGAAAAGGGTAAATTGTGGGTATTGGAGAACATCAGGTAGGTTTAGGGGGACTTTTGGGGTGGATCAACGGCTTTTAGGGTTTTCTTTCGGTTTTGGGGGTGATCCCGCTTTTTTTTGTGGTGTTTTTGACGTGTTTTGGGGTTTCCGTTGCGTTTCGTTGATTTCCTAATGTGTTTTAAGTTTGTTGGGAGTGGACTTTGGGATTTGGAGAACATCAGGTAGGTTTAGTGTGTTTTTGGGGTGGATCTATGTTTTTTGGGGTTTTCTTTCTTTTTTAGGGGTTATCCTGTTCTTGTTTGGGGTGTTTTCGACTTGTTTTGGGGTCTCCGTTGGGTTTTAGTTGGATTCTCGTTGGTCGTTAGGGTAAATGGGAGTGGATTGTGGGTTTTGAAGAAGATCAGGTGAGTTTAGGGTGGTTTTGCGGGGAAATTCATAGTGTTTGGTGTTTTTTCTTCTGATCCAGTTCTTTTCTGGGGTGTTTTTGAGGTGTTTTTGGGGTTTCCGTTGGGTTTCGTTGAGTTCCTAATGGGTTTTATGGTGGTTGGGAGTGGACATTTGGATTTGGAGAACATCAGGTACGTTTAGAGTGGTTTTGGGATTGGATCCGTGCTTTTTGGGGTTTTCTTTCGTTTTTGGGGGTGATCCTGTTCTTGTTTGGGGTGTTTTGGACGTGTTATGGGGTCTCCGTTGGGTTTCATTGGGTTTCTCGTGGTCATCATGGTGGAAAAGTGTAAATTGTGGGTTTTGGAGAACATCAGGTAGATTTAGGGTGTTTTTTGGGGTGGATCTATGTTTTTGGGGGATTTTCTTCCAGTTTTGGGGGTGATTCCGTTCTTGTTTGGGGTGTTTTTGACGTGTTTTGTGGTCTCTGTTTTGTTTCGTTGTGTTTTCCTTGTTCATTTTGGTGGAAAAGGCTGAATAGTGGGTTTTGGAGAACATCAGGTAGGTTTAGGGTGGTTTTGGGATTTGATCCGTGCTTTTTGGGGATTTTGTTCCAGTTTTGGGGGTGATTCCGTTCTTGTTTGTGGTGTTTTTGATGTGTTTTGGGTTCTCCGTTGGGTTTCGTTGGGTTTTCCGTTGGCATCATGGTGGAAAAGGGTAAATTGTGGGTTTTGGAGAACATCAGGTAGGTTTAGGGGGACTTTTGGGGTGGATTCATGGTATTTGTTTTTTTTTTTTTCTGTTTTTCTGGGGTGATCCCGTTCTTTTTGGGTGTGTTTTTGATGTGTTTTGGGGTCTCCGTTGGGTTTTGTTGGGTTCTTGTTGGTCATCATGTTGGAAAAGTGTAAATTGTGGGTTTTGGAGAATATCAGGTGAGTTTAAGTTTTTCTGGGTGGTGAATCTATGGTTTTGGTTGAATTCTTCTGTTTTTTTTTTTAGCGTTTTCTTCTGTTTTTGGGGTGGTCCCATTCTTGTTTGGGGTGTTTTTGACATATTTTGGGGTCTCCGTTGGTTTTTGTTGGGTTCTTGTTGTTCATCATGGTGGAAAAGGGTAAATTGTGGGTATTGGAGAACATCAGGTAGGTTTAGGGGGACTTTTGGGGTGGATCAACGGCTTTTAGGGTTTTCTTTCGGTTTTGGGGGTGATCCCGCTTTTTTTTGTGGTGTTTTTGACGTGTTTTGGGGTTTCCGTTGCGTTTCGTTGATTTCCTAATGTGTTTTAAGTTTGTTGGGAGTGGACTTTGGGATTTGGAGAACATCAGGTAGGTTTAGTGTGTTTTTGGGGTGGATCTATGTTTTTTGGGGTTTTCTTTCTTTTTTAGGGGTTATCCTGTTCTTGTTTGGGGTGTTTTCGACTTGTTTTGGGGTCTCCGTTGGGTTTTAGTTGGATTCTCGTTGGTCGTTAGGGTAAATGGGAGTGGATTGTGGGTTTTGAAGAAGATCAGGTGAGTTTAGGGTGGTTTTGCGGGGAAATTCATAGTGTTTGGTGTTTTTTCTTCTGATCCAGTTCTTTTCTGGGGTGTTTTTGAGGTGTTTTTGGGGTTTCCGTTGGGTTTCGTTGAGTTCCTAATGGGTTTTATGGTGGTTGGGAGTGGACATTTGGATTTGGAGAACATCAGGTACGTTTAGAGTGGTTTTGGGATTGGATCCGTGCTTTTTGGGGTTTTCTTTCGTTTTTGGGGGTGATCCTGTTCTTGTTTGGGGTGTTTTGGACGTGTTATGGGGTCTCCGTTGGGTTTCATTGGGTTTCTCGTGGTCATCATGGTGGAAAAGTGTAAATTGTGGGTTTTGGAGAACATCAGGTAGATTTAGGGTGTTTTTTGGGGTGGATCTATGTTTTTGGGGGATTTTCTTCCAGTTTTGGGGGTGATTCCGTTCTTGTTTGGGGTGTTTTTGACGTGTTTTGTGGTCTCTGTTTTGTTTCGTTGTGTTTTCCTTGTTCATTTTGGTGGAAAAGGCTGAATAGTGGGTTTTGGAGAACATCAGGTAGGTTTAGGGTGGTTTTGGGATTTGATCCGTGCTTTTTGGGGATTTTGTTCCAGTTTTGGGGGTGATTCCGTTCTTGTTTGTGGTGTTTTTGATGTGTTTTGGGTTCTCCGTTGGGTTTCGTTGGGTTTTCCGTTGGCATCATGGTGGAAAAGGGTAAATTGTGGGTTTTGGAGAACATCAGGTAGGTTTAGGGGGACTTTTGGGGTGGATTCATGGTATTTGTTTTTTTTTTTTTTCTGTTTTTCTGGGGTGATCCCGTTCTTTTTGGGTGTGTTTTTGATGTGTTTTGGGGTCTCCGTTGGGTTTTGTTGGGTTCTTGTTGGTCATCATGTTGGAAAAGTGTAAATTGTGGGTTTTGGAGAATATCAGGTGAGTTTAAGTTTTTCTGGGTGGTGAATCTATGGTTTTGGTTGAATTCTTCTGTTTTTTTTTTAGCGTTTTCTTCTGTTTTTGGGGTGGTCCCATTCTTGTTTGGGGTGTTTTTGACATATTTTGGGGTCTCCGTTGGTTTTTGTTGGGTTCTTGTTGTTCATCATGGTGGAAAAGGGTAAATTGTGGGTATTGGAGAACATCAGGTAGGTTTAGGGGGACTTTTGGGGTGGATCAACGGCTTTTAGGGTTTTCTTTCGGTTTTGGGGGTGATCCCGCTTTTTTTTGTGGTGTTTTTGACGTGTTTTGGGGTTTCCGTTGCGTTTCGTTGATTTCCTAATGTGTTTTAAGTTTGTTGGGAGTGGACTTTGGGATTTGGAGAACATCAGGTAGGTTTAGTGTGTTTTTGGGGTGGATCTATGTTTTTTGGGGTTTTCTTTCTTTTTTAGGGGTTATCCTGTTCTTGTTTGGGGTGTTTTCGACTTGTTTTGGGGTCTCCGTTGGGTTTTAGTTGGATTCTCGTTGGTCGTTAGGGTAAATGGGAGTGGATTGTGGGTTTTGAAGAAGATCAGGTGAGTTTAGGGTGGTTTTGCGGGGAAATTCATAGTGTTTGGTGTTTTTTCTTCTGATCCAGTTCTTTTCTGGGGTGTTTTTGAGGTGTTTTTGGGGTTTCCGTTGGGTTTCGTTGAGTTCCTAATGGGTTTTATGGTGGTTGGGAGTGGACATTTGGATTTGGAGAACATCAGGTACGTTTAGAGTGGTTTTGGGATTGGATCCGTGCTTTTTGGGGTTTTCTTTCGTTTTTGGGGGTGATCCTGTTCTTGTTTGGGGTGTTTTGGACGTGTTTTGGGTTCTCCGTTGGGTTTCGTTGTGTTTTCCGTGGTCATCATGGTGGAAAAGTGTAAATTGTGGGTTTTGGAGAACATCAGGTAGGTTTAGGGTTTTTTTGGGGTGGATCTATGTTTTTGGGGGATTTTCTTCCAGTTTTGGGGGTGATTCCGTTCTTGTTTGGGGTGTTTTTGACGTGTTTTGTGGTCTCTGTTTTGTTTCGTTGTGTTTTCCTTGTTCATTTTGGTGGAAAAGGCTGAATAGTGGGTTTTGGAGAACATCAGGTAGGTTTAGGGTGGTTTTGGGATTTGATCCGTGCTTTTCGGGGATTTTGTTCCAGTTTTGGGGGTGATTCCGTTCTTGTTTGTGGTGTTTTTGATGTGTTTTGGGTTCTCCGTTGGGTTTCGTTGGGTTTTCCGTTGGCATCATGGTGGAAAAGGGTAAATTGTGGGTTTTGGAGAACATCAGGTAGGTTTAGGGGGACTTTTGGGGTGGATTCATGGTATTTGTTTTTTTTTTTTTCTGTTTTTCTGGGGTGATCCCGTTCTTTTTTGGTGTGTTTTTGATGTGTTTTGGGGTCTCCGTTGGGTTTTGTTGGGTTCTTGTTGGTCATCATGTTGGAAAAGTGTAAATTGTGGGTTTTGGAGAATATCAGGTGAGTTTAAGTTTTTCTGGGTGGTGAATCTATGGTTTTGGTTGAATTCTTCTGTTTTTTTTTTAGCGTTTTCTTCTGTTTTTGGGGTGGTCCCATTCTTGTTTGGGGTGTTTTTGACATATTTTGGGGTCTCCGTTGGTTTTTGTTGGGTTCTTGTTGTTCATCATGGTGGAAAAGGGTAAATTGTGGGTATTGGAGAACATCAGGTAGGTTTAGGGGGACTTTTGGGGTGGATCAACGGCTTTTAGGGTTTTCTTTCGGTTTTGGGGGTGATCCCGCTTTTTTTTTTGTGGTGTTTTTGACGTGTTTTGGGGTTTCCGTTGCGTTTCGTTGATTTCCTAATGTGTTTTAAGTTTGTTGGGAGTGGACTTTGGGATTTGGAGAACATCAGGTAGGTTTAGTGTGTTTTTGGGGTGGATCTATGTTTTTTGGGGTTTTCTTTCTTTTTTAGGGGTTATCCTGTTCTTGTTTGGGGTGTTTTCGACTTGTTTTGGGGTCTCCGTTGGGTTTTAGTTGGATTCTCGTTGGTCGTTAGGGTAAATGGGAGTGGATTGTGGGTTTTGAAGAAGATCAGGTGAGTTTAGGGTGGTTTTGCGGGGAAATTCATAGTGTTTGGTGTTTTTTCTTCTGATCCAGTTCTTTTCTGGGGTGTTTTTGAGGTGTTTTTGGGGTTTCCGTTGGGTTTTGTTGAGTTCCTAATGGGTTTTATGGTGGTTGGGAGTGGACATTTGGATTTGGAGAACATCAGGTACGTTTAGAGTGGTTTTGGGATTGGATCCGTGCTTTTTGGGGTTTTCTTTCGTTTTTGGGGGTGATCCTGTTCTTGTTTGGGGTGTTTTGGACGTGTTTTGGGTTCTCCGTTGGGTTTTGTTGGGTTTTCCGTGGTCATCATGGTGGAAAAGTGTAAATTGTGGGTTTTGGAGAACATCAGGTAGGTTTAGGGTGTTTTTTGGGGTGGATCTATGTTTTTGGGGGATTTTCTTCCAGTTTTGGGGGTGATTCCGTTCTTGTTTGGGGTGTTTTTGACGTGTTTTGTGGTCTCTGTTTTGTTTCGTTGTGTTTTCCTTGTTCATTTTGGTGGAAAAGGCTGAATAGTGGGTTTTGGAGAACATCAGGTATGTTTAGGGTGATTTTGGGATTTGATCCGTGCTTTTTGGGGATTTTGTTCCAGTTTTGGGGGTGATTCCGTTCTTGTTTGTGGTGTTTTTGATGTGTTTTGGGTTCTCCGTTGGGTTTCGTTGGGTTTTCCGTTGGCATCATGGTGGAAAAGGGTAAATTGTGGGTTTTGGAGAACATCAGGTAGGTTTAGGGGGACTTTTGGGGTGGATTCATGGTATTTGTTTTTTTTTTTTTTTCTGTTTTTCTGGGGTGATCCCGTTCTTTTTTGGTGTGTTTTTGATGTGTTTTGGGGTCTCCGTTGGGTTTTGTTGGGTTCTTGTTGGTCATCATGTTGGAAAAGTGTAAATTGTGGGTTTTGGAGAATATCAGGTGAGTTTAAGTTTTTCTGGGTGGTGAATCTATGGTTTTGGTTGAATTCTTCTGTTTTTTTTTTAGCGTTTTCTTCTGTTTTTGGGGTGGTCCCATTCTTGTTTGGGGTGTTTTTGACATTTTTTGGGGTCTCCGTTGGTTTTTGTTGGGTTCTTGTTGTTCATCATGGTGGAAAAGGGTAAATTGTGGGTATTGGAGAACATCAGGTAGGTTTAGGGGGACTATTGGGGTGGATCAACGGCTTTTAGGGTTTTCTTTCGGTTTTGGGGGTGATCCCGCTTTTTTTTGTGGTGTTTTTGACGTGTTTTGGGGTTTCCGTTGCGTTTCGTTGATTTCCTAATGTGTTTTAAGTTTGTTGGGAGTGGACTTTGGGATTTGGAGAACATCAGGTAGGTTTAGTGTGTTTTTGGGGTGGATCTATGTTTTTTGGGGTTTTCTTTCTTTTTTAGGGGTTATCCTGTTCTTGTTTGGGGTGTTTTCGACTTGTTTTGGGGTCTCCGTTGGGTTTTAGTTGGATTCTCGTTGGTCGTTAGGGTAAATGGGAGTGGATTGTGGGTTTTGAAGAAGATCAGGTGAGTTTAGGGTGGTTTTGCGGGGAAATTCATAGTGTTTGGTGTTTTTTCTTCTGATCCAGTTCTTTTCTGGGGTGTTTTTGAGGTGTTTTTGGGGTTTCCGTTGGGTTTCGTTGAGTTCCTAATGGGTTTTATGGTGGTTGGGAGTGGACATTTGGATTTGGAGAACATCAGGTACGTTTAGAGTGGTTTTGGGATTGGATCCGTGCTTTTTGGGGTTTTCTTTCGTTTTTGGGGGTGATCCTGTTCTTGTTTGGGGTGTTTTGGACGTGTTATGGGGTCTCCGTTGGGTTTCATTGGGTTTCTCGTGGTCATCATGGTGGAAAAGTGTAAATTGTGGGTTTTGGAGAACATCAGGTAGATTTAGGGTGTTTTTTGGGGTGGATCTATGTTTTTGGGGGATTTTCTTCCAGTTTTGGGGGTGATTCCGTTCTTGTTTGGGGTGTTTTTGACGTGTTTTGTGGTCTCTGTTTTGTTTCGTTGTGTTTTCCTTGTTCATTTTGGTGGAAAAGGCTGAATAGTGGGTTTTGGAGAACATCAGGTAGGTTTAGGGTGGTTTTGGGATTTGATCCGTGCTTTTTGGGGATTTTGTTCCAGTTTTGGGGGTGATTCCGTTCTTGTTTGTGGTGTTTTTGATGTGTTTTGGGTTCTCCGTTGGGTTTCGTTGGGTTTTCCGTTGGCATCATGGTGGAAAAGGGTAAATTGTGGGTTTTGGAGAACATCAGGTAGGTTTAGGGGGACTTTTGGGGTGGATTCATGGTATTTGTTTTTTTTTTTTTTTCTGTTTTTCTGGGTTGATCCCGTTCTTTTTTGGTGTGTTTTTGATGTGTTTTGGGGTCTCCGTTGGGTTTTGTTGGGTTCTTGTTGGTCATCATGTTGGAAAAGTGTAAATTGTGGGTTTTGGAGAATATCAGGTGAGTTTAAGTTTTTCTGGGTGGTGAATCTATGGTTTTGGTTGAATTCTTCTGTTTTTTTTTTAGCGTTTTCTTCTGTTTTTGGGGTGGTCCCATTCTTGTTTGGGGTGTTTTTGACATTTTTTGGGGTCTCCGTTGGTTTTTGTTGGGTTCTTGTTGTTCATCATGGTGGAAAAGGGTAAATTGTGGGTATTGGAGAACATCAGGTAGGTTTAGGGGGACTATTGGGGTGGATCAACGGCTTTTAGGGTTTTCTTTCGGTTTTGGGGGTGATCCCGCTTTTTTTTGTGGTGTTTTTGACGTGTTTTGGGGTTTCCGTTGCGTTTCGTTGATTTCCTAATGTGTTTTAAGTTTGTTGGGAGTGGACTTTGGGATTTGGAGAACATCAGGTAGGTTTAGTGTGTTTTTGGGGTGGATCTATGTTTTTTGGGGTTTTCTTTCTTTTTTAGGGGTTATCCTGTTCTTGTTTGGGGTGTTTTCGACTTGTTTTGGGGTCTCCGTTGGGTTTTAGTTGGATTCTCGTTGGTCGTTAGGGTAAATGGGAGTGGATTGTGGGTTTTGAAGAAGATCAGGTGAGTTTAGGGTGGTTTTGCGGGGAAATTCATAGTGTTTGGTGTTTTTTCTTCTGATCCAGTTCTTTTCTGGGGTGTTTTTGAGGTGTTTTTGGGGTTTCCGTTGGGTTTCGTTGAGTTCCTAATGGGTTTTATGGTGGTTGGGAGTGGACATTTGGATTTGGAGAACATCAGGTACGTTTAGAGTGGTTTTGGGATTGGATCCGTGCTTTTTGGGGTTTTCTTTCGTTTTTGGGGGTGATCCTGTTCTTGTTTGGGGTGTTTTGGACGTGTTTTGGGTTCTCCGTTGGGTTTCGTTGTGTTTTCCGTGGTCATCATGGTGGAAAAGTGTAAATTGTGGGTTTTGGAGAACATCAGGTAGGTTTAGGGTGTTTTTTGGGGTGGATCTATGTTTTTGGGGGATTTTCTTCCAGTTTTGGGGGTGATTCCGTTCTTGTTTGGGGTGTTTTTGACGTGTTTTGTGGTCTCTGTTTTGTTTCGTTGTGTTTTCCTTGTTCATTTTGGTGGAAAAGGCTGAATAGTGGGTTTTGGAGAACATCAGGTAGGTTTAGGGTGGTTTTGGGATTTGATCCGTGCTTTTTGGGGATTTTGTTCCAGTTTTGGGGGTGATTCCGTTCTTGTTTGTGGTGTTTTTGATGTGTTTTGGGTTCTCCGTTGGGTTTCGTTGGGTTTTCCGTTGGCATCATGGTGGAAAAGGGTAAATTGTGGGTTTTGGAGAACATCAGGTAGGTTTAGGGGGACTTTTGGGGTGGATTCATGGTATTTGTTTTTTTTTTTTTTCTGTTTTTCTGGGGTGATCCCGTTCTTTTTGGGTGTGTTTTTGATGTGTTTTGGGGTCTCCGTTGGGTTTTGTTGGGTTCTTGTTGGTCATCATGTTGGAAAAGTGTAAATTGTGGGTTTTGGAGAATATCAGGTGAGTTTAAGTTTTTCTGGGTGGTGAATCTATGGTTTTGGTTGAATTCTTCTGTTTTTTTTTAGCGTTTTCTTCTGTTTTTGGGGTGGTCCCATTCTTGTTTGGGGTGTTTTTGACATATTTTGGGGTCTCCGTTGGTTTTTGTTGGGTTCTTGTTGTTCATCATGGTGGAAAAGGGTAAATTGTGGGTATTGGAGAACATCAGGTAGGTTTAGGGGGACTTTTGGGGTGGATCAACGGCTTTTAGGGTTTTCTTTCGGTTTTGGGGGTGATCCCGCTTTTTTTTGTGGTGTTTTTGACGTGTTTTGGGGTTTCCGTTGCGTTTCGTTGATTTCCTAATGTGTTTTAAGTTTGTTGGGAGTGGACTTTGGGATTTGGAGAACATCAGGTAGGTTTAGTGTGTTTTTGGGGTGGATCTATGTTTTTTGGGGTTTTCTTTCTTTTTTAGGGGTTATCCTGTTCTTGTTTGGGGTGTTTTCGACTTGTTTTGGGGTCTCCGTTGGGTTTTAGTTGGATTCTCGTTGGTCGTTAGGGTAAATGGGAGTGGATTGTGGGTTTTGAAGAAGATCAGGTGAGTTTAGGGTGGTTTTGCGGGGAAATTCATAGTGTTTGGTGTTTTTTCTTCTGATCCAGTTCTTTTCTGGGGTGTTTTTGAGGTGTTTTTGGGGTTTCCGTTGGGTTTCGTTGAGTTCCTAATGGGTTTTATGGTGGTTGGGAGTGGACATTTGGATTTGGAGAACATCAGGTACGTTTAGAGTGGTTTTGGGATTGGATCCGTGCTTTTTGGGGTTTTCTTTCATTTTTGGGGGTGATCCTGTTCTTGTTTGGGGTGTTTTGGACGTGTTATGGGGTCTCCGTTGGGTTTCATTGGGTTTCTCGTGGTCATCATGGTGGAAAAGTGTAAATTGTGGGTTTTGGAGAACATCAGGTAGATTTAGGGTGTTTTTTGGGGTGGATCTATGTTTTTGGGGGATTTTCTTCCAGTTTTGGGGGTGATTCCGTTCTTGTTTGGGGTGTTTTTGACGTGTTTTGTGGTCTCTGTTTTGTTTCGTTGTGTTTTCCTTGTTCATTTTGGTGGAAAAGGCTGAATAGTGGGTTTTGGAGAACATCAGGTAGGTTTAGGGTGGTTTTGGGATTTGATCCGTGCTTTTTGGGGATTTTGTTCCAGTTTTGGGGGTGATTCCGTTCTTGTTTGTGGTGTTTTTGATGTGTTTTGGGTTCTCCGTTGGGTTTCGTTGGGTTTTCCGTTGGCATCATGGTGGAAAAGGGTAAATTGTGGGTTTTGGAGAACATCAGGTAGGTTTAGGGGGACTTTTGGGGTGGATTCATGGTATTTGTTTTTTTTTTTTTTCTGTTTTTCTGGGGTGATCCCGTTCTTTTTGGGTGTGTTTTTGATGTGTTTTGGGGTCTCCGTTGGGTTTTGTTGGGTTCTTGTTGGTCATCATGTTGGAAAAGTGTAAATTGTGGGTTTTGGAGAATATCAGGTGAGTTTAAGTTTTTCTGGGTGGTGAATCTATGGTTTTGGTTGAATTCTTCTGTTTTTTTTTTAGCGTTTTCTTCTGTTTTTGGGGTGGTCCCATTCTTGTTTGGGGTGTTTTTGACATATTTTGGGGTCTCCGTTGGTTTTTGTTGGGTTCTTGTTGTTCATCATGGTGGAAAAGGGTAAATTGTGGGTATTGGAGAACATCAGGTAGGTTTAGGGGGACTTTTGGGGTGGATCAACGGCTTTTAGGGTTTTCTTTCGGTTTTGGGGGTGATCCCGCTTTTTTTTGTGGTGTTTTTGACGTGTTTTGGGGTTTCCGTTGCGTTTCGTTGATTTCCTAATGTGTTTTAAGTTTGTTGGGAGTGGACTTTGGGATTTGGAGAACATCAGGTAGGTTTAGTGTGTTTTTGGGGTGGATCTATGTTTTTTGGGGTTTTCTTTCTTTTTTAGGGGTTATCCTGTTCTTGTTTGGGGTGTTTTCGACTTGTTTTGGGGTCTCCGTTGGGTTTTAGTTGGATTCTCGTTGGTCGTTAGGGTAAATGGGAGTGGATTGTGGGTTTTGAAGAAGATCAGGTGAGTTTAGGGTGGTTTTGCGGGGAAATTCATAGTGTTTGGTGTTTTTTCTTCTGATCCAGTTCTTTTCTGGGGTGTTTTTGAGGTGTTTTTGGGGTTTCCGTTGGGTTTCGTTGAGTTCCTAATGGGTTTTATGGTGGTTGGGAGTGGACATTTGGATTTGGAGAACATCAGGTACGTTTAGAGTGGTTTTGGGATTGGATCCGTGCTTTTTGGGGTTTTCTTTCATTTTTGGGGGTGATCCTGTTCTTGTTTGGGGTGTTTTGGACGTGTTATGGGGTCTCCGTTGGGTTTCATTGGGTTTCTCGTGGTCATCATGGTGGAAAAGTGTAAATTGTGGGTTTTGGAGAACATCAGGTAGATTTAGGGTGTTTTTTGGGGTGGATCTATGTTTTTGGGGGATTTTCTTCCAGTTTTGGGGGTGATTCCGTTCTTGTTTGGGGTGTTTTTGACGTGTTTTGTGGTCTCTGTTTTGTTTCGTTGTGTTTTCCTTGTTCATTTTGGTGGAAAAGGCTGAATAGTGGGTTTTGGAGAACATCAGGTAGGTTTAGGGTGGTTTTGGGATTTGATCCGTGCTTTTTGGGGATTTTGTTCCAGTTTTGGGGGTGATTCCGTTCTTGTTTGTGGTGTTTTTGATGTGTTTTGGGTTCTCCGTTGGGTTTCGTTGGGTTTTCCGTTGGCATCATGGTGGAAAAGGGTAAATTGTGGGTTTTGGAGAACATCAGGTAGGTTTAGGGGGACTTTTGGGGTGGATTCATGGTATTTGTTTTTTTTTTTTTTCTGTTTTTCTGGGGTGATCCCGTTCTTTTTGGGTGTGTTTTTGATGTGTTTTGGGGTCTCCGTTGGGTTTTGTTGGGTTCTTGTTGGTCATCATGTTGGAAAAGTGTAAATTGTGGGTTTTGGAGAATATCAGGTGAGTTTAAGTTTTTCTGGGTGGTGAATCTATGGTTTTGGTTGAATTCTTCTGTTTTTTTTTTAGCGTTTTCTTCTGTTTTTGGGGTGGTCCCATTCTTGTTTGGGGTGTTTTTGACATATTTTGGGGTCTCCGTTGGTTTTTGTTGGGTTCTTGTTGTTCATCATGGTGGAAAAGGGTAAATTGTGGGTATTGGAGAACATCAGGTAGGTTTAGGGGGACTTTTGGGGTGGATCAACGGCTTTTAGGGTTTTCTTTCGGTTTTGGGGGTGATCCCGCTTTTTTTTGTGGTGTTTTTGACGTGTTTTGGGGTTTCCGTTGCGTTTCGTTGATTTCCTAATGTGTTTTAAGTTTGTTGGGAGTGGACTTTGGGATTTGGAGAACATCAGGTAGGTTTAGTGTGTTTTTGGGGTGGATCTATGTTTTTTGGGGTTTTCTTTCTTTTTTAGGGGTTATCCTGTTCTTGTTTGGGGTGTTTTCGACTTGTTTTGGGGTCTCCGTTGGGTTTTAGTTGGATTCTCGTTGGTCGTTAGGGTAAATGGGAGTGGATTGTGGGTTTTGAAGAAGATCAGGTGAGTTTAGGGTGGTTTTGCGGGGAAATTCATAGTGTTTGGTGTTTTTTCTTCTGATCCAGTTCTTTTCTGGGGTGTTTTTGAGGTGTTTTTGGGGTTTCCGTTGGGTTTCGTTGAGTTCCTAATGGGTTTTATGGTGGTTGGGAGTGGACATTTGGATTTGGAGAACATCAGGTACGTTTAGAGTGGTTTTGGGATTGGATCCGTGCTTTTTGGGGTTTTCTTTCATTTTTGGGGGTGATCCTGTTCTTGTTTGGGGTGTTTTGGACGTGTTATGGGGTCTCCGTTGGGTTTCATTGGGTTTCTCGTGGTCATCATGGTGGAAAAGTGTAAATTGTGGGTTTTGGAGAACATCAGGTAGATTTAGGGTGTTTTTTGGGGTGGATCTATGTTTTTGGGGGATTTTCTTCCAGTTTTGGGGGTGATTCCGTTCTTGTTTGGGGTGTTTTTGACGTGTTTTGTGGTCTCTGTTTTGTTTCGTTGTGTTTTCCTTGTTCATTTTGGTGGAAAAGGCTGAATAGTGGGTTTTGGAGAACATCAGGTAGGTTTAGGGTGGTTTTGGGATTTGATCCGTGCTTTTTGGGGATTTTGTTCCAGTTTTGGGGGTGATTCCGTTCTTGTTTGTGGTGTTTTTGATGTGTTTTGGGTTCTCCGTTGGGTTTCGTTGGGTTTTCCGTTGGCATCATGGTGGAAAAGGGTAAATTGTGGGTTTTGGAGAACATCAGGTAGGTTTAGGGGGACTTTTGGGGTGGATTCATGGTATTTGTTTTTTTTTTTTTCTGTTTTTCTGGGGTGATCCCGTTCTTTTTGGGTGTGTTTTTGATGTGTTTTGGGGTCTCCGTTGGGTTTTGTTGGGTTCTTGTTGGTCATCATGTTGGAAAAGTGTAAATTGTGGGTTTTGGAGAATATCAGGTGAGTTTAAGTTTTTCTGGGTGGTGAATCTATGGTTTTGGTTGAATTCTTCTGTTTTTTTTTAGCGTTTTCTTCTGTTTTTGGGGTGGTCCCATTCTTGTTTGGGGTGTTTTTGACATATTTTGGGGTCTCCGTTGGTTTTTGTTGGGTTCTTGTTGTTCATCATGGTGGAAAAGGGTAAATTGTGGGTATTGGAGAACATCAGGTAGGTTTAGGGGGACTTTTGGGGTGGATCAACGGCTTTTAGGGTTTTCTTTCGGTTTTGGGGGTGATTCCGCTTTTTTTTGTGGTGTTTTTGACGTGTTTTGGGGTTTCCGTTGCGTTTCGTTGATTTCCTAATGTGTTTTAAGTTTGTTGGGAGTGGACTTTGGGATTTGGAGAACATCAGGTAGGTTTAGTGTGTTTTTGGGGTGGATCTATGTTTTTTGGGGTTTTCTTTCTTTTTTAGGGGTTATCCTGTTCTTGTTTGGGGTGTTTTCGACTTGTTTTGGGGTCTCCGTTGGGTTTTAGTTGGATTCTCGTTGGTCGTTAGGGTAAATGGGAGTGGATTGTGGGTTTTGAAGAAGATCAGGTGAGTTTAGGGTGGTTTTGCGGGGAAATTCATAGTGTTTGGTGTTTTTTCTTCTGATCCAGTTCTTTTCTGGGGTGTTTTTGAGGTGTTTTTGGGGTTTCCGTTGGGTTTCGTTGAGTTCCTAATGGGTTTTATGGTGGTTGGGAGTGGACATTTGGATTTGGAGAACATCAGGTACGTTTAGAGTGGTTTTGGGATTGGATCCGTGCTTTTTGGGGTTTTCTTTCATTTTTGGGGGTGATCCTGTTCTTGTTTGGGGTGTTTTGGACGTGTTATGGGGTCTCCGTTGGGTTTCATTGGGTTTCTCGTGGTCATCATGGTGGAAAAGTGTAAATTGTGGGTTTTGGAGAACATCAGGTAGATTTAGGGTGTTTTTTGGGGTGGATCTATGTTTTTGGGGGATTTTCTTCCAGTTTTGGGGGTGATTCCGTTCTTGTTTGGGGTGTTTTTGACGTGTTTTGTGGTCTCTGTTTTGTTTCGTTGTGTTTTCCTTGTTCATTTTGGTGGAAAAGGCTGAATAGTGGGTTTTGGAGAACATCAGGTAGGTTTAGGGTGGTTTTGGGATTTGATCCGTGCTTTTTGGGGATTTTGTTCCAGTTTTGGGGGTGATTCCGTTCTTGTTTGTGGTGTTTTTGATGTGTTTTGGGTTCTCCGTTGGGTTTCGTTGGGTTTTCCGTTGGCATCATGGTGGAAAAGGGTAAATTGTGGGTTTTGGAGAACATCAGGTAGGTTTAGGGGGACTTTTGGGGTGGATTCATGGTATTTGTTTTTTTTTTTTTCTGTTTTTCTGGGGTGATCCCGTTCTTTTTGGGTGTGTTTTTGATGTGTTTTGGGGTCTCCGTTGGGTTTTGTTGGGTTCTTGTTGCTCATCATGTTGGAAAAGTGTAAATTGTGGGTTTTGGAGAATATCAGGTGAGTTTAAGTTTTTCTGGGTGGTGAATCTATGGTTTTGGTTGAATTCTTCTGTTTTTTTTTAGCGTTTTCTTCTGTTTTTGGGGTGGTCCCATTCTTGTTTGGGGTGTTTTTGACATATTTTGGGGTCTCCGTTGGTTTTTGTTGGGTTCTTGTTGTTCATCATGGTGGAAAAGGGTAAATTGTGGGTATTGGAGAACATCAGGTAGGTTTAGGGGGACTTTTGGGGTGGATCAACGGCTTTTAGGGTTTTCTTTCGGTTTTGGGGGTGATCCCGCTTTTTTTTGTGGTGTTTTTGACGTGTTTTGGGGTTTCCGTTGCGTTTCGTTGATTTCCTAATGTGTTTTAAGTTTGTTGGGAGTGGACTTTGGGATTTGGAGAACATCAGGTAGGTTTAGTGTGTTTTTGGGGTGGATCTATGTTTTTTGGGGTTTTCTTTCTTTTTTAGGGGTTATCCTGTTCTTGTTTGGGGTGTTTTCGACTTGTTTTGGGGTCTCCGTTGGGTTTTAGTTGGATTCTCGTTGGTCGTTAGGGTAAATGGGAGTGGATTGTGGGTTTTGAAGAAGATCAGGTGAGTTTAGGGTGGTTTTGCGGGGAAATTCATAGTGTTTGGTGTTTTTTCTTCTGATCCAGTTCTTTTCTGGGGTGTTTTTGAGGTGTTTTTGGGGTTTCCGTTGGGTTTCGTTGAGTTCCTAATGGGTTTTATGGTGGTTGGGAGTGGACATTTGGATTTGGAGAACATCAGGTACGTTTAGAGTGGTTTTGGGATTGGATCCGTGCTTTTTGGGGTTTTCTTTCGTTTTTGGGGGTGATCCTGTTCTTGTTTGGGGTGTTTTGGACGTGTTATGGGGTCTCCGTTGGGTTTCATTGGGTTTCTCGTGGTCATCATGGTGGAAAAGTGTAAATTGTGGGTTTTGGAGAACATCAGGTAGATTTAGGGTGTTTTTTGGGGTGGATCTATGTTTTTGGGGGATTTTCTTCCAGTTTTGGGGGTGATTCCGTTCTTGTTTGGGGTGTTTTTGACGTGTTTTGTGGTCTCTGTTTTGTTTCGTTGTGTTTTCCTTGTTCATTTTGGTGGAAAAGGCTGAATAGTGGGTTTTGGAGAACATCAGGTAGGTTTAGGGTGGTTTTGGGATTTGATCCGTGCTTTTTGGGGATTTTGTTCCAGTTTTGGGGGTGATTCCGTTCTTGTTTGTGGTGTTTTTGATGTGTTTTGGGTTCTCCGTTGGGTTTCGTTGGGTTTTCCGTTGGCATCATGGTGGAAAAGGGTAAATTGTGGGTTTTGGAGAACATCAGGTAGGTTTAGGGGGACTTTTGGGGTGGATTCATGGTATTTGTTTTTTTTTTTTTCTGTTTTTCTGGGGTGATCCCGTTCTTTTTGGGTGTGTTTTTGATGTGTTTTGGGGTCTCCGTTGGGTTTTGTTGGGTTCTTGTTGGTCATCATGTTGGAAAAGTGTAAATTGTGGGTTTTGGAGAATATCAGGTGAGTTTAAGTTTTTCTGGGTGGTGAATCTATGGTTTTGGTTGAATTCTTCTGTTTTTTTTTTTTAGCGTTTTCTTCTGTTTTTGGGGTGGTCCCATTCTTGTTTGGGGTGTTTTTGACATATTTTGGGGTCTCCGTTGGTTTTTGTTGGGTTCTTGTTGTTCATCATGGTGGAAAAGGGTAAATTGTGGGTATTGGAGAACATCAGGTAGGTTTAGGGGGACTTTTGGGGTGGATCAACGGCTTTTAGGGTTTTCTTTCGGTTTTGGGGGTGATCCCGCTTTTTTTTGTGGTGTTTTTGACGTGTTTTGGGGTTTCCGTTGCGTTTCGTTGATTTCCTAATGTGTTTTAAGTTTGTTGGGAGTGGACTTTGGGATTTGGAGAACATCAGGTAGGTTTAGTGTGTTTTTGGGGTGGATCTATGTTTTTTGGGGTTTTCTTTCTTTTTTAGGGGTTATCCTGTTCTTGTTTGGGGTGTTTTCGACTTGTTTTGGGGTCTCCGTTGGGTTTTAGTTGGATTCTCGTTGGTCGTTAGGGTAAATGGGAGTGGATTGTGGGTTTTGAAGAAGATCAGGTGAGTTTAGGGTGGTTTTGCGGGGAAATTCATAGTGTTTGGTGTTTTTTCTTCTGATCCAGTTCTTTTCTGGGGTGTTTTTGAGGTGTTTTTGGGGTTTCCGTTGGGTTTCGTTGAGTTCCTAATGGGTTTTATGGTGGTTGGGAGTGGACATTTGGATTTGGAGAACATCAGGTACGTTTAGAGTGGTTTTGGGATTGGATCCGTGCTTTTTGGGGTTTTCTTTCGTTTTTGGGGGTGATCCTGTTCTTGTTTGGGGTGTTTTGGACGTGTTTTGGGTTCTCCGTTGGGTTTCGTTGTGTTTTCCGTGGTCATCATGGTGGAAAAGTGTAAATTGTGGGTTTTGGAGAACATCAGGTAGGTTTAGGGTGTTTTTTGTGGTGGATCTATGTTTTTGGGGGATTTTCTTCCAGTTTTGGGGGTGATTCCGTTCTTGTTTGGGGTGTTTTTGACGTGTTTTGTGGTCTCTGTTTTGTTTCGTTGTGTTTTCCTTGTTCATTTTGGTGGAAAAGGCTGAATAGTGGGTTTTGGAGAACATCAGGTAGGTTTAGGGTGGTTTTGGGATTTGATCCGTGCTTTTTGGGGATTTTGTTCCAGTTTTGGGGGTGATTCCGTTCTTGTTTGTGGTGTTTTTGATGTGTTTTGGGTTCTCCGTTGGGTTTCGTTGGGTTTTCCGTTGGCATCATGGTGGAAAAGGGTAAATTGTGGGTTTTGGAGAACATCAGGTAGGTTTAGGGGGACTTTTGGGGTGGATTCATGGTATTTGTTTTTTTTTTTTCTGTTTTTCTGGGGTGATCCCGTTCGATTTGGGTGTGTTTTTGATGTGTTTTGGGGTCTCCGTTGGGTTTTGTTGGGTTCTTGTTGGTCATCATGTTGGAAAAGTGTAAATTGTGGGTTTTGGAGAATATCAGGTGAGTTTAAGTTTTTCTGGGTGGTGAATCTATGGTTTTGGTTGAATTCTTCTGTTTTTTTTTAGCGTTTTCTTCTGTTTTTGGGGTGGTCCCATTCTTGTTTGGGGTGTTTTTGGCATATTTTGGGGTCTCCGTTGGTTTTTGTTGGGTTCTTGTTGTTCATCATGGTGGAAAAGGGTAAATTGTGGGTATTGGAGAACATCAGGTAGGTTTAGGGGGACTATTGGGGTGGATCAACGGCTTTTAGGGTTTTCTTTCGGTTTTGGGGGTGATCCCGCTTTTTTTTGTGGTGTTTTTGACGTGTTTTGGGGTTTCCGTTGCGTTTCGTTGATTTCCTAATGTGTTTTAAGTTTGTTGGGAGTGGACTTTGGGATTTGGAGAACATCAGGTAGGTTTAGTGTGTTTTTGGGGTGGATCTATGTTTTTTGGGGTTTTCTTTCTTTTTTAGGGGTTATCCTGTTCTTGTTTGGGGTGTTTTCGACTTGTTTTGGGGTCTCCGTTGGGTTTTAGTTGGATTCTCGTTGGTCGTTAGGGTAAATGGGAGTGGATTGTGGGTTTTGAAGAAGATCAGGTGAGTTTAGGGTGGTTTTGCGGGGAAATTCATAGTGTTTGGTGTTTTTTCTTCTGATCCAGTTCTTTTCTGGGGTGTTTTTGAGGTGTTTTTGGGGTTTCCGTTGGGTTTCGTTGAGTTCCTAATGGGTTTTATGGTGGTTGGGAGTGGACATTTGGATTTGGAGAACATCAGGTACGTTTAGAGTGGTTTTGGGATTGGATCCGTGCTTTTTGGGGTTTTCTTTCGTTTTTGGGGGTGATCCTGTTCTTGTTTGGGGTGTTTTGGACGTGTTTTGGGTTCTCCGTTGGGTTTCGTTGCGTTTTCCGTGGTCATCATGGTGGAAAAGTGTAAATTGTGGGTTTTGGAGAACATCAGGTAGGTTTAGGGTGTTTTTTGGGGTGGATCTATGTTTTTGGGGGATTTTCTTCCAGTTTTGGGGGTGATTCCGTTCTTGTTTGGGGTGTTTTTGACGTGTTTTGTGGTCTCTGTTTTGTTTCGTTGTGTTTTCCTTGTTCATTTTGGTGGAAAAGGCTGAATAGTGGGTTTTGGAGAACATCAGGTATGTTTAGGGTGATTTTGGGATTTGATCCGTGCTTTTTGGGGATTTTGTTCCAGTTTTGGGGGTGATTCCGTTCTTGTTTGTGGTGTTTTTGATGTGTTTTGGGTTCTCCGTTGGGTTTCGTTGGGTTTTCCGTTGGCATCATGGTGGAAAAGGGTAAATTGTGGGTTTTGGAGAACATCAGGTAGGTTTAGGGGGACTTTTGGGGTGGATTCATGGTATTTGTTTTTTTTTTTTCTGTTTTTCTGGGGTGATCCCGTTCTTTTTGGGTGTGTTTTTGATGTGTTTTGGGGTCTCCGTTGGGTTTTGTTGGGTTCTTGTTGGTCATCATGTTGGAAAAGTGTAAATTGTGGGTTTTGGAGAATATCAGGTGAGTTTAAGTTTTTCTGGGTGGTGAATCTATGGTTTTGGTTGAATTCTTCTGTTTTTTTTTTTTTTTTTTAGCGTTTTCTTCTGTTTTTGGGGTGGTCCCATTCTTTTTTGGGGTGTTTTTGACATATTTTGGGGTCTCCGTTGGTTTTTGTTGGGTTCTTGTTGTTCATCATGGTGAAAACGTGTAAATTGTGGGTATTGGAGAACATCAGGTAGGTTTAGGGGGACTATTGGGGTGGATCAACGGCTTTTAGGGTTTTCTTTCGGTTTTGGGGGTGATCCCGCTTTTTTTTGTGGTGTTTTTGACGTGTTTTGGGGTTTCCGTTGCGTTTCGTTGATTTCCTAATGTGTTTTAAGTTTGTTGGGAGTGGACTTTGGGATTTGGAGAACATCAGGTAGGTTTAGTGTGTTTTTGGGGTGGATCTATGTTTTTTGGGGTTTTCTTTCTTTTTTAGGGGTTATCCTGTTCTTGTTTGGGGTGTTTTTGACTTGTTTTGGGGTCTCCGTTGGGTTTTAGTTGGATTCTCGTTGGTCGTTAGGGTAAATGGGAGTGGATTGTGGGTTTTGAAGAAGATCAGGTGAGTTTAGGGTGGTTTTGCGGGGAAATTCATAGTGTTTGGTGTTTTTTCTTCTGATCCAGTTCTTTTCTGGGGTGTTTTTGAGGTGTTTTTGGGGTTTCCGTTGGGTTTCGTTGAGTTCCTAGTGGGTTTTATGGTGGTTGGGAGTGGACATTTGGATTTGGAGAACATCAGGTACGTTTAGAGTGGTTTTGGGATTGGATCCGTGCTTTTTGGGGTTTTCTTTCGTTTTTGGGGGTGATCCTGTTCTTGTTTGGGGTGTTTTGGACGTGTTATGGGGTCTCCGTTGGGTTTCATTGGGTTTCTCGTGGTCATCATGGTGGAAAAGTGTAAATTGTGGGTTTTGGAGAACATCAGGTAGATTTAGGGTGTTTTTTGGGGTGGATCTATGTTTTTGGGGGATTTTCTTCCAGTTTTGGGGGTGATTCCGTTCTTGTTTGGGGTGTTTTTGACGTGTTTTGTGGTCTCTGTTTTGTTTCGTTGTGTTTTCCTTGTTCATTTTGGTGGAAAAGGCTGAATAGTGGGTTTTGGAGAACATCAGGTAGGTTTAGGGTGGTTTTGGGATTTGATCCGTGCTTTTTGGGGATTTTGTTCCAGTTTTGGGGGTGATTCCGTTCTTGTTTGTGGTGTTTTTGATGTGTTTTGGGTTCTCCGTTGGGTTTCGTTGGGTTTTCCGTTGGCATCATGGTGGAAAAGGGTAAATTGTGGGTTTTGGAGAACATCAGGTAGGTTTAGGGGGACTTTTGGGGTGGATTCATGGTATTTGTTTTTTTTTTTTCTGTTTTTCTGGGGTGATCCCGTTCTTTTTGGGTGTGTTTTTGATGTGTTTTGGGGTCTCCGTTGGGTTTTGTTGGGTTCTTGTTGGTCATCATGTTGGAAAAGTGTAAATTGTGGGTTTTGGAGAATATCAGGTGAGTTTAAGTTTTTCTGGGTGGTGAATCTATGGTTTTGGTTGAATTCTTCTGTTTTTTTTTTTTTTTTAGCGTTTTCTTCTGTTTTTGGGGTGGTCCCATTCTTTTTTGGGGTGTTTTTGACATATTTTGGGGTCTCCGTTGGTTTTTGTTGGGTTCTTGTTGTTCATCATGGTGAAAACGTGTAAATTGTGGGTATTGGAGAACATCAGGTAGGTTTAGGGGGACTATTGGGGTGGATCAACGGCTTTTAGGGTTTTCTTTCGGTTTTGGGGGTGATCCCGCTTTTTTTTGTGGTGTTTTTGACGTGTTTTGGGGTTTCCGTTGCGTTTCGTTGATTTCCTAATGTGTTTTAAGTTTGTTGGGAGTGGACTTTGGGATTTGGAGAACATCAGGTAGGTTTAGTGTGTTTTTGGGGTGGATCTATGTTTTTTGGGGTTTTCTTTCTTTTTTAGGGGTTATCCTGTTCTTGTTTGGGGTGTTTTTGACTTGTTTTGGGGTCTCCGTTGGGTTTTAGTTGGATTCTCGTTGGTCGTTAGGGTAAATGGGAGTGGATTGTGGGTTTTGAAGAAGATCAGGTGAGTTTAGGGTGGTTTTGCGGGGAAATTCATAGTGTTTGGTGTTTTTTCTTCTGATCCAGTTCTTTTCTGGGGTGTTTTTGAGGTGTTTTTGGGGTTTCCGTTGGGTTTCGTTGAGTTCCTAATGGGTTTTATGGTGGTTGGGAGTGGACATTTGGATTTGGAGAACATCAGGTACGTTTAGAGTGGTTTTGGGATTGGATCCGTGCTTTTTGGGGTTTTCTTTCGTTTTTGGGGGTGATCCTGTTCTTGTTTGGGGTGTTTTGGACGTGTTATGGGGTCTCCGTTGGGTTTCATTGGGTTTCTCGTGGTCATCATGGTGGAAAAGTGTAAATTGTGGGTTTTGGAGAACATCAGGTAGATTTAGGGTGTTTTTTGGGGTGGATCTATGTTTTTGGGGGATTTTCTTCCAGTTTTGGGGGTGATTCCGTTCTTGTTTGGGGTGTTTTTGACGTGTTTTGTGGTCTCTGTTTTGTTTCGTTGTGTTTTCCTTGTTCATTTTGGTGGAAAAGGCTGAATAGTGGGTTTTGGAGAACATCAGGTAGGTTTAGGGTGGTTTTGGGATTTGATCCGTGCTTTTTGGGGATTTTGTTCCAGTTTTGGGGGTGATTCCGTTCTTGTTTGTGGTGTTTTTGATGTGTTTTGGGTTCTCCGTTGGGTTTCGTTGGGTTTTCCGTTGGCATCATGGTGGAAAAGGGTAAATTGTGGGTTTTGGAGAACATCAGGTAGGTTTAGGGGGACTTTTGGGGTGGATTCATGGTATTTGTTTTTTTTTTTTCTGTTTTTCTGGGGTGATCCCGTTCTTTTTTGGTGTGTTTTTGATGTGTTTTGGGGTCTCCGTTGGGTTTTGTTGGGTTCTTGTTGGTCATCATGTTGGAAAAGTGTAAATTGTGGGTTTTGGAGAATATCAGGTGAGTTTAAGTTTTTCTGGGTGGTGAATCTATGGTTTTGGTTGAATTCTTCTGTTTTTTTTTTTTTTTTTTTTTTTTTTTAGCGTTTTCTTCTGTTTTTGGGGTGGTCCCATTCTTTTTTGGGGTGTTTTTGACATATTTTGGGGTCTCCGTTGGTTTTTGTTGGGTTCTTGTTGTTCATCATGGTGAAAACGTGTAAATTGTGGGTATTGGAGAACATCAGGTAGGTTTAGGGGGACTTTTGGGGTGGATCAACGGCTTTTAGGGTTTTCTTTCGGTTTTGGGGGTGATCCCGCTTTTTTTTGTGGTGTTTTTGACGTGTTTTGGGGTTTCCGTTGCGTTTCGTTGATTTCCTAATGTGTTTTAAGTTTGTTGGGAGTGGACTTTGGGATTTGGAGAACATCAGGTAGGTTTAGTGTGTTTTTGGGGTGGATCTATGTTTTTTGGGGTTTTCTTTCTTTTTTAGGGGTTATCCTGTTCTTGTTTGGGGTGTTTTCGACTTGTTTTGGGGTCTCCGTTGGGTTTTAGTTGGATTCTCGTTGGTCGTTAGGGTAAATGGGAGTGGATTGTGGGTTTTGAAGAAGATCAGGTGAGTTTAGGGTGGTTTTGCGGGGAAATTCATAGTGTTTGGTGTTTTTTCTTCTGATCCAGTTCTTTTCTGGGGTGTTTTTGAGGTGTTTTTGGGGTTTCCGTTGGGTTTCGTTGAGTTCCTAATGGGTTTTATGGTGGTTGGGAGTGGACATTTGGATTTGGAGAACATCAGGTACGTTTAGAGTGGTTTTGGGATTGGATCCGTGCTTTTTGGGGTTTTCTTTCATTTTTGGGGGTGATCCTGTTCTTGTTTGGGGTGTTTTGGACGTGTTATGGGGTCTCCGTTGGGTTTCATTGGGTTTCTCGTGGTCATCATGGTGGAAAAGTGTAAATTGTGGGTTTTGGAGAACATCAGGTAGATTTAGGGTGTTTTTTGGGGTGGATCTATGTTTTTGGGGGATTTTCTTCCAGTTTTGGGGGTGATTCCGTTCTTGTTTGGGGTGTTTTTGACGTGTTTTGTGGTCTCTGTTTTGTTTCGTTGTGTTTTCCTTGTTCATTTTGGTGGAAAAGGCTGAATAGTGGGTTTTGGAGAACATCAGGTAGGTTTAGGGTGGTTTTGGGATTTGATCCGTGCTTTTTGGGGATTTTGTTCCAGTTTTGGGGGTGATTCGGTTCTTGTTTGTGGTGTTTTTGATGTGTTTTGGGTTCTCCGTTGGGTTTCGTTGGGTTTTCCGTTGGCATCATGGTGGAAAAGGGTAAATTGTGGGTTTTGGAGAACATCAGGTAGGTTTAGGGGGACTTTTGGGGTGGATTCATGGTATTTGTTTTTTTTTTTTCTGTTTTTCTGGGGTGATCCCGTTCTTTTTGGGTGTGTTTTTGATGTGTTTTGGGGTCTCCGTTGGGTTTTGTTGGGTTCTTGTTGGTCATCATGTTGGAAAAGTGTAAATTGTGGGTTTTGGAGAATATCAGGTGAGTTTAAGTTTTTCTGGGTGGTGAATCTATGGTTTTGGTTGAATTCTTCTGTTTTTTTTTTTTTTTTTAGCGTTTTCTTCTGTTTTTGGGGTGGTCCCATTCTTGTTTGGGGTGTTTTTGACATATTTTGGGGTCTCCGTTGGTTTTTGTTGGGTTCTTGTTGTTCATCATGGTGAAAACGTGTAAATTGTGGGTATTGGAGAACATCAGGTAGGTTTAGGGGGACTATTGGGGTGGATCAACGGCTTTTAGGGTTTTCTTTCGGTTTTGGGGGTGATCCCGCTTTTTTTTGTGGTGTTTTTGACGTGTTTTGGGGTTTCCGTTGCGTTTCGTTGATTTCCTAATGTGTTTTAAGTTTGTTGGGAGTGGACTTTGGGATTTGGAGAACATCAGGTAGGTTTAGTGTGTTTTTGGGGTGGATCTATGTTTTTTGGGGTTTTCTTTCTTTTTTAGGGGTTATCCTGTTCTTGTTTGGGGTGTTTTCGACTTGTTTTGGGGTCTCCGTTGGGTTTTAGTTGGATTCTCGTTGGTCGTTAGGGTAAATGGGAGTGGATTGTGGGTTTTGAAGAAGATCAGGTGAGTTTAGGGTGGTTTTGCGGGGAAATTCATAGTGTTTGGTGTTTTTTCTTCTGATCCAGTTCTTTTCTGGGGTGTTTTTGAGGTGTTTTTGGGGTTTCCGTTGGGTTTCGTTGAGTTCCTAATGGGTTTAATGGTTGTTGGGCGTGGACATTTGGATTTGGAGAACATCAGGTACGTTTAGAGTGGTTTTGGGATTGGATCCGTGCTTTTTGGGGTTTTCTTTCGTTTTTGGGGGTGATCCTGTTCTTGTCTGGGGTGTTTTGGACGTGTTTTGGGTTCTCCGTTGGGTTTCGTTGTGTTTTCCGTGGTCATCATGGTGGAAAAGTGTAAATTGTGGGTTTTGGAGAACATCAGGTAGGTTTAGGGTGTTTTTTGGGGTGGATCTATGTTTTTGGGGGATTTTCTTCCAGTTTTGGGGGTGATTCCGTTCTTGTTTGGGGTGTTTTTGACGTGTTTTGTGGTCTCTGTTTTGTTTCGTTGTGTTTTCCTTGTTCATTTTGGTGGAAAAGGCTGAATAGTGGGTTTTGGAGAACATCAGGTAGGTTTAGGGTGGTTTTGGGATTTGATCCGTGCTTTTTGGGGATTTTGTTCCAGTTTTGGGGGTGATTCCGTTCTTGTTTGTGGTGTTTTTGATGTGTTTTGGGTTCTCCGTTGGGTTTCGTTGGGTTTTCCGTTGGCATCATGGTGGAAAAGGGTAAATTGTGGGTTTTGGAGAACATCAGGTAGGTTTAGGGGGACTTTTGGGGTGGATTCATGGTATTTGTTTTTTTTTTTTTTCTGTTTTTCTGGGGTGATCCCGTTCTTTTTTGGTGTGTTTTTGATGTGTTTTGGGGTCTCCGTTGGGTTTTGTTGGGTTCTTGTTGGTCATCATGTTGGAAAAGTGTAAATTGTGGGTTTTGGAGAATATCAGGTGAGTTTAAGTTTTTCTGGGTGGTGAATCTATGGTTTTGGTTGAATTCTTCTGTTTTTTTTTAGCGTTTTCTTCTGTTTTTGGGGTGGTCCCATTCTTGTTTGGGGTGTTTTTGACATATTTTGGGGTCTCCGTTGGTTTTTGTTGGGTTCTTGTTGTTCATCATGGTGGAAAAGGGTAAATTGTGGGTATTGGAGAACATCAGGTAGGTTTAGGGGGACTTTTGGGGTGGATCAACGGCTTTTAGGGTTTTCTTTCGGTTTTGGGGGTGATCCCGCTTTTTTTTGTGGTGTTTTTGACGTGTTTTGGGGTTTCCGTTGCGTTTCGTTGATTTCCTAATGTGTTTTAAGTTTGTTGGGAGTGGACTTTGGGATTTGGAGAACATCAGGTAGGTTTAGTGTGTTTTTGGGGTGGATCTATGTTTTTTGGGGTTTTCTTTCTTTTTTAGGGGTTATCCTGTTCTTGTTTGGGGTGTTTTCGACTTGTTTTGGGGTCTCCGTTGGGTTTTAGTTGGATTCTCGTTGGTCGTTAAGGTAAATGGGAGTGGATTGTGGGTTTTGAAGAAGATCAGGTGAGTTTAGGGTGGTTTTGCGGGGAAATTCATAGTGTTTGGTGTTTTTTCTTCTGATCCAGTTCTTTTCTGGGGTGTTTTTGAGGTGTTTTTGGGGTTTCCGTTGGGTTTCGTTGAGTTCCTAATGGGTTTTATGGTGGTTGGGAGTGGACATTTGGATTTGGAGAACATCAGGTACGTTTAGAGTGGTTTTGGGATTGGATCCGTGCTTTTTGGGGTTTTCTTTCGTTTTTGGGGGTGATCCTGTTCTTGTTTGGGGTGTTTTGGACGTGTTATGGGGTCTCCGTTGGGTTTCATTGGGTTTCTCGTGGTCATCATGGTGGAAAAGTGTAAATTGTGGGTTTTGGAGAACATCAGGTAGATTTAGGGTGTTTTTTGGGGTGGATCTATGTTTTTGGGGGATTTTCTTCCAGTTTTGGGGGTGATTCCGTTCTTGTTTGGGGTGTTTTTGACGTGTTTTGTGGTCTCTGTTTTGTTTTGTTGTGTTTTCCTTGTTCATTTTGGTGGAAAAGGCTGAATAGTGGGTTTTGGAGAACATCAGGTAGGTTTAGGGTGGTTTTGGGATTTGATCCGTGCTTTTTGGGGATTTTGTTCCAGTTTTGGGGGTGATTCCGTTCTTGTTTGTGGTGTTTTTGATGTGTTTTGGGTTCTCCGTTGGGTTTCGTTGGGTTTTCCGTTGGCATCATGGTGGAAAAGGGTAAATTGTGGGTTTTGGAGAACATCAGGTAGGTTTAGGGGGACTTTTGGGGTGGATTCATGGTATTTGTTTTTTTTTTTTTCTGTTTTTCTGGGGTGATCCCGTTCTTTTTTGGTGTGTTTTTGATGTGTTTTGGGGTCTCCGTTGGGTTTTGTTGGGTTCTTGTTGGTCATCATGTTGGAAAAGTGTAAATTGTGGGTTTTGGAGAATATCAGGTGAGTTTAAGTTTTTCTGGGTGGTGAATCTATGGTTTTGGTTGAATTCTTCTGTTTTTTTTTTTTTTTTAGCGTTTTCTTCTGTTTTTGGGGTGGTCCCATTCTTTTTTGGGGTGTTTTTGACATATTTTGGGGTCTCCGTTGGTTTTTGTTGGGTTCTTGTTGTTCATCATGGTGAAAACGTGTAAATTGTGGGTATTGGAGAACATCAGGTAGGTTTAGGGGGACTATTGGGGTGGATCAACGGCTTTTAGGGTTTTCTTTCGGTTTTGGGGGTGATCCCGCTTTTTTTTGTGGTGTTTTTGACGTGTTTTGGGGTTTCCGTTGCGTTTCGTTGATTTCCTAATGTGTTTTAAGTTTGTTGGGAGTGGACTTTGGGATTTGGAGAACATCAGGTAGGTTTAGTGTGTTTTTGGGGTGGATCTATGTTTTTTGGGGTTTTCTTTCTTTTTTAGGGGTTATCCTGTTCTTGTTTGGGGTGTTTTCGACTTGTTTTGGGGTCTCCGTTGGGTTTTAGTTGGATTCTCGTTGGTCGTTAGGGTAAATGGGAGTGGATTGTGGGTTTTGAAGAAGATCAGGTGAGTTTAGGGTGGTTTTGCGGGGAAATTCATAGTGTTTGGTGTTTTTTCTTCTGATCCAGTTCTTTTCTGGGGTGTTTTTGAGGTGTTTTTGGGGTTTCCGTTGGGTTTCGTTGAGTTCCTAATGGGTTTTATGGTGGTTGGGAGTGGACATTTGGATTTGGAGAACATCAGGTACGTTTAGAGTGGTTTTGGGATTGGATCCGTGCTTTTTGGGGTTTTCTTTCGTTTTTGGGGGTGATCCTGTTCTTGTTTGGGGTGTTTTGGACGTGTTTTGGGTTCTCCGTTGGGTTTCGTTGTGTTTTCCGTGGTCATCATGGTGGAAAAGTGTAAATTGTGGGTTTTGGAGAACATCAGGTAGGTTTAGGGTGTTTTTTGGGGTGGATCTATGTTTTTGGGGGATTTTCTTCCAGTTTTGGGGGTGATTCCGTTCTTGTTTGGGGTGTTTTTGACGTGTTTTGTGGTCTCTGTTTTGTTTCGTTGTGTTTTCCTTGTTCATTTTGGTGGAAAAGGCTGAATAGTGGGTTTTGGAGAACATCAGGTAGGTTTAGGGTGGTTTTGGGATTTGATCCGTGCTTTTTGGGGATTTTGTTCCAGTTTTGGGGGTGATTCCGTTCTTGTTTGTGGTGTTTTTGATGTGTTTTGGGTTCTCCGTTGGGTTTCGTTGGGTTTTCCGTTGGCATCATGGTGGAAAAGGGTAAATTGTGGGTTTTGGAGAACATCAGGTAGGTTTAGGGGGACTTTTGGGGTGGATTCATGGTATTTGTTTTTTTTTTTTTCTGTTTTTCTGGGGTGATCCCGTTCTTTTTGGGTGTGTTTTTGATGTGTTTTGGGGTCTCCGTTGGGTTTTGTTGGGTTCTTGTTGGTCATCATGTTGGAAAAGTGTAAATTGTGGGTTTTGGAGAATATCAGGTGAGTTTAAGTTTTTCTGGGTGGTGAATCTATGGTTTTGGTTGAATTCTTCTGTTTTTTTTTAGCGTTTTCTTCTGTTTTTGGGGTGGTCCCATTCTTGTTTGGGGTGTTTTTGACATATTTTGGGGTCTCCGTTGGTTTTTGTTGGGTTCTTGTTGTTCATCATGGTGGAAAAGGGTAAATTGTGGGTATTGGAGAACATCAGGTAGGTTTAGGGGGACTTTTGGGGTGGATCAACGGCTTTTAGGGTTTTCTTTCGGTTTTGGGGGTGATCCCGCTTTTTTTTGTGGTGTTTTTGACGTGTTTTGGGGTTTCCGTTGCGTTTCGTTGATTTCCTAATGTGTTTTAAGTTTGTTGGGAGTGGACTTTGGGATTTGGAGAACATCAGGTAGGTTTAGTGTGTTTTTGGGGTGGATCTATGTTTTTTGGGGTTTTCTTTCTTTTTTAGGGGTTATCCTGTTCTTGTTTGGGGTGTTTTCGACTTGTTTTGGGGTCTCCGTTGGGTTTTAGTTGGATTCTCGTTGGTCGTTAGGGTAAATGGGAGTGGATTGTGGGTTTTGAAGAAGATCAGGTGAGTTTAGGGTGGTTTTGCGGGGAAATTCATAGTGTTTGGTGTTTTTTCTTCTGATCCAGTTCTTTTCTGGGGTGTTTTTGAGGTGTTTTTGGGGTTTCCGTTGGGTTTCGTTGAGTTCCTAATGGGTTTAATGGTTGTTGGGCGTGGACATTTGGATTTGGAGAACATCAGGTACGTTTAGAGTGGTTTTGGGATTGGATCCGTGCTTTTTGGGGTTTTCTTTCGTTTTTGGGGGTGATCCTGTTCTTGTTTGGGGTGTTTTGGACGTGTTATGGGGTCTCCGTTGGGTTTCATTGGGTTTCTCGTGGTCATCATGGTGGAAAAGTGTAAATTGTGGGTTTTGGAGAACATCAGGTAGGTTTAGGGTGTTTTTTGGGGTGGATCTATGTTTTTGGGGGATTTTCTTCCAGTTTTGGGGGTGATTCCGTTCTTGTTTGGGGTGTTTTTGACGTGTTTTGTGGTCTCTGTTTTGTTTCGTTGTGTTTTCCTTGTTCATTTTGGTGGAAAAGGCTGAATAGTGGGTTTTGGAGAACATCAGGTAGGTTTAGGGTGGTTTTGGGATTTGATCCGTGCTTTTTGGGGATTTTGTTCCAGTTTTGGGGGTGATTCCGTTCTTGTTTGTGGTGTTTTTGATGTGTTTTGGGTTCTCCGTTGGGTTTCGTTGGGTTTTCCGTTGGCATCATGGTGGAAAAGGGTAAATTGTGGGTTTTGGAGAACATCAGGTAGGTTTAGGGGGACTTTTGGGGTGGATTCATGGTATTTGTTTTTTTTTTTTCTGTTTTTCTGGGGTGATCCCGTTCTTTTTGGGTGTGTTTTTGATGTGTTTTGGGGTCTCCGTTGGGTTTTGTTGGGTTCTTGTTGGTCATCATGTTGGAAAAGTGTAAATTGTGGGTTTTGGAGAATATCAGGTGAGTTTAAGTTTTTCTGGGTGGTGAATCTATGGTTTTGGTTGAATTCTTCTGTTTTTTTTTTAGCGTTTTCTTCTGTTTTTGGGGTGGTCCCATTCTTGTTTGGGGTGTTTTTGACATATTTTGGGGTCTCCGTTGGTTTTTGTTGGGTTCTTGTTGTTCATCATGGTGGAAAAGGGTAAATTGTGGGTATTGGAGAACATCAGGTAGGTTTAGGGGGACTTTTGGGGTGGATCAACGGCTTTTAGGGTTTTCTTTCGGTTTTGGGGGTGATCCCGCTTTTTTTGTGGTGTTTTTGACGTGTTTTGGGGTTTCCGTTGCGTTTCGTTGATTTCCTAATGTGTTTTAAGTTTGTTGGGAGTGGACTTTGGGATTTGGAGAACATCAGGTAGGTTTAGTGTGTTTTTGGGGTGGATCTATGTTTTTTGGGGTTTTCTTTCTTTTTTAGGGGTTATCCTGTTCTTGTTTGGGGTGTTTTCGACTTGTTTTGGGGTCTCCGTTGGGTTTTAGTTGGATTCTCGTTGGTCGTTAGGGTAAATGGGAGTGGATTGTGGGTTTTGAAGAAGATCAGGTGAGTTTAGGGTGGTTTTGCGGGGAAATTCATAGTGTTTGGTGTTTTTTCTTCTGATCCAGTTCTTTTCTGGGGTGTTTTTGAGGTGTTTTTGGGGTTTCCGTTGGGTTTCGTTGAGTTCCTAATGGGTTTTATGGTGGTTGGGAGTGGACATTTGGATTTGGAGAACATCAGGTACGTTTAGAGTGGTTTTGGGATTGGATCCGTGCTTTTTGGGGTTTTCTTTCGTTTTTGGGGGTGATCCTGTTCTTGTTTGGGGTGTTTTGGACGTGTTTTGGGTTCTCCGTTGGGTTTCGTTGTGTTTTCCGTGGTCATCATGGTGGAAAAGTGTAAATTGTGGGTTTTGGAGAACATCAGGTAGGTTTAGGGTGTTTTTTGGGGTGGATCTATGTTTTTGGGGGATTTTCTTCCAGTTTTGGGGGTGATTCCGTTCTTGTTTGGGGTGTTTTTGACGTGTTTTGTGGTCTCTGTTTTGTTTCGTTGTGTTTTCCTTGTTCATTTTGGTGGAAAAGGCTGAATAGTGGGTTTTGGAGAACATCAGGTAGGTTTAGGGTGGTTTTGGGATTTGATCCGTGCTTTTTGGGGATTTTGTTCCAGTTTTGGGGGTGATTCCGTTCTTGTTTGTGGTGTTTTTGATGTGTTTTGGGTTCTCCGTTGGGTTTCGTTGGGTTTTCCGTTGGCATCATGGTGGAAAAGGGTAAATTGTGGGTTTTGGAGAACATCAGGTAGGTTTAGGGGGACTTTTGGGGTGGATTCATGGTATTTGTTTTTTTTTTTTTTCTGTTTTTCTGGGGTGATCCCGTTCTTTTTTGGTGTGTTTTTGATGTGTTTTGGGGTCTCCGTTGGGTTTTGTTGGGTTCTTGTTGGTCATCATGTTGGAAAAGTGTAAATTGTGGGTTTTGGAGAATATCATGTGAGTTTAAGTTTTTCTGGGTGGTGAATCTATGGTTTTGGTTGAATTCTTCTGTTTTTTTTTTTTTTTTAGCGTTTTCTTCTGTTTTCGGGGTGGTCCCATTCTTTTTTGGGGTGTTTTTGACATATTTTGGGGTCTCCGTTTGTTTTTGTTGGGTTCTTGTTGTTCATCATGGTGGAAAAGGGTAAAGTGTGGGTATTGGAGAACATCAGGTAGGTTTAGGGGGACTTTTGGGGTGGATCAACGGCTTTTAGGGTTTTCTTTCGGTTTTGGGGGTGATCCCGCTTTTTTTTGTGGTGTTTTTGACGTGTTTTGGGGTTTCCGTTGCGTTTCGTTGATTTCCTAATGTGTTTTAAGTTTGTTGGGAGTGGACTTTGGGATTTGGAGAACATCAGGTAGGTTTAGTGTGTTTTTGGGGTGGATCTATGTTTTTTGGGGTTTTCTTTCTTTTTTAGGGGTTATCCTGTTCTTGTTTGGGGTGTTTTCGACTTGTTTTGGGGTCTCCGTTGGGTTTTAGTTGGATTCTCGTTGGTCGTTAGGGTAAATGGGAGTGGATTGTGGGTTTTGAAGAAGATCAGGTGAGTTTAGGGTGGTTTTGCGGGGAAATTCATAGTGTTTGGTGTTTTTTCTTCTGATCCAGTTCTTTTCTGGGGTGTTTTTGAGGTGTTTTTGGGGTTTCCGTTGGGTTTCGTTGAGTTCCTAATGGGTTTTATGGTGGTTGGGAGTGGACATTTGGATTTGGAGAACATCAGGTACGTTTAGAGTGGTTTTGGGATTGGATCCGTGCTTTTTGGGGTTTTCTTTCGTTTTTGGGGGTGATCCTGTTCTTGTTTGGGGTGTTTTGGACGTGTTTTGGGTTCTCCGTTGGGTTTCGTTGTGTTTTCCGTGGTCATCATGGTGGAAAAGTGTAAATTGTGGGTTTTGGAGAACATCAGGTAGGTTTAGGGTGTTTTTTGGGGTGGATCTATGTTTTTGGGGGATTTTCTTCCAGTTTTGGGGGTGATTCTGTTCTTGTTTGGGGTGTTTTTGACGTGTTTTGTGGTCTCTGTTTTGTTTCGTTGTGTTTTCCTTGTTCATTTTGGTGGAAAAGGCTGAATAGTGGGTTTTGGAGAACATCAGGTAGGTTTAGGGTGGTTTTGGGATTTGATCCGTGCTTTTTGGGGATTTTGTTCCAGTTTTGGGGGTGATTCCGTTCTTGTTTGTGGTGTTTTTGATGTGTTTTGGGTTCTCCGTTGGGTTTCGTTGGGTTTTCCGTTGGCATCATGGTGGAAAAGGGTAAATTGTGGGTTTTGGAGAACATCAGGTAGGTTTAGGGGGACTTTTGGGGTGGATTCATGGTATTTGTTTTTTTTTTTTTTCTGTTTTTCTGGGTTGATCCCGTTCTTTTTTGGTGTGTTTTTGATGTGTTTTGGGGTCTCCGTTGGGTTTTGTTGGGTTCTTGTTGGTCATCATGTTGGAAAAGTGTAAATTGTGGGTTTTGGAGAATATCAGGTGAGTTTAAGTTTTTCTGGGTGGTGAATCTATGGTTTTGGTTGAATTCTTCTGTTTTTTTTTTAGCGTTTTCTTCTGTTTTTGGGGTGGTCCCATTCTTGTTTGGGGTGTTTTTGACATATTTTGGGGTCTCCGTTGGTTTTTGTTGGGTTCTTGTTGTTCATCATGGTGGAAAAGGGTAAATTGTGGGTATTGGAGAACATCAGGTAGGTTTAGGGGGACTTTTGGGGTGGATCAACGGCTTTTAGGGTTTTCTTTCGGTTTTGGGGGTGATCCCGCTTTTTTTTGTGGTGTTTTTGACGTGTTTTGGGGTTTCCGTTGCGTTTCGTTGATTTCCTAATGTGTTTTAAGTTTGTTGGGAGTGGACTTTGGGATTTGGAGAACATCAGGTAGGTTTAGTGTGTTTTTGGGGTGGATCTATGTTTTTTGGGGTTTTCTTTCTTTTTTAGGGGTTATCCTGTTCTTGTTTGGGGTGTTTTCGACTTGTTTTGGGGTCTCCGTTGGGTTTTAGTTGGATTCTCGTTGGTCGTTAGGGTAAATGGGAGTGGATTGTGGGTTTTGAAGAAGATCAGGTGAGTTTAGGGTGGTTTTGCGGGGAAATTCATAGTGTTTGGTGTTTTTTCTTCTGATCCAGTTCTTTTCTGGGGTGTTTTTGAGGTGTTTTTGGGGTTTCCGTTGGGTTTCGTTGAGTTCCTAATGGGTTTTATGGTGGTTGGGAGTGGACATTTGGATTTGGAGAACATCAGGTAGGTTTAGGGTGGTTTTGGGATTTGATCCGTGCTTTTTGGGGATTTTGTTCCAGTTTTGGGGGTGATTCCGTTCTTGTTTGTGGTGTTTTTGATGTGTTTTGGGTTCTCCGTTGGGTTTCGTTGGGTTTTCCGTTGGCATCATGGTGGAAAAGGGTAAATTGTGGGTTTTGGAGAACATCAGGTAGGTTTAGGGGGACTTTTGGGGTGGATTCATGGTATTTGTTTTTTTTTTTTTTTCTGTTTTTCTGGGTTGATTCCGTTCTTTTTTGGTGTGTTTTTGATGTGTTTTGGGGTCTCCGTTGGGTTTTGTTGGGTTCTTGTTGGTCATCATGTTGGAAAAGTGTAAATTGTGGGTTTTGGAGAATATCAGGTGAGTTTAAGTTTTTCTGGGTGGTGAATCTATGGTTTTGGTTGAATTCTTCTTTTTTTTTTTATCGTTTTCTTCTGTTTTTGGGGTGGTCCCATTCTTGTTTGGGGTGTTTTTGACATATTTTGGGGTCTCCGTTGGTTTTTGTTGGGTTCTTGTTGTTCATCATGGTTGAAAAGGGTAAATTGTGGGTATTGGAGAACATCAGGTAGGTTTAGGGGGACTATTGGGGTGGATCAACGGCTTTTAGGGTTTTCTTTCGGTTTTGGGGGTGATCCCGCTTTTTTTTGTGGTGTTTTTGACGTGTTTTGGGGTCTCCGTTGCGTTTCGTTGATTTCCTAATGTGTTTTAAGTTTGTTGGGAGTGGACTTTGGGATTTGGAGAACATCAGGTAGGTTTAGTGTGTTTTTGGGGTGGATCTATTTTTTTTTGGGGTTTTCTTTCTTTTTTAGGGGTTATCCTGTTCTTGTTTGGGGTGTTTTCGACTTGTTTTGGGGTCTCCGTTGGGTTTTAGTTGGATTCTCGTTGGTCGTTAGGGTAAATGGGAGTGGATTGTGGGTTTTGAAGAAGATCAGGTGAGTTTAGGGTGGTTTTGCGGGGAAATTCATAGTGTTTGGTGTTTTTTCTTCTGATCCAGTTCTTTTCTGGGGTGTTTTTGAGGTGTTTTTGGGGTTTCCGTTGGGTTTCGTTGAGTTCCTAATGGGTTTTATGGTGGTTGGGAGTGGACATTTGGATTTGGAGAACATCAGGTACGTTTAGGGTGGTTTTGGGATTGGATCCGTGCTTTTTGGGGTTTTCTTTCGTTTTTGGGGGTGATCCTGTTCTTGTTTGGGGTGTTTTGGACGTGTTTTGGGTTCTCCGTTGGGTTTCGTTGTGTTTTCCGTGGTCATCATGGTGGAAAAGTGTAAATTGTGGGTTTTGGAGAACATCAGGTAGGTTTAGGGTGTTTTTTGGGGTGGATCTATGTTTTTGGGGGATTTTCTTCCAGTTTTGGGGGTGATTCCGTTCTTGTTTGGGGTGTTTTTGACGTGTTTTGTGGTCTCTGTTTTGTTTCGTTGTGTTTTCCTTGTTCATTTTGGTGGAAAAGGCTGAATAGTGGGTTTTGGAGAACATCAGGTAGGTTTAGGGTGGTTTTGGGATTTGATCCGTGCTTTTTGGGGATTTTGTTCCAGTTTTGGGGGTGATTCCGTTCTTGTTTGTGGTGTTTTTGATGTGTTTTGGGTTCTCCGTTGGGTTTCGTTGGGTTTTCCGTTGGCATCATGGTGGAAAAGGGTAAATTGTGGGTTTTGGAGAACATCAGGTAGGTTTAGGGGGACTTTTGGGGTGGATTCATGGTATTTGTTTTTTTTTTTTTTCTGTTTTTCTGGGTTGATCCCGTTCTTTTTTGGTGTGTTTTTGATGTGTTTTGGGGTCTCCGTTGGGTTTTGTTGGGTTCTTGTTGGTCATCATGTTGGAAAAGTGTAAATTGTGGGTTTTGGAGAATATCAGGTGAGTTTAAGTTTTTCTGGGTGGTGAATCTATGGTTTTGGTTGAATTCTTCTTTTTTTTTTTATCGTTTTCTTCTGTTTTTGGGGTGGTCCCATTCTTGTTTGGGGTGTTTTTGACATATTTTGGGGTCTCCGTTGGTTTTTGTTGGGTTCTTGTTGTTCATCATGGTTGAAAAGGGTAAATTGTGGGTATTGGAGAACATCAGGTAGGTTTAGGGGGACTATTGGGGTGGATCAACGGCTTTTAGGGTTTTCTTTCGGTTTTGGGGGTGATCCCGCTTTTTTTTGTGGTGTTTTTGACGTGTTTTGGGGTCTCCGTTGCGTTTCGTTGATTTCCTAATGTGTTTTAAGTTTGTTGGGAGTGGACTTTGGGATTTGGAGAACATCAGGTAGGTTTAGTGTGTTTTTGGGGTGGATCTATTTTTTTTTGGGGTTTTCTTTCTTTTTTAGGGGTTATCCTGTTCTTGTTTGGGGTGTTTTCGACTTGTTTTGGGGTCTCCGTTGGGTTTTAGTTGGATTCTCGTTGGTCGTTAGGGTAAATGGGAGTGGATTGTGGGTTTTGAAGAAGATCAGGTGAGTTTAGGGTGGTTTTGCGGGGAAATTCATAGTGTTTGGTGTTTTTTCTTCTGATCCAGTTCTTTTCTGGGGTGTTTTTGAGGTGTTTTTGGGGTTTCCGTTGGGTTTCGTTGAGTTCCTAATGGGTTTTATGGTGGTTGGGAGTGGACATTTGGATTTGGAGAACATCAGGTACGTTTAGGGTGGTTTTGGGATTGGATCCGTGCTTTTTGGGGTTTTCTTTCGTTTTTGGGGGTGATCCTGTTCTTGTTTGGGGTGTTTTGGACGTGTTTTGGGTTCTCCGTTGGGTTTCGTTGTGTTTTCCGTGGTCATCATGGTGGAAAAGTGTAAATTGTGGGTTTTGGAGAACATCAGGTAGGTTTAGGGTGTTTTTTGGGGTGGATCTATGTTTTTGGGGGATTTTCTTCCAGTTTTGGGGGTGATTCCGTTCTTGTTTGGGGTGTTTTTGACGTGTTTTGTGGTCTCTGTTTTGTTTCGTTGTGTTTTCCTTGTTCATTTTGGTGGAAAAGGCTGAATAGTGGGTTTTGGAGAACATCAGGTAGGTTTAGGGTGGTTTTGGGATTTGATCCGTGCTTTTTGGGGATTTTGTTCCAGTTTTGGGGGTGATTCCGTTCTTGTTTGTGGTGTTTTTGATGTGTTTTGGGTTCTCCGTTGGGTTTCGTTGGGTTTTCCGTTGGCATCAAGGTGGAAAAGGGTAAATTGTGGGTTTTGGAGAACATCAGGTAGGTTTAGGGGGACTTTTGGGGTGGATTCATGGTATTTGTTTTTTTTTTTTTTTCTGTTTTTCTGGGGTGATCCCGTTCTTTTTTGGTGTGTTTTTGATGTGTTTTGGGGTCTCCGTTGGGTTTTGTTGGGTTCTTGTTGGTCATCATGTTGGAAAAGTGTAAATTGTGGGTTTTGGAGAATATCAGGTGAGTTTAAGTTTTTCTGGGTGGTGAATCTATGGTTTTGGTTGAATTCTTCTTTTTTTTTTTTAGCGTTTTCTTCTGTTTTTGGGGTGGTCCCATTCTTGTTTGGGGTGTTTTTGACATATTTTGGGGTCTCCGTTGGTTTTTGTTGGGTTCTTGTTGTTCATCATGGTTGAAAAGGGTAAATTGTGGGTATTGGAGAACATCAGGTAGGTTTAGGGGGACTATTGGGGTGGATCAACGGCTTTTAGGGTTTTCTTTCGGTTTTGGGGGTGATCCCGCTTTTTTTTGTGGTGTTTTTGACGTGTTTTGGGGTTTCCGTTGCGTTTCGTTGATTTCCTAATGTGTTTTAAGTTTGTTGGGAGTGGACTTTGGGATTTGGAGAACATCAGGTAGGTTTAGTGTGTTTTTGGGGTGGATCTATGTTTTTTGGGGTTTTCTTTCTTTTTTAGGGGTTATCCTGTTCTTGTTTGGGGTGTTTTCGACTTGTTTTGGGGTCTCCGTTGGGTTTTAGTTGGATTCTCGTTGGTCGTTAGGGTAAATGGGAGTGGATTGTGGGTTTTGAAGAAGATCAGGTGAGTTTAGGGTGGTTTTGCGGGGAAATTCATAGTGTTTGGTGTTTTTTCTTCTGATCCAGTTCTTTTCTGGGGTGTTTTTGAGGTGTTTTTGGGGTTTCCGTTGGGTTTCGTTGAGTTCCTAATGGGTTTTATGGTGGTTGGGAGTGGACATTTGGATTTGGAGAACATCAGGTACGTTTAGAGTGGTTTTGGGATTGGATCCGTGCTTTTTGGGGTTTTCTTTCGTTTTTGGGGGTGATCCTGTTCTTGTTTGGGGTGTTTTGGACGTGTTTTGGGTTCTCCGTTGGGTTTCGTTGTGTTTTCCGTGGTCATCATGGTGGAAAAGTGTAAATTGTGGGTTTTGGAGAACATCAGGTAGGTTTAGGGTGTTTTTTGGGGTGGTTCTATGTTTTTGGGGGATTTTCTTCCAGTTTTGGGGGTGATTCCGTTCTTGTTTGGGGTGTTTTTGACGTGTTTTGTGGTCTCTGTTTTGTTTCGTTGTGTTTTCCTTGTTCATTTTGGTGGAAAAGGCTGAATAGTGGGTTTTGGAGAACATCAGGTAGGTTTAGGGTGGTTTTGGGATTTGATCCGTGCTTTTTGGGGATTTTGTTCCAGTTTTGGGGGTGATTCCGTTCTTGTTTGTGGTGTTTTTGATGTGTTTTGGGTTCTCCGTTGGGTTTCGTTGGGTTTTCCGTTGGCATCATGGTGGAAAAGGGTAAATTGTGGGTTTTGGAGAACATCAGGTAGGTTTAGGGGGACTTTTGGGGTGGATTCATGGTATTTGTTTTTTTTTTTTTTCTGTTTTTCTGGGGTGATCCCGTTCTTTTTTGGTGTGTTTTTGATGTGTTTTGGGGTCTCCGTTGGGTTTTGTTGGGTTCTTGTTGGTCATCATGTTGGAAAAGTGTAAATTGTGGGTTTTGGAGAATATCAGGTGAGTTTAAGTTTTTCTGGGTGGTGAATCTATGGTTTTGGTTGAATTCTTCTGTTTTTTTTTTAGCGTTTTCTTCTGTTTTTGGGGTGGTCCCATTCTTGTTTGGGGTGTTTTTGACATATTTTGGGGTCTCCGTTGGGTTTTGTTGGGTTCTTGTTGTTCATCATGGTGGAAAAGGGTAAATTGTGGGTATTGGAGAACATCAGGTAGGTTTAGGGGGACTTTTGGGGTGGATCAACGGCTTTTAGGGTTTTCTTTCGGTTTTGGGGGTGATCCCGCTTTTTTTTGTGGTGTTTTTGACGTGTTTTGGGGTTTCCGTTGCGTTTCGTTGATTTCCTAATGTGTTTTAAGTTTGTTGGGAGTGGACTTTGGGATTTGGAGAACATCAGGTAGGTTTAGTGTGTTTTTGGGGTGGATCTATGTTTTTTGGGGTTTTCTTTCTTTTTTAGGGGTTATCCTGTTCTTGTTTGGGGTGTTTTCGACTTGTTTTGGGGTCTCCGTTGGGTTTTAGTTGGATTCTCGTTGGTCGTTAGGGTAAATGGGAGTGGATTGTGGGTTTTGAAGAAGATCAGGTGAGTTTAGGGTGGTTTTGCGGGGAAATTCATAGTGTTTGGTGTTTTTTCTTCTGATCCAGTTCTTTTCTGGGGTGTTTTTGAGGTGTTTTTGGGGTTTCCGTTGGGTTTCGTTGAGTTCCTAATGGGTTTTATGGTGGTTGGGAGTGGACATTTGGATTTGGAGAACATCAGGTACGTTTAGAGTGGTTTTGGGATTGGATCCGTGCTTTTTGGGGTTTTCTTTCGTTTTTGGGGGTGATCCTGTTCTTGTTTGGGGTGTTTTGGACGTGTTATGGGGTCTCCGTTGGGTTTCATTGGGTTTCTCGTGGTCATCATGGTGGAAAAGTGTAAATTGTGGGTTTTGGAGAACATCAGGTAGATTTAGGGTGTTTTTTGGGGTGGATCTATGTTTTTGGGGGATTTTCTTCCAGTTTTGGGGGTGATTCCGTTCTTGTTTGGGGTGTTTTTGACGTGTTTTGTGGTCTCTGTTTTGTTTCGTTGTGTTTTCCTTGTTCATTTTGGTGGAAAAGGCTGAATAGTGGGTTTTGGAGAACATCAGGTAGGTTTAGGGTGGTTTTGGGATTTGATCCGTGCTTTTTGGGGATTTTGTTCCAGTTTTGGGGGTGATTCCGTTCTTGTTTGTGGTGTTTTTGATGTGTTTTGGGTTCTCCGTTGGGTTTCGTTGGGTTTTCCGTTGGCATCAAGGTGGAAAAGGGTAAATTGTGGGTTTTGGAGAACATCAGGTAGGTTTAGGGGGACTTTTGGGGTGGATTCATGGTATTTGTTTTTTTTTTTTTTCTGTTTTTCTGGGTTGATCCCGTTCTTTTTTGGTGTGTTTTTGATGTGTTTTGGGGTCTCCGTTGGGTTTTGTTGGGTTCTTGTTGGTCATCATGTTGGAAAAGTGTAAATTGTGGGTTTTGGAGAATATCAGGTGAGTTTAAGTTTTTCTGGGTGGTGAATCTATGGTTTTGGTTGAATTCTTCTTTTTTTTTTTTAGCGTTTTCTTCTGTTTTTGGGGTGGTCCCATTCTTGTTTGGGGTGTTTTTGACATATTTTGGGGTCTCCGTTGGTTTTTGTTGGGTTCTTGTTGTTCATCATGGTTGAAAAGGGTAAATTGTGGGTATTGGAGAACATCAGGTAGGTTTAGGGGGACTATTGGGGTGGATCAACGGCTTTTAGGGTTTTCTTTCGGTTTTGGGGGTGATCCCGCTTTTTTTTGTGGTGTTTTTGACGTGTTTTGGGGTTTCCGTTGCGTTTCGTTGATTTCCTAATGTGTTTTAAGTTTGTTGGGAGTGGACTTTGGGATTTGGAGAACATCAGGTAGGTTTAGTGTGTTTTTGGGGTGGATCTATGTTTTTTGGGGTTTTCTTTCTTTTTTAGGGGTTATCCTGTTCTTGTTTGGGGTGTTTTCGACTTGTTTTGGGGTCTCCGTTGGGTTTTAGTTGGATTCTCGTTGGTCGTTAGGGTAAATGGGAGTGGATTGTGGGTTTTGAAGAAGATCAGGTGAGTTTAGGGTGGTTTTGCGGGGAAATTCATAGTGTTTGGTGTTTTTTCTTCTGATCCAGTTCTTTTCTGGGGTGTTTTTGAGGTGTTTTTGGGGTTTCCGTTGGGTTTCGTTGAGTTCCTAATGGGTTTTATGGTGGTTGGGAGTGGACATTTGGATTTGGAGAACATCAGGTACGTTTAGAGTGGTTTTGGGATTGGATCCGTGCTTTTTGGGGTTTTCTTTTGTTTTTGGGGGTGATCCTGTTCTTGTTTGGGGTGTTTTGGACGTGTTTTGGGTTCTCCGTTGGGTTTCGTTGTGTTTTCCGTGGTCATCATGGTGGAAAAGTGTAAATTGTGGGTTTTGGAGAACATCAGATAGGTTTAGGGTGTTTTTTGGGGTGGATCTATGTTTTTGGGGGATTTTCTTCCAGTTTTGGGGGTGATTCCGTTCTTGTTTGGGGTGTTTTTGACGTGTTTTGTGGTCTCTGTTTTGTTTCGTTGTGTTTTCCTTGTTCATTTTGGTGGAAAAGGCTGAATAGTGGGTTTTGGAGAACATCAGGTAGGTTTAGGGTGGTTTTGGGATTTGATCCGTGCTTTTTGGGGATTTTGTTCCAGTTTTGGGGGTGATTCCGTTCTTGTTTGTGGTGTTTTTGATGTGTTTTGGGTTCTCCGTTGGGTTTCGTTGGGTTTTCCGTTGGCATCATGGTGGAAAAGGGTAAATTGTGGGTTTTGGAGAACATCAGGTAGGTTTAGGGGGACTTTTGGGGTGGATTCATGGTATTTGTTTTTTTTTTTTTTCTGTTTTTCTGGGGTGATCCCGTTCTTTTTTGGTGTGTTTTTGATGTGTTTTGGGGTCTCCGTTGGGTTTTGTTGGGTTCTTGTTGGTCATCATGTTGGAAAAGTGTAAATTGTGGGTTTTGGAGAATATCAGGTGAGTTTAAGTTTTTCTGGGTGGTGAATCTATGGTTTTGGTTGAATTCTTCTGTTTTTTTTTTAGCGTTTTCTTCTGTTTTTGGGGTGGTCCCATTCTTGTTTGGGGTGTTTTTGACATATTTTGGGGTCTCCGTTGGTTTTTGTTGGGTTCTTGTTGTTCATCATGGTGGAAAAGGGTAAATTGTGGGTATTGGAGAACATCAGGTAGGTTTAGGGGGACTTTTGGGGTGGATCAACGGCTTTTAGGGTTTTCTTTCGGTTTTGGGGGTGATCCCGCTTTTTTTTGTGGTGTTTTTGACGTGTTTTGGGGTTTCCGTTGCGTTTCGTTGATTTCCTAATGTGTTTTAAGTTTGTTGGGAGTGGACTTTGGGATTTGGAGAACATCAGGTAGGTTTAGTGTGTTTTTGGGGTGGATCTATGTTTTTTGGGGTTTTCTTTCTTTTTTAGGGGTTATCCTGTTCTTGTTTGGGGTGTTTTCGACTTGTTTTGGGGTCTCCGTTGGGTTTTAGTTGGATTCTCGTTGGTCGTTAGGGTAAATGGGAGTGGATTGTGGGTTTTGAAGAAGATCAGGTGAGTTTAGGGTGGTTTTGCGGGGAAATTCATAGTGTTTGGTGTTTTTTCTTCTGATCCAGTTCTTTTCTGGGGTGTTTTTGAGGTGTTTTTGGGGTTTCCGTTGGGTTTCGTTGAGTTCCTAATGGGTTTTATGGTGGTTGGGAGTGGACATTTGGATTTGGAGAACATCAGGTACGTTTAGAGTGGTTTTGGGATTGGATCCGTGCTTTTTGGGGTTTTCTTTCGTTTTTGGGGGTGATCCTGTTCTTGTTTGGGGTGTTTTGGACGTGTTTTGGGTTCTCCGTTGGGTTTCGTTGTGTTTTCCGTGGTCATCATGGTGGAAAAGTGTAAATTGTGGGTTTTGGAGAACATCAGGTAGGTTTAGGGTGTTTTTTGGGGTGGATCTATGTTTTTGGGGGATTTTCTTCCAGTTTTGGGGGTGATTCCGTTCTTGTTTGGGGTGTTTTTGACGTGTTTTGTGGTCTCTGTTTTGTTTCGTTGTGTTTTCCTTGTTCATTTTGGTGGAAAAGGCTGAATAGTGGGTTTTGGAGAACATCAGGTAGGTTTAGGGTGGTTTTGGGATTTGATCCGTGCTTTTTGGGGATTTTGTTCCAGTTTTGGGGGTGATTCCGTTCTTGTTTGTGGTGTTTTTGATGTGTTTTGGGTTCTCCGTTGGGTTTCGTTGGGTTTTCCGTTGGCATCATGGTGGAAAAGGGTAAATTGTGGGTTTTGGAGAACATCAGGTAGGTTTAGGGGGACTTTTGGGGTGGATTCATGGTATTTGTTTTTTTTTTTTTTCTGTTTTTCTGGGGTGATCCCGTTCTTTTTTGGTGTGTTTTTGATGTGTTTTGGGGTCTCCGTTGGGTTTTGTTGGGTTCTTGTTGGTCATCATGTTGGAAAAGTGTAAATTGTGGGTTTTGGAGAATATCAGGTGAGTTTAAGTTTTTCTGGGTGGTGAATCTATGGTTTTGGTTGAATTCTTCTGTTTTTTTTTTAGCGTTTTCTTCTGTTTTTGGGGTGGTCCCATTCTTGTTTGGGGTGTTTTTGACATATTTTGGGGTCTCCGTTGGTTTTTGTTGGGTTCTTGTTGTTCATCATGGTGGAAAAGGGTAAATTGTGGGTATTGGAGAACATCAGGTAGGTTTAGGGGGACTTTTGGGGTGGATCAACGGCTTTTAGGGTTTTCTTTCGGTTTTGGGGGTGATCCCGCTTTTTTTTGTGGTGTTTTTGACGTGTTTTGGGGTTTCCGTTGCGTTTCGTTGATTTCCTAATGTGTTTTAAGTTTGTTGGGAGTGGACTTTGGGATTTGGAGAACATCAGGTAGGTTTAGTGTGTTTTTGGGGTGGATCTATGTTTTTTGGGGTTTTCTTTCTTTTTTAGGGGTTATCCTGTTCTTGTTTGGGGTGTTTTCGACTTGTTTTGGGGTCTCCGTTGGGTTTTAGTTGGATTCTCGTTGGTCGTTAGGGTAAATGGGAGTGGATTGTGGGTTTTGAAGAAGATCAGGTGAGTTTAGGGTGGTTTTGCGGGGAAATTCATAGTGTTTGGTGTTTTTTCTTCTGATCCAGTTCTTTTCTGGGGTGTTTTTGAGGTGTTTTTGGGGTTTCCGTTGGGTTTCGTTGAGTTCCTAATGGGTTTTATGGTGGTTGGGAGTGGACATTTGGATTTGGAGAACATCAGGTACGTTTAGAGTGGTTTTGGGATTGGATCCGTGCTTTTTGGGGTTTTCTTTCGTTTTTGGGGGTGATCCTGTTCTTGTTTGGGGTGTTTTGGACGTGTTTTGGGTTCTCCGTTGGGTTTCGTTGTGTTTTCCGTGGTCATCATGGTGGAAAAGTGTAAATTGTGGGTTTTGGAGAACATCAGGTAGGTTTAGGGTGTTTTTTGGGGTGGATCTATGTTTTTGGGGGATTTTCTTCCAGTTTTGGGGGTGATTCCGTTCTTGTTTGGGGTGTTTTTGACGTGTTTTGTGGTCTCTGTTTTGTTTCGTTGTGTTTTCCTTGTTCATTTTGGTGGAAAAGGCTGAATAGTGGGTTTTGGAGAACATCAGGTAGGTTTAGGGTGGTTTTGGGATTTGATCCGTGCTTTTTGGGGATTTTGTTCCAGTTTTGGGGGTGATTCCGTTCTTGTTTGTGGTGTTTTTGATGTGTTTTGGGTTCTCCGTTGGGTTTCGTTGGGTTTTCCGTTGGCATCATGGTGGAAAAGGGTAAATTGTGGGTTTTGGAGAACATCAGGTAGGTTTAGGGGGACTTTTGGGGTGGATTCATGGTATTTGTTTTTTTTTTTTTTCTGTTTTTCTGGGGTGATCCCGTTCTTTTTTGGTGTGTTTTTGATGTGTTTTGGGGTCTCCGTTGGGTTTTGTTGGGTTCTTGTTGGTCATCATGTTGGAAAAGTGTAAATTGTGGGTTTTGGAGAATATCAGGTGAGTTTAAGTTTTTCTGGGTGGTGAATCTATGGTTTTGGTTGAATTCTTCTGTTTTTTTTTTAGCGTTTTCTTCTGTTTTTGGGGTGGTCCCATTCTTGTTTGGGGTGTTTTTGACATATTTTGGGGTCTCCGTTGGTTTTTGTTGGGTTCTTGTTGTTCATCATGGTGGAAAAGGGTAAATTGTGGGTATTGGAGAACATCAGGTAGGTTTAGGGGGACTTTTGGGGTGGATCAACGGCTTTTAGGGTTTTCTTTCGGTTTTGGGGGTGATCCCGCTTTTTTTTGTGGTGTTTTTGACGTGTTTTGGGGTTTCCGTTGCGTTTCGTTGATTTCCTAATGTGTTTTAAGTTTGTTGGGAGTGGACTTTGGGATTTGGAGAACATCAGGTAGGTTTAGTGTGTTTTTGGGGTGGATCTATGTTTTTTGGGGTTTTCTTTCTTTTTTAGGGGTTATCCTGTTCTTGTTTGGGGTGTTTTCGACTTGTTTTGGGGTCTCCGTTGGGTTTTAGTTGGATTCTCGTTGGTCGTTAGGGTAAATGGGAGTGGATTGTGGGTTTTGAAGAAGATCAGGTGAGTTTAGGGTGGTTTTGCGGGGAAATTCATAGTGTTTGGTGTTTTTTCTTCTGATCCAGTTCTTTTCTGGGGTGTTTTTGAGGTGTTTTTGGGGTTTCCGTTGGGTTTCGTTGAGTTCCTAATGGGTTTTATGGTGGTTGGGAGTGGACATTTGGATTTGGAGAACATCAGGTACGTTTAGAGTGGTTTTGGGATTGGATCCGTGCTTTTTGGGGTTTTCTTTCGTTTTTGGGGGTGATCCTGTTCTTGTTTGGGGTGTTTTGGACGTGTTTTGGGTTCTCCGTTGGGTTTCGTTGTGTTTTCCGTGGTCATCATGGTGGAAAAGTGTAAATTGTGGGTTTTGGAGAACATCAGGTAGGTTTAGGGTGTTTTTTGGGGTGGATCTATGTTTTTGGGGGATTTTCTTCCAGTTTTGGGGGTGATTCCGTTCTTGTTTGGGGTGTTTTTGACGTGTTTTGTGGTCTCTGTTTTGTTTCGTTGTGTTTTCCTTGTTCATTTTGGTGGAAAAGGCTGAATAGTGGGTTTTGGAGAACATCAGGTAGGTTTAGGGTGGTTTTGGGATTTGATCCGTGCTTTTTGGGGATTTTGTTCCAGTTTTGGGGGTGATTCCGTTCTTGTTTGTGGTGTTTTTGATGTGTTTTGGGTTCTCCGTTGGGTTTCGTTGGGTTTTCCGTTGGCATCATGGTGGAAAAGGGTAAATTGTGGGTTTTGGAGAACATCAGGTAGGTTTAGGGGGACTTTTGGGGTGGATTCATGGTATTTGTTTTTTTTTTTTTTCTGTTTTTCTGGGGTGATCCCGTTCTTTTTTGGTGTGTTTTTGATGTGTTTTGGGGTCTCCGTTGGGTTTTGTTGGGTTCTTGTTGGTCATCATGTTGGAAAAGTGTAAATTGTGGGTTTTGGAGAATATCAGGTGAGTTTAAGTTTTTCTGGGTGGTGAATCTATGGTTTTGGTTGAATTCTTCTGTTTTTTTTTTAGCGTTTTCTTCTGTTTTTGGGGTGGTCCCATTCTTGTTTGGGGTGTTTTTGACATATTTTGGGGTCTCCGTTGGTTTTTGTTGGGTTCTTGTTGTTCATCATGGTGGAAAAGGGTAAATTGTGGGTATTGGAGAACATCAGGTAGGTTTAGGGGGACTTTTGGGGTGGATCAACGGCTTTTAGGGTTTTCTTTCGGTTTTGGGGGTGATCCCGCTTTTTTTTGTGGTGTTTTTGACGTGTTTTGGGGTTTCCGTTGCGTTTCGTTGATTTCCTAATGTGTTTTAAGTTTGTTGGGAGTGGACTTTGGGATTTGGAGAACATCAGGTAGGTTTAGTGTGTTTTTGGGGTGGATCTATGTTTTTTGGGGTTTTCTTTCTTTTTTAGGGGTTATCCTGTTCTTGTTTGGGGTGTTTTCGACTTGTTTTGGGGTCTCCGTTGGGTTTTAGTTGGATTCTCGTTGGTCGTTAGGGTAAATGGGAGTGGATTGTGGGTTTTGAAGAAGATCAGGTGAGTTTAGGGTGGTTTTGCGGGGAAATTCATAGTGTTTGGTGTTTTTTCTTCTGATCCAGTTCTTTTCTGGGGTGTTTTTGAGGTGTTTTTGGGGTTTCCGTTGGGTTTCGTTGAGTTCCTAATGGGTTTTATGGTGGTTGGGAGTGGACATTTGGATTTGGAGAACATCAGGTACGTTTAGAGTGGTTTTGGGATTGGATCCGTGCTTTTTGGGGTTTTCTTTCGTTTTTGGGGGTGATCCTGTTCTTGTTTGGGGTGTTTTGGACGTGTTTTGGGTTCTCCGTTGGGTTTCGTTGTGTTTTCCGTGGTCATCATGGTGGAAAAGTGTAAATTGTGGGTTTTGGAGAACATCAGGTAGGTTTAGGGTGTTTTTTGGGGTGGATCTATGTTTTTGGGGGATTTTCTTCCAGTTTTGGGGGTGATTCCGTTCTTGTTTGGGGTGTTTTTGACGTGTTTTGTGGTCTCTGTTTTGTTTCGTTGTGTTTTCCTTGTTCATTTTGGTGGAAAAGGCTGAATAGTGGGTTTTGGAGAACATCAGGTAGGTTTAGGGTGGTTTTGGGATTTGATCCGTGCTTTTTGGGGATTTTGTTCCAGTTTTGGGGGTGATTCCGTTCTTGTTTGTGGTGTTTTTGATGTGTTTTGGGTTCTCCGTTGGGTTTCGTTGGGTTTTCCGTTGGCATCATGGTGGAAAAGGGTAAATTGTGGGTTTTGGAGAACATCAGGTAGGTTTAGGGGGACTTTTGGGGTGGATTCATGGTATTTGTTTTTTTTTTTTCTGTTTTTCTGGGGTGATCCCGTTCTTTTTTGGTGTGTTTTTGATGTGTTTTGGGGTCTCCGTTGGGTTTTGTTGGGTTCTTGTTGGTCATCATGTTGGAAAAGTGTAAATTGTGGGTTTTGGAGAATATCAGGTGAGTTTAAGTTTTTCTGGGTGGTGAATCTATGGTTTTGGTTGAATTCTTCTGTTTTTTTTTTAGCGTTTTCTTCTGTTTTTGGGGTGGTCCCATTCTTGTTTGGGGTGTTTTTGACATATTTTGGGGTCTCCGTTGGTTTTTGTTGGGTTCTTGTTGTTCATCATGGTGGAAAAGGGTAAATTGTGGGTATTGGAGAACATCAGGTAGGTTTAGGGGGACTTTTGGGGTGGATCAACGGCTTTTAGGGTTTTCTTTCGGTTTTGGGGGTGATCCCGCTTTTTTTTGTGGTGTTTTTGACGTGTTTTGGGGTTTCCGTTGCGTTTCGTTGATTTCCTAATGTGTTTTAAGTTTGTTGGGAGTGGACTTTGGGATTTGGAGAACATCAGGTAGGTTTAGTGTGTTTTTGGGGTGGATCTATGTTTTTTGGGGTTTTCTTTCTTTTTTAGGGGTTATCCTGTTCTTGTTTGGGGTGTTTTCGACTTGTTTTGGGGTCTCCGTTGGGTTTTAGTTGGATTCTCGTTGGTCGTTAGGGTAAATGGGAGTGGATTGTGGGTTTTGAAGAAGATCAGGTGAGTTTAGGGTGGTTTTGCGGGGAAATTCATAGTGTTTGGTGTTTTTTCTTCTGATCCAGTTCTTTTCTGGGGTGTTTTTGAGGTGTTTTTGGGGTTTCCGTTGGGTTTCGTTGAGTTCCTAATGGGTTTTATGGTGGTTGGGAGTGGACATTTGGATTTGGAGAACATCAGGTACGTTTAGAGTGGTTTTGGGATTGGATCCGTGCTTTTTGGGGTTTTCTTTCGTTTTTGGGGGTGATCCTATTCTTGTTTGGGGTGTTTTGGACGTGTTTTGGGTTCTCCGTTGGGTTTCGTTGTGTTTTCCGTGGTCATCATGGTGGAAAAGTGTAAATTGTGGGTTTTGGAGAACATCAGGTAGATTTAGGGTGTTTTTGGGGTGGATCTATGTTTTTTGGGGATTTTCTTCCAGTTTTGGGGGTGATTCCGTTCTTGTTTGGGGTGTTTTTGACGTGTTTTGTGGTCTCTGTTTTGTTTCGTTGTGTTTTCCTTGTTCATTTTGGTGGAAAAGGCTGAATAGTGGGTTTTGGAGAACATCAGGTAGGTTTAGGGTGGTTTTGGGATTTGATCCGTGCTTTTTGGGGATTTTGTTCCAGTTTTGGGGGTGATTCCGTTCTTGTTTGTGGTGTTTTTGATGTGTTTTGGGTTCTCCGTTGGGTTTCGTTGGGTTTTCCGTTGGCATCATGGTGGAAAGGGTAAATTGTGGGTTTTGGAGAACATCAGGTAGGTTTAGGGGGACTTTTGGGGTGGATTCATGGTATTTGTTTTTTTTTTTTTCTGTTTTTCTGGGGTGATCCCGTTCTTTTTGGGTGTGTTTTTGATGTGTTTTGGGGTCTCCGTTGGGTTTTGTTGGGTTCTTGTTGGTCATCATGTTGGAAAAGTGTAAATTGTGGGTTTTGGAGAATATCAGGTGAGTTTAAGTTTTTCTGGGTGGTGAATCTATGGTTTTGGTTGAATTCTTCTGTTTTTTTTTAGCGTTTTCTTCTGTTTTTGGGGTGGTCCCATTCTTGTTTGGGGTGTTTTTGACATATTTTGGGGTCTCCGTTGGTTTTTGTTGGGTTCTTGTTGTTCATCATGGTGGAAAAGGGTAAATTGTGGGTATTGGAGAACATCAGGTAGGTTTAGGGGGACTTTTGGGGTGGATCAACGGCTTTTAGGGTTTTCTTTCGGTTTTGGGGGTGATCCCGCTTTTTTTTGTGGTGTTTTTGACGTGTTTTGGGGTTTCCGTTGCGTTTCGTTGATTTCCTAATGTGTTTTAAGTTTGTTGGGAGTGGACTTTGGTATTTGGAGAACATCAGGTAGGTTTAGTGTGTTTTTGGGGTGGATCTATGTTTTTTGGGGTTTTCTTTCTTTTTTAGGGGTTATCCTGTTCTTGTTTGGGGTGTTTTCGACTTGTTTTGGGGTCTCCGTTGGGTTTTAGTTGGATTCTCGTTGGTCGTTAGGGTAAATGGGAGTGGATTGTGGGTTTTGAAGAAGATCAGGTGAGTTTAGGGTGGTTTTGCGGGGAAATTCATAGTGTTTGGTGTTTTTTCTTCTGATCCAGTTCTTTTCTGGGGTGTTTTTGAGGTGTTTTTGGGGTTTCCGTTGGGTTTCGTTGAGTTCCTAATGGGTTTTATGGTGGTTGGGAGTGGACATTTGGATTTGGAGAACATCAGGTACGTTTAGAGTGGTTTTGGGATTGGATCCGTGCTTTTTGGGGTTTTCTTTCGTTTTTGGGGGTGATCCTGTTCTTGTTTGGGGTGTTTTGGACGTGTTTTGGGTTCTCCGTTGGGTTTCGTTGTGTTTTCCGTGGTCATCATGGTGGAAAAGTGTAAATTGTGGGTTTTGGAGAACATCAGGTAGGTTTAGGGTGTTTTTTGGGGTGGATCTATGTTTTTGGGGGATTTTCTTCCAGTTTTGGGGGTGATTCCGTTCTTGTTTGGGGTGTTTTTGACGTGTTTTGTGGTCTCTGTTTTGTTTCGTTGTGTTTTCCTTGTTCATTTTGGTGGAAAAGGCTGAATAGTGGGTTTTGGAGAACATCAGGTAGGTTTAGGGTGGTTTTGGGATTTGATCCGTGCTTTTTGGGGATTTTGTTCCAGTTTTGGGGGTGATTCCGTTCTTGTTTGTAGTGTTTTTGATGTGTTTTGGGTTCTCCGTTGGGTTTCGTTGGGTTTTCCGTTGGCATCATGGTGGAAAAGGGTAAATTGTGGGTTTTGGAGAACATCAGGTAGGTTTAGGGGGACTTTTGGGGTGGATTCAGGGTATTTGTTTTTTTTTTTTTCTGTTTTTCTGGGTTGATCCCGTTCTTTTTTGGTGTGTTTTTGATGTGTTTTGGGGTCTCCGTTGGGTTTTGTTGGTTTCTTGTTGGTCATCATGTTGGAAAAGTGTAAATTGTGGGTTTTGGAGAATATCAGGTGAGTTTAAGTTTTTCTGGGTGGTGAATCTATGGTTTTGGTTGAATTCTTCTGTTTTTTTTTAGCGTTTTCTTCTGTTTTTGGGGTGGTCCCATTCTTGTTTGGGGTGTTTTTGACATATTTTGGGGTCTCCGTTGGTTTTTGTTGGGTTCTTGTTGTTCATCATGGTGGAAAAGGGTAAATTGTGGGTATTGGAGAACATCAGGTAGGTTTAGGGGGACTTTTGGGGTGGATCAACGGCTTTTAGGGTTTTCTTTCGGTTTTGGGGGTGATCCCGCTTTTTTTTGTGGTGTTTTTGACGTGTTTTGGGGTTTCCGTTGCGTTTCATTGATTTCCTAATGTGTTTTAAGTTTGTTGGGAGTGGACTTTGGGATTTGGAGAACATCAGGTAGGTTTAGTGTGTTTTTGGGGTGGATCTATGTTTTTTGGGGTTTTCTTTCTTTTTTAGGGGTTATCCTGTTCTTGTTTGGGGTGTTTTCGACTTGTTTTGGGGTCTCCGTTGGGTTTTAGTTGGATTCTCGTTGGTCGTTAGGGTAAATGGGAGTGGATTGTGGGTTTTGAAGAAGATCAGGTGAGTTTAGGGTGGTTTTGCGGGGAAATTCATAGTGTTTGGTGTTTTTTCTTCTGATCCAGTTCTTTTCTGGGGTGTTTTTGAGGTGTTTTTGGGGTTTCCGTTGGGTTTCGTTGAGTTCCTAATGGGTTTTATGGTGGTTGGGAGTGGACATTTGGATTTGGAGAACATCAGGTACGTTTAGAGTGGTTTTGGGATTGGATCCGTGCTTTTTGGGGTTTTCTTTCGTTTTTGGGGGTGATCCTGTTCTTGTTTGGGGTGTTTTGGACGTGTTTTGGGTTCTCCGTTGGGTTTCGTTGTGTTTTCCGTGGTCATCATGGTGGAAAAGTGTAAATTGTGGGTTTTGGAGAACATCAGGTAGGTTTAGGGTGTTTTTTGGGGTGGATCTATGTTTTTGGGGGATTTTCTTCCAGTTTTGGGGGTGATTCCGTTCTTGTTTGGGGTGTTTTTGACGTGTTTTGTGGTCTCTGTTTTGTTTCGTTGTGTTTTCCTTGTTCATTTTGGTGGAAAAGGCTGAATAGTGGGTTTTGGAGAACATCAGGTAGGTTTAGGGTGGTTTTGGGATTTGATCCGTGCTTTTTGGGGATTTTGTTCCAGTTTTGGGGGTGATTCCGTTCTTGTTTGTAGTGTTTTTGATGTGTTTTGGGTTCTCCGTTGGGTTTCGTTGGGTTTTCCGTTGGCATCATGGTGGAAAAGGGTAAATTGTGGGTTTTGGAGAACATCAGGTAGGTTTAGGGGGACTTTTGGGGTGGATTCAGGGTATTTGTTTTTTTTTTTTTCTGTTTTTCTGGGGTGATCCCGTTCTTTTTTGGTGTGTTTTTGATGTGTTTTGGGGTCTCCGTTGGGTTTTGTTGGGTTCTTGTTGGTCATCATGTTGGAAAAGTGTAAATTGTGGGTTTTGGAGAATATCAGGTGAGTTTAAGTTTTTCTGGGTGGTGAATCTATGGTTTTGGTTGAATTCTTCTGTTTTTTTTTAGCGTTTTCTTCTGTTTTTGGGGTGGTCCCATTCTTGTTTGGGGTGTTTTTGACATATTTTGGGGTCTCCGTTTGTTTTTGTTGGGTTCTTGTTGTTCATCATGGTGGAAAAGGGTAAATTGTGGGTATTGGAGAACATCAGGTAGGTTTAGGGGGACTTTTGGGGTGGATCAACGGCTTTTAGGGTTTTCTTTCGGTTTTGGGGGTGATCCCGCTTTTTTTTGTGGTGTTTTTGACGTGTTTTGGGGTTTCCGTTGCGTTTCGTTGATTTCCTAATGTGTTTTAAGTTTGTTGGGAGTGGACTTTGGGATTTGGAGAACATCAGGTAGGTTTAGTGTGTTTTTGGGGTGGATCTATGTTTTTTGGGGTTTTCTTTCTTTTTTAGGGGTTATCCTGTTCTTGTTTGGGGTGTTTTCGACTTGTTTTGGGGTCTCCGTTGGGTTTTAGTTGGATTCTCGTTGGTCGTTAGGGTAAATGGGAGTGGATTGTGGGTTTTGAAGAAGATCAGGTGAGTTTAGGGTGGTTTTGCGGGGAAATTCATAGTGTTTGGTGTTTTTTCTTCTGATCCAGTTCTTTTCTGGGGTGTTTTTGAGGTGTTTTTGGGGTTTCCGTTGGGTTTCGTTGAGTTCCTAATGGGTTTTATGGTGGTTGGGAGTGGACATTTGGATTTGGAGAACATCAGGTACGTTTAGAGTGGTTTTGGGATTGGATCCGTGCTTTTTGGGGTTTTCTTTCGTTTTTGGGGGTGATCCTGTTCTTGTTTGGGGTGTTTTGGACGTGTTTTGGGTTCTCCGTTGGGTTTCGTTGTGTTTTCCGTGGTCATCATGGTGGAAAAGTGTAAATTGTGGGTTTTGGAGAACATCAGGTAGTTTTAGGGTGTTTTTTGGGGTGGATCTATGTTTTGGGGGGATTTTCTTCCAGTTTTGGGGGTGATTCCGTTCTTGTTTGGGGTGTTTTTGACGTGTTTTGTGGTCTCTGTTTTGTTTCGTTGTGTTTTCCTTGTTCATTTTGGTGGAAAAGGCTGAATAGTGGGTTTTGGAGAACATCAGGTAGGTTTAGGGTGGTTTTGGGATTTGATCCGTGCTTTTGGGGGATTTTGTTCCAGTTTTGGGGGTGATTCCGTTCTTGTTTGTAGTGTTTTTGATGTGTTTTGGGTTCTCCGTTGGGTTTCGTTGGGTTTTCCGTTGGCATCATGGTGGAAAAGGGTAAATTGTGGGTTTTGGAGAACATCAGGTAGGTTTAGGGGGACTTTTGGGGTGGATTCATGGTATTTGTTTTTTTTCTGTTTTTCTGGGGTGATCCCGTTCTTTTTGGGTGTGTTTTTGACGTGTTTTGGGGTCTCCGTTGGGTTTTGTTGGGTTCTTGTTGGTCATCATGTTGGAAAAGTGTAAATTGTGGGTTTTGGAGAATATCAGGTGAGTTTAAGTTTTTCTGGGTGGTGAATCTATGGTTTTGGTTGAATTCTTCTGTTTTTTTTTTTTTTTTTTTTTTTTTTTTAGCGTTTTCTTCTGTTTTTGGGGTGGTCCCATTCTTGTTTGGGGTGTTTTTGACATATTTTGTGGTCTCCGTTGGTTTTTGTTGGGTTCTTGTTGTTCATCATGGTGAAAACGTGTAAATTGTGGGTATTGGAGAACATCAGGTAGGTTTAGGGGGACTTTTGGGGTGGATCAACGGCTTTTAGGGTTTTCTTTCGGTTTTGGGGGTGATCCCGCTTTTTTTTGTGGTGTTTTTGACGTGTTTTGGGGTTTCCGTTGCGTTTCGTTGATTTCCTAATGTGTTTTAAGTTTGTTGGGAGTGGACTTTGGGATTTGGAGAACATCAGGTAGGTTTAGTGTGTTTTTGGGGTGGATCTATGGTTTTGGGGGTTTTCTTTCTTTTTTAGGGATTATCCTGTTCTTGTTTGGGGTGTTTTCGACTTGTTTTGGGGTCTCCGTTGGGTTTTAGTTGGATTCTCGTTGGTCGTTAGGGTAAATGGGAGTGGATTGTGGGTTTTGAAGAAGATCAGGTGAGTTTAGGGTGGTTTTGCGGGGAAATTCATAGTGTTTGGTGTTTTTTCTTCTGATCCAGTTCTTTTCTGGGGTGTTTTTGAGGTGTTTTTGGGGTTTCCGTTGGGTTTTGTTGAGTTCCTAATGGGTTTTATGGTGGTTGGGAGTGGACATTTGGATTTGGAGAACATCAGGTACGTTTAGAGTGGTTTTGGGATTGGATCCGTGCTTTTTGGGGTTTTCTTTCGTTTTTGGGGGTGATCCTGTTCTTGTTTGGGGTGTTTTGGACGTGTTTTGGGTTCTCCGTTGGGTTTCGTTGTGTTTTCCGTGGTCATCATGGTGGAAAAGTGTAAATTGTGGGTTTTGGAGAACATCAGGTAGGTTTAGGGTGTTTTTTGGGGTGGATCTATGTTTTTGGGGGATTTTCTTCCAGTTTTGGGGGTGATTCCGTTCTTGTTTGGGGTGTTTTTGACGTGTTTTGTGGTCTCTGTTTTGTTTCGTTGTGTTTTCCTTGTTCATTTTGGTGGAAAAGGCTGAATAGTGGGTTTTGGAGAACATCAGGTAGGTTTAGGGTGGTTTTGGGATTTGATCCGTGCTTTTTGGGGATTTTGTTCCAGTTTTGGGGGTGATTCCGTTCTTGTTTGTAGTGTTTTTGATGTGTTTTGGGTTCTCCGTTGGGTTTCGTTGGGTTTTCCGTTGGCATCATGGTGGAAAAGGGTAAATTGTGGGTTTTGGAGAACATCAGGTAGGTTTAGGGGGACTTTTGGGGTGGATTCATGGTATTTGTTTTTTTTTTTTTCTGTTTTTCTGGGTTGATCCCGTTCTTTTTGGGTGTGTTTTTGATGTGTTTTGGGGTCTCCGTTGGGTTTTGTTGGTTTCTTGTTGGTCATCATGTTGGAAAAGTGTAAATTGTGGGTTTTGGAGAATATCAGGTGAGTTTAAGTTTTTCTGGGTGGTGAATCTATGGTTTTGGTTGAATTCTTCTGTTTTTTTTTTTAGCGTTTTCTTCTGTTTTTGGGGTGGTCCCATTCTTGTTTGGGGTGTTTTTGACATATTTTGGGGTCTCCGTTGGTTTTTGTTGGGTTCTTGTTGTTCATCATGGTGGAAAAGGGTAAATTGTGGGTATTGGAGAACATCAGGTAGGTTTAGGGGGACTTTTGGGGTGGATCAACGGCTTTTAGGGTTTTCTTTCGGTTTTGGGGGTGATCCCGCTTTTTTTTGTGGTGTTTTTGACGTGTTTTGGGGTTTCCGTTGCGTTTCGTTGATTTCCTAATGTGTTTTAAGTTTGTTGGGAGTGGACTTTGGGATTTGGAGAACATCAGGTAGGTTTAGTGTGTTTTTGGGGTGGATCTATGGTTTTTGGGGTTTTCTTTCTTTTTTAGGGGTTATCCTGTTCTTGTTTGGGGTGTTTTCGACTTGTTTTGGGGTCTCCGTTGGGTTTTAGTTGGATTCTCGTTGGTCGTTAGGGTAAATCGGAGTGGATTGTGGGTTTTGAAGAAGATCAGGTGAGTTTAGGGTGGTTTTGCGGGGAAATTCATAGTGTTTGGTGTTTTTTCTTCTGATCCAGTTCTTTTCTGGGGTGTTTTTGAGGTGTTTTTGGGGTTTCCGTTGGGTTTCGTTGAGTTCCTAATGGGTTTTATGGTGGTTGGGAGTGGACATTTGGATTTGGAGAACATCAGGTACGTTTAGAGTGGTTTTGGGATTGGATCCGTGCTTTTTGGGGTTTTCTTTCGTTTTTGGGGGTGATCCTGTTCTTGTTTGGGGTGTTTTGGACGTGTTTTGGGTTCTCCGTTGGGTTTCGTTGTGTTTTCCGTGGTCATCATGGTGGAAAAGTGTAAATTGTTGGTTTTGGAGAACATCAGGTAGGTTTAGGGTGTTTTTTTGGGGTGGATCTATGTTTTTGGGGGATTTTCTTCCAGTTTTGGGGGTGATTCCGTTCTTGTTTGGGGTGTTTTTGACGTGTTTTGTGGTCTCTGTTTTGTTTCGTTGTGTTTTCCTTGTTCATTTTGGTGGAAAAGGCTGAATAGTGGGTTTTGGAGAACATCAGGTAGGTTTAGGGTGGTTTTGGGATTTGATCCGTGCTTTTTGGGGATTTTGTTCCAGTTTTGGGGGTGATTCCGTTCTTGTTTGTGGTGTTTTTGATGTGTTTTGGGTTCTCCGTTGGGTTTCGTTGGGTTTTCCGTTGGCATCATGGTGGAAAAGGGTAAATTGTGGGTTTTGGAGAACATCAGGTAGGTTTATGAGGACTTCTGGGGCAGATTCATGGTTTTTAGGGTTTTCTTCTGTTGTTTTTCTAGTGATCCAGTTGTTTTTGTCATGTTTTTGACGTGTTTTGGGGTCTCCGTTGGGTTTCATTGGGTTTTTCGTGGTCATCATGGTGGAAAAGTTTAAATTGTGGGTTTTGGAGAACATCAGGTAGATTTAGGGTGTTTTTTGGGTGGATCTATGGTTTTGGAGGATTTTGTTCCAGTTTTGGGGTGATCCAATTCTTTTTTGGGGTGTTTTGGACATGTTTTGGGTTCTCCGTTGGGTTTCGTTGTGTTTTCCGTGGTCATCATGGTGGAAAAGTGTAAATTGTGGGTTTTGGAGAACATCAGGTAGGTTTAGGGGGACTTTTGGGGTGGATTCATGGTATTTGGGGTTTTCTTCTGTTTTTTTTGGGGGGGTGATCGAATTCATTTTTGGGGTGTTTTTGACGTGTTTTGGGGTCTCTGTTGGGTTTTGCTGGGTTCTTGTTGGTCATCATGTTGGAAAAGTGTAAATTGTGGGTTTTGGAGAACATCAGGTAGGTTTACTGTCTTTTTGGGGTGGATCTATGTTTTTGGGGGATTTTCTTCCAGTTTTGGGGGTGATTCCGTTCTTGTTTGGGGTGTTTTTGACGTGTTTTGTGGTCTCTGTTTTGTTTCGTTGTGTTTTCCTTGTTCATTTTGGTGGAAAAGGCTGAATAGTGGGTTTTGGAGAACATCAGGTAGGTTTAGGGTGGTTTTGGGATTTGATCCGTGCTTTTTGGGGATTTTGTTCCAGTTTTGGGGGTGATTCCGTTCTTGTTTGTGGTGTTTTTGATGTGTTTTGGGTTCTCCGTTGGGTTTCGTTGGGTTTTCCGTTGGCATCATGGTGGAAAAGGGTAAATTGTGGGTTTTGGAGAACATCAGGTAGGTTTAGGGGGACTTTTGGGGTGGATTCATGGTATTTGTTTTTTTTTTCTGTTTTTCTGGGGTGATCCCGTTCTTTTTTGGTGTGTTTTTGATGTGTTTTGGGGTCTCCGTTGGGTTTTGTTGGGTTCTTGTTGGTCATCATGTTGGAAAAGTGTTAATTGTGGGTTTTGGAGAATATCAGGTGAGTTTAAGTTTTTCTGGGTGGTGAATCTATGGTTTTGGTTGAATTCTTCTGGTTTTTTAGCGTTTTCTTCTGTTTTTGGGGTGGTCCCATTCTTGTTTGGGGTGTTTTTGACATATTTTGGGGTCTCCGTTGGGTTTTGTTGGGTTCTTGTTGTTCATCATGGTGAAAACGTGTAAATTGTGGGTATTGGAGAACATCAGGTAGGTTTAGGGGGACTTTTGGGGTGGATCAACGGCTTTTAGGGTTTTCTTTCGGTTTTGGGGGTGATCCCGCTTTTTTTTGTGGTGTTTTTGACGTGTTTTGGGGTTTCCGTTGCGTTTCGTTGATTTCCTAATGTGTTTTAAGTTTGTTGGGAGTGGACTTTGGGATTTGGAGAACATCAGGTAGGTTTAGTGTGTTTTTGGGGTGGATCTATGTTTTTTGGGGTTTTCTTTCTTTTTTAGGGGTTATCCTGTTCTTGTTTGGGGTGTTTTCGACTTGTTTTGGGGTCTCCGTTGGGTTTTAGTTGGATTCTCGTTGGTCGTTAAGGTAAATGGGAGTGGATTGTGGGTTTTGAAGAAGATCAGGTGAGTTTAGGGTGGTTTTGCGGGGAAATTCATAGTGTTTGGTGTTTTTTCTTCTGATCCAGTTCTTTTTTGGGGTGTTTTTGAGGTGTTTTTGGGGTTTCCGTTGGGTTTCGTTGAGTTCCTAATGGGTTTTATGGTGGTTGGGAGTGGACATTTGGATTTGGAGAACATCAGGTACGTTTAGAGTGGTTTTGGGATTGGATCCGTGCTTTTTGGGGTTTTCTTTCGTTTTGGGGGGTGATCCTGTTCTTGTTTGGGGTGTTTTGGACGTGTTTTGGGTTCTCCGTTGGGTTTTGTTGGGTTTTCCGTGGTCATCATGCTGGAAAAGTGTAAATTGTTGGTTTTGGAGAACATCAGGTAGGTTTATGAGGACTTCTGGGGCAGATTCATGGTTTTTAGGGTTTTCTTCTGTTGTTTTTCTAGTGATCCAGTTGTTTTTGTCATGTTTTTGACGTGTTTTGGGGTCTCCGTTGGGTTTCATTGGGTTTTTCGTGGTCATCATGGTGGAAAAGTTTAAATTGTGGGTTTTGGAGAACATCAGGTAGATTTAGGGTGTTTTTTGGGTGGATCTATGGTTTTGGAGGATTTTGTTCCAGTTTTGGGGTGATCCAATTCTTTTTTGGGGTGTTTTGGACATGTTTTGGGTTCTCCGTTGGGTTTCGTTGTGTTTTCCGTGGTCATCATGGTGGAAAAGTGTAAATTGTGGGTTTTGGAGAACATCAGGTAGGTTTAGGGGGACTTTTGGGGTGGATTCATGGTATTTGGGGTTTTCTTCTGTTTTTTTTGGGGGGGTGATCGAATTCATTTTTGGGGTGTTTTTGACGTGTTTTGGGGTCTCTGTTGGGTTTTGCTGGGTTCTTGTTGGTCATCATGTTGGAAAAGTGTAAATTGCGGGTTTTGGAGAACATCAGGTAGGTTTACTGTCTTTTTGGGGTGGATCTATGTTTTTGGGGGATTTTCTTCCAGTTTTGGGGGTGATTCCGTTCTTGTTTGGGGTGTTTTTGACGTGTTTTGTGGTCTCTGTTTTGTTTCGTTGTGTTTTCCTTGTTCATTTTGGTGGAAAAGGCTGAATAGTGGGTTTTGGAGAACATCAGGTAGGTTTAGGGTGGTTTTGGGATTTGATCCGTGCTTTTTGGGGATTTTGTTCCAGTTTTGGGGGTGATTCCGTTCTTGTTTGTGGTGTTTTTGATGTGTTTTGGGTTCTCCGTTGGGTTTCGTTGGGTTTTCCGTTGGCATCATGGTGGAAAAGGGTAAATTGTGGGTTTTGGAGAACATCAGGTAGGTTTAGGGGGACTTTTGGGGTGGATTCATGGTATTTGTTTTTTTTTTCTGTTTTTCTGGGGTGATCCCGTTCTTTTTTGGTGTGTTTTTGATGTGTTTTGGGGTCTCCGTTGGGTTTTGTTGGGTTCTTGTTGGTCATCATGTTGGAAAAGTGTAAATTGTGGGTTTTGGAGAATATCAGGTGAGTTTAAGTTTTTCTGGGTGGTGAATCTATGGTTTTGGTTGAATTCTTCTGTTTTTTTAGCGTTTTCTTCTGGTTTTGGGGTGGTCCCATTCTTTTTTGGGGTGTTTTTGACATATTTTGGGGTCTCCGTTGGGTTTTGTTGGGTTCTTGTTGTTCATCATGGTGAAAACGTGTAAATTGTGGGTATTGGAGAACATCAGGTAGGTTTAGGGGGACTTTTGGGGTGGATCAACGGCTTTTAGGGTTTTCTTTCGGTTTTGGGGGTGATCCCGCTTTTTTTTGTGGTGTTTTTGACGTGTTTTGGGGTTTCCGTTGCGTTTCGTTGATTTCCTAATGTGTTTTAAGTTTGTTGGGAGTGGACTTTGGGATTTGGAGAACATCAGGTAGGTTTAGTGTGTTTTGGGGGTGGATCTATGGTTTTTGGGGTTTTCTTTCTTTTTTAGGGGTTATCCTGTTCTTGTTTGGGGTGTTTTCGACTTGTTTTGGGGTCTCCGTTGGGTTTTAGTTGGATTCTCGTTGGTCGTTAAGGTAAATGGGAGTGGATTGTGGGTTTTGAAGAAGATCAGGTGAGTTTAGGGTGGGTTTGCGGGGAAATTCATAGTGTTTGGTGTTTTTTCTTCTGATCCAGTTCTTTTTTGGGGTGTTTTTGAGGTGTTTTTGGGGTTTCCGTTGGGTTTCGTTGAGTTCCTAATGGGTTTTATGGTGGTTGGGAGTGGACATTTGGATTTGGAGAACATCAGGTACGTTTAGAGTGGTTTTGGGATTGGATCCGTGCTTTTTGGGGTTTTCTTTCGTTTTGGGGGGTGATCCTGTTCTTGTTTGGGGTGTTTTGGACGTGTTTTGGGTTCTCCGTTGGGTTTTGTTGGGTTTTCCGTGGTCATCATGCTGGAAAAGTGTAAATTGTTGGTTTTGGAGAACATCAGGTAGGTTTATGAGGACTTCTGGGGCAGATTCATGGTTTTTAGGGTTTTCTTCTGTTGTTTTTCTAGTGATCCAGTTGTTTTTGTCATGTTTTTGACGTGTTTTGGGGTCTCCGTTGGGTTTCATTGGGTTTTTCGTGGTCATCATGGTGGAAAAGTTTAAATTGTGGGTTTTGGAGAACATCAGGTAGATTTAGGGTGTTTTTGGAGTGGATCTATGGTTTTGGGGGATTTTGTTCCAGTTTTGGGGTGATCCAATTCTTTTTTGGGGTTTTTTGGACATGTTTTGGGTTCTCCGTTGGGTTTCGTTGTGTTTTCCGTGGTCATCATGGTGGAAAAGTGTAAATTGTGGGTTTTGGAGAACATCAGGTAGGTTTAGGGGGACTTTTGGGGTGGATTCATGGTATTTGGGGTTTTCTTCTGTTTTTTTTGGGGGGGTGATCGAATTCATTTTTGGGGTGTTTTTGACGTGTTTTGGGGTCTCTGTTGGGTTTTGCTGGGTTCTTGTTGGTCATCATGTTGGAAAAGTGTAAATTGTGGGTTTTGAAGAACATCAGGTAGGTTTAGGGTGGTTTTGGGATTTGATCCGTGCTTTTTGGGGATTTTGTTCCAGTTTTGGGGGTGATTCCGTTCTTGTTTGTGGTGTTTTTGATGTGTTTTGGGTTCTCCGTTGGGTTTCGTTGGGTTTTCCGTTGGCATCATGGTGGAAAAGGGTAAATTGTGGGTTTTGGAGAACATCAGGTAGGTTTAGGGGGACTTTTCGGGTGGATTCATGGTATTTGTTTTTTTTTTCTGTTTTTCTGGGTTGATCCCGTTCTTTTTTGGTGTGTTTTTGATGTGTTTTGGGGTCTCCGTTGGGTTTTGTTGGGTTCTTGTTGGTCATCATGTTGGAAAAGTGTAAATTGTGGGTTTTGGAGAATATCAGGTGAGTTTAAGTTTTTCTGGGTGGTGAATCTATGGTTTTGGTTGAATTCTTCTGTTTTTTTAGCGTTTTCTTCTGTTTTTGGGGTGGTCCCATTCTTGTTTGGGGTGTTTTTGACATATTTTGGGGTCTCCGTTGGGTTTTGTTGGGTTCTTGTTGTTCATCATGGTGAAAACGTGTAAATTGTGGGTATTGGAGAACATCAGGTAGGTTTAGGGGGACTTTTGGGGTGGATCAACGGCTTTTAGGGTTTTCTTTCGGTTTTGGGGGTGATCCCGCTTTTTTTTGTGGTGTTTTTGACGTGTTTTGGGGTTTCCGTTGCGTTTCGTTGATTTCCTAATGTGTTTTAAGTTTGTTGGGAGTGGACTTTGGGATTTGGAGAACATCAGGTAGGTTTAGTGTGGTTTTGGGGTGGATCTATGGTTTTGGGGGTTTTCTTTCTTTTTTAGGGGTTATCCTGTTCTTGTTTGGGGTGTTTTCGACTTGTTTTGGGGTCTCCGTTGGGTTTTAGTTGGATTCTCGTTGGTCGTTAAGGTAAATGGGAGTGGATTGTGGGTTTTGAAGAAGATCAGGTGAGTTTAGGGTGGTTTTGCGGGGAAATTCATAGTGTTTGGTGTTTTTTCTTCTGATCCAGTTCTTTTTTGGGGTGTTTTTGAGGTGTTTTTGGGGTTTCCGTTGGGTTTCGTTGAGTTCCTAATGGGTTTTATGGTGGTTGGGAGTGGACATTTGGATTTGGAGAACATCAGGTACGTTTAGAGTGGTTTTGGGATTGGATCCGTGCTTTTTGGGGTTTTCTTTCGTTTTGGGGGGTGATCCTGTTCTTGTTTGGGGTGTTTTGGACGTGTTTTGGGTTCTCCGTTGGGTTTTGTTGGGTTTTCCGTGGTCATCATGCTGGAAAAGTGTAAATTGTTGGTTTTGGAGAACATCAGGTAGGTTTATGAGGACTTCTGGGGCAGATTCATGGTTTTTAGGGTTTTCTTCTGTTGTTTTTCTAGTGATCCAGTTGTTTTTGTCATGTTTTTGACGTGTTTTGGGGTCTCCGTTGGGTTTCATTGGGTTTTTCGTGGTCATCATGGTGGAAAAGTTTAAATTGTGGGTTTTGGAGAACATCAGGTAGATTTAGGGTGTTTTTGGAGTGGATCTATGGTTTTGGGGGATTTTGTTCCAGTTTTGGGGTGATCCAATTCTTTTTTGGGGTTTTTTGGACATGTTTTGGGTTCTCCGTTGGGTTTCGTTGTGTTTTCCGTGGTCATCATGGTGGAAAAGTGTAAATTGTGGGTTTTGGAGAACATCAGGTAGGTTTAGGGGGACTTTTGGGGTGGATTCATGGTATTTGGTGTTTTCTTCTGTTTTTTGGGGGGGGTGATCGAATTCATTTTTGGGGTGTTTTTGACGTGTTTTGGGGTCTCTGTTGGGTTTTGCTGGGTTCTTGTTGGTCATCATGTTGGAAAAGTGTAAATTGTGGGTTTTGGAGAACATCAGGTAGATTTAGGGTGTTTTTTGGGTGGATCTATGGTTTTGGAGGATTTTGTTCCAATTTTGGGGTGATCCAATTCTTTTTTGGGGTGTTTTGGACATGTTTTGGGTTCTCCGTTGGGTTTCGTTGTGTTTTCCATGGTCATCATGGTGGAAAAGTGTAAATTGTGGGTTTTGGAGAACATCAGGTAGGTTTAGGGGGACTTTTGGGGTGGATTCATGGTATTTGGGGTTTTCTTCTGTTTTTTTTGGGGGGGTGATCGAATTCATTTTTGGGGTGTTTTTGACGTGTTTTGGGGTCTCCGTTGGGTTTTGCTGGGTTCTTGTTGGTCATCATGTTGGAAAAGTGTAAATTGCGGGTTTTGGAGAACATCAGGTAGGTTTACTGTCTTTTTGGGGTGGATCTATGTTTTTGGGGGATTTTCTTCCAGTTTTGGGGGTGATTCCGCTCTTGTTTGGGGTGTTTTTGACGTGTTTTGTGGTCTCTGTTTTGTTTCGTTGTGTTTTCCTTGTTCATTTTGGTGGAAAAGGCTGAATAGTGGGTTTTGGAGAACATCAGGTAGGTTTAGGGTGGTTTTGGGATTTGATCCGTGCTTTTTGGGGATTTTGTTCCAGTTTTGGGGGTGATTCCGTTCTTGTTTGTGGTGTTTTTGATGTGTTTTGGGTTCTCCGTTGGGTTTCGTTGGGTTTTCCGTTGGCATCATGGTGGAAAAGGGTAAATTGTGGGTTTTGGAGAACATCAGGTAGGTTTAGGGGGACTTTTGGGGTGGATTCATGGTATTTGTTTTTTTTTTCTGTTTTTCTGGGGTGATCCCGTTCTTTTTTGGTGTGTTTTTGATGTGTTTTGGGGTCTCCGTTGGGTTTTGTTGGTTTCTTGTTGGTCATCATGTTGGAAAAGTGTAAATTGTGGGTTTTGGAGAATATCAGGTGAGTTTAAGTTTTTCTGGGTGGTGAATCTATGGTTTTGGTTGAATTCTTCTGTTTTTTTAGCGTTTTCTTCTGTTTTTGGGGTGGTCCCATTCTTTTTTGGGGTGTTTTTGACATATTTTGGGGTCTCCGTTGGGTTTTGTTGGGTTCTTGTTGTTCATCATGGTGAAAACGTGTAAATTGTGGGTATTGGAGAACATCAGGTAGGTTTAGGGGGACTTTTGGGGTGGATCAACGGCTTTTAGGGTTTTCTTTCGGTTTTGGGGGTGATCCCGCTTTTTTTTTGTGGTGTTTTTGACGTGTTTTGGGGTTTCCGTTGCGTTTCGTTGATTTCCTAATGTGTTTTAAGTTTGTTGGGAGTGGACTTTGGGATTTGGAGAACATCAGGTAGGTTTAGTGTGTTTTTGGGGTGGATCTATGGTTTTGGGGGTTTTCTTTCTTTTTTAGGGGTTATCCTGTTCTTGTTTGGGGTGTTTTCGACTTGTTTTGGGGTCTCCGTTGGGTTTTAGTTGGATTCTCGTTGGTCGTTAAGGTAAATGGGAGTGGATTGTGGGTTTTGAAGAAGATCAGGTGAGTTTAGGGTGGTTTTGCGGGGAAATTCATAGTGTTTGGTGTTTTTTCTTCTGATCCAGTTCTTTTTTGGGGTGTTTTTGAGGTGTTTTTGGGGTTTCCGTTGGGTTTCGTTGAGTTCCTAATGGGTTTTATGGTGGTTGGGAGTGGACATTTGGATTTGGAGAACATCAGGTACGTTTAGAGTGGTTTTGGGATTGGATCCGTGCTTTTTGGGGTTTTCTTTCGTTTTGGGGGGTGATCCTGTTCTTGTTTGGGGTGTTTTGGACGTGTTTTGGGTTCTCCGTTGGGTTTTGTTGGGTTTTCCGTGGTCATCATGCTGGAAAAGTGTAAATTGTTGGTTTTGGAGAACATCAGGTAGGTTTATGAGGACTTCTGGGGCAGATTCATGGTTTTTAGGGTTTTCTTCTGTTGTTTTTCTAGTGATCCAGTTGTTTTTGTCATGTTTTTGACGTGTTTTGGGGTCTCCGTTGGGTTTCATTGGGTTTTTCGTGGTCATCATGGTGGAAAAGTTTAAATTGTGGGTTTTGGAGAACATCAGGTAGATTTAGGGTGTTTTTTGGGTGGATCTATGGTTTTGGAGGATTTTGTTCCAGTTTTGGGGTGATCCAATTCTTTTTTGGGGTGTTTTGGACATGTTTTGGGTTCTCCGTTGGGTTTCGTTGTGTTTTCCGTGGTCATCATGGTGGAAAAGTGTAAATTGTGGGTTTTGGAGAACATCAGGTAGGTTTAGGGGGACTTTTGGGGTGGATTCATGGTATTTGGGGTTTTCTTCTGTTTTTTTTGGGGGGGTGATCGAATTCATTTTTGGGGTGTTTTTGACGTGTTTTGGGGTCTCCGTTGGGTTTTGCTGGGTTCTTGTTGGTCATCATGTTGGAAAAGTGTAAATTGCGGGTTTTGGAGATCATCAGGTAGGTTTACTGTCTTTTTGGGGTGGATCTATGTTTTTGGGGGATTTTCTTCCAGTTTTGGGGGTGATTCCGCTCTTGTTTGGGGTGTTTTTGACGTGTTTTGTGGTCTCTGTTTTGTTTCGTTGTGTTTTCCTTGTTCATTTTGGTGGAAAAGGCTGAATAGTGGGTTTTGGAGAACATCAGGTAGGTTTAGGGTGGTTTTGGGATTTGATCCGTGCTTTTTGGGGATTTTGTTCCAGTTTTGGGGGTGATTCCGTTCTTGTTTGTGGTGTTTTTGATGTGTTTTGGGTTCTCCGTTGGGTTTCGTTGGGTTTTCCGTTGGCATCATGGTGGAAAAGGGTAAATTGTGGGTTTTGGAGAACATCAGGTAGGTTTAGGGGGACTTTTGGGGTGGATTCATGGTATTTGTTTTTTTTTTCTGTTTTTCTGGGGTGATCCCGTTCTTTTTTGGTGTGTTTTTGATGTGTTTTGGGGTCTCCGTTGGGTTTTGTTGGTTTCTTGTTGGTCATCATGTTGGAAAAGTGTAAATTGTGGGTTTTGGAGAATATCAGGTGAGTTTAAGTTTTTCTGGGTGGTGAATCTATGGTTTTGGTTGAATTCTTCTGTTTTTTTAGCGTTTTCTTCTGTTTTTGGGGTGGTCCCATTCTTTTTTGGGGTGTTTTTGACATATTTTGGGGTCTCCGTTGGGTTTTGTTGGGTTCTTGTTGTTCATCATGGTGAAAACGTGTAAATTGTGGGTATTGGAGAACATCAGGTAGGTTTAGGGGGACTTTTGGGGTGGATCAACGGCTTTTAGGGTTTTCTTTCGGTTTTGGGGGTGATCCCGCTTTTTTTTTGTGGTGTTTTTGACGTGTTTTGGGGTTTCCGTTGCGTTTCGTTGATTTCCTAATGTGTTTTAAGTTTGTTGGGAGTGGACTTTGGGATTTGGAGAACATCAGGTAGGTTTAGTGTGTTTTTGGGGTGGATCTATGGTTTTGGGGGTTTTCTTTCTTTTTTAGGGGTTATCCTGTTCTTGTTTGGGGTGTTTTCGACTTGTTTTGGGGTCTCCGTTGGGTTTTAGTTGGATTCTCGTTGGTCGTTAAGGTAAATGGGAGTGGATTGTGGGTTTTGAAGAAGATCAGGTGAGTTTAGGGTGGTTTTGCGGGGAAATTCATAGTGTTTGGTGTTTTTTCTTCTGATCCAGTTCTTTTTTGGGGTGTTTTTGAGGTGTTTTTGGGGTTTCCGTTGGGTTTCGTTGAGTTCCTAATGGGTTTTATGGTGGTTGGGAGTGGACATTTGGATTTGGAGAACATCAGGTACGTTTAGAGTGGTTTGGGGATTGGATCCGTGCTTTTTGGGGTTTTCTTTCGTTTTGGGGGGTGATCCTGTTCTTGTTTGGGGTGTTTTGGACGTGTTTTGGGTTCTCCGTTGGGTTTTGTTGGGTTTTCCGTGGTCATCATGCTGGAAAAGTGTAAATTGTTGGTTTTGGAGAACATCAGGTAGGTTTATGAGGACTTCTGGGGCAGATTCATGGTTTTTAGGGTTTTCTTCTGTTGTTTTTCTAGTGATCCAGTTGTTTTTGTCATGTTTTTGACGTGTTTTGGGGTCTCCGTTGGGTTTCATTGGGTTTTTCGTGGTCATCATGGTGGAAAAGTTTAAATTGTGGGTTTTGGAGAACATCGGGTAGATTTAGGGTGTTTTTTGGGTGGATCTATGGTTTTGGAGGATTTTGTTCCAGTTTTGGGGTGATCCAATTCTTTTTTGGGGTGTTTTGGACATGTTTTGGGTTCTCCGTTGGGTTTCGTTGTGTTTTCCGTGGTCATCATGGTGGAAAAGTGTAAATTGTGGGTTTTGGAGAACATCAGGTAGGTTTAGGGGGACTTTTGGGGTGGATTCATGGTATTTGGGGTTTTCTTCTGTTTTTTTTGGGGGGGTGATCGAATTCATTTTTGGGGTGTTTTTGACGTGTTTTGGGGTCTCTGTTGGGTTTTGCTGGGTTCTTGTTGGTCATCATGTTGGAAAAGTGTAAATTGCGGGTTTTGGAGAACATCAGGTAGGTTTACTGTCTTTTTGGGGTGGATCTATGTTTTTGGGGGATTTTCTTCCAGTTTTGGGGGTGATTCCGTTCTTGTTTGGGGTGTTTTTGACGTGTTTTGTGGTCTCTGTTTTGTTTCGTTGTGTTTTCCTTGTTCATTTTGGTGGAAAAGGCTGAATAGTGGGTTTTGGAGAACATCAGGTAGGTTTAGGGTGGTTTTGGGATTTGATCCGTGCTTTTTGGGGATTTTGTTCCAGTTTTGGGGGTGATTCCGTTCTTGTTTGTGGTGTTTTTGATGTGTTTTGGGTTCTCCGTTGGGTTTCGTTGGGTTTTCCGTTGGCATCATGGTGGAAAAGGGTAAATTGTGGGTTTTGGAGAACATCAGGTAGGTTTAGGGGGACTTTTGGGGTGGATTCATGGTATTTGTTTTTTTTTTTCTGTTTTTCTGGGGTGATCCCGTTCTTTTTTGGTGTGTTTTTGATGTGTTTTGGGGTCTCCGTTGGGTTTTGTTGGGTTCTTGTTGGTCATCATGTTGGAAAAGTGTAAATTGTGGGTTTTGGAGAATATCAGGTGAGTTTAAGTTTTTCTGGGTGGTGAATCTATGGTTTTGGTTGAATTCTTCTGTTTTTTTAGCGTTTTCTTCTGTTTTTGGGGTGGTCCCATTCTTTTTTGGGGTGTTTTTGACATATTTTGGGGTCTCCGTTGGGTTTTGTTGGGTTCTTGTTGTTCATCATGGTGAAAACGTGTAAATTGTGGGTATTGGAGAACATCAGGTAGGTTTAGGGGGACTTTTGGGGTGGATCAACGGCTTTTAGGGTTTTCTTTCGGTTTTGGGGGTGATCCCGCTTTTTTTTGTGGTGTTTTTGACGTGTTTTGGGGTTTCCGTTGCGTTTCGTTGATTGCCTAATGTGTTTTAAGTTTGTTGGGAGTGGACTTTGGGATTTGGAGAACATCAGGTAGGTTTAGTGTGGTTTTGGGGTGGATCTATGGTTTTGGGGGTTTTCTTTCTTTTTTAGGGGTTATCCTGTTCTTGTTTGGGGTGTTTTCGACTTGTTTTGGGGTCTCCGTTGGGTTTTAGTTGGATTCTCGTTGGTCGTTAAGGTAAATGGGAGTGGATTGTGGGTTTTGAAGAAGATCAGGTGAGTTTAGGGTGGTTTTGCGGGGAAATTCATAGTGTTTGGTGTTTTTTCTTCTGATCCAGTTCTTTTTTGGGGTGTTTTTGAGGTGTTTTTGGGGTTTCCGTTGGGTTTCGTTGAGTTCCTAATGGGTTTTATGGTGGTTGGGAGTGGACATTTGGATTTGGAGAACATCAGGTACGTTTAGAGTGGTTTTGGGATTGGATCCGTGCTTTTTGGGGTTTTCTTTCGTTTTTGGGGGTGATCCTGTTCTTGTTTGGGGTGTTTTGGACGTGTTTTGGGTTCTCCGTTGGGTTTCGTTGTGTTTTCCGTGGTCATCATGCTGGAAAAGTGTAAATTGTTGGTTTTGGAGAACATCAGGTAGGTTTATGAGGACTTCTGGGGCAGATTCATGGTTTTTAGGGTTTTCTTCTGTTGTTTTTCTAGTGATCCAGTTGTTTTTGTCATGTTTTTGACGTGTTTTGGGGTCTCCGTTGGGTTTCATTGGGTTTTTCGTGGTCATCATGGTGGAAAAGTTTAAATTGTGGGTTTTGGAGAACATCAGGTAGATTTAGGGTGTTTTTTGGGTGGATCTATGGTTTTGGAGGATTTTGTTCCAGTTTTGGGGTGATCCAATTCTTTTTTGGGGTGTTTTGGACATGTTTTGGGTTCTCCGTTGGGTTTCGTTGTGTTTTCCGTGGTCATCATGGTGGAAAAGTGTAAATTGTGGGTTTTGGAGAACATCAGGTAGGTTTAGGGGGACTTTTGGGGTGGATTCATGGTATTTGGGGTTTTCTTCTGTTTTTTTTGGGGGGGTGATCGAATTCATTTTTGGGGTGTTTTTGATGTGTTTTGGGGTCTCCGTTGGGTTTTGCTGGGTTCTTGTTGGTCATCATGTTGGAAAAGTGTAAATTGCGGGTTTTGGAGATCATCAGGTAGGTTTACTGTCTTTTTGGGGTGGATCTATGTTTTTGGGGGATTTTCTTCCAGTTTTGGGGGTGATTCCGTTCTTGTCTGGGGTGTTTTTGACGTGTTTTGTGGTCTCTGTTTTGTTTCGTTGTGTTTTCCTTGTTCATTTTGGTGGAAAAGGCTGAATAGTGGGTTTTGGAGAACATCAGGTAGGTTTAGGGTGGTTTTGGGATTTGATCCGTGCTTTTTGGGGATTTTGTTCCAGTTTTGGGGGTGATTCCGTTCTTGTTTGTGGTGTTTTTGATGTGTTTTGGGTTCTCCGTTGGGTTTCGTTGGGTTTTCCGTTGGCATCATGGTGGAAAAGGGTAAATTGTGGGTTTTGGAGAACATCAGGTAGGTTTAGGGGGACTTTTGGGGTGGATTCATGGTATTTGTTTTTTTTTTCTGTTTTTCTGGGGTGATCCCGTTCTTTTTTGGTGTGTTTTTGATGTGTTTTGGGGTCTCCGTTGGGTTTTGTTGGGTTCTTGTTGGTCATCATGTTGGAAAAGTGTAAATTGTGGGTTTTGGAGAATATCAGGTGAGTTTAAGTTTTTCTGGGTGGTGAATCTATGGTTTTGGTTGAATTCTTCTGTTTTTTTAGCGTTTTCTTCTGTTTTTGGGGTGGTCCCATTCTTTTTTGGGGTGTTTTTGACATATTTTGGGGTCTCCGTTGGGTTTTGTTGGGTTCTTGTTGTTCATCATGGTGAAAACGTGTAAATTGTGGGTATTGGAGAACATCAGGTAGGTTTAGGGGGACTTTTGGGGTGGATCAACGGCTTTTAGGGTTTTCTTTCGGTTTTGGGGGTGATCCCGCTTTTTTTTGTGGTGTTTTTGACGTGTTTTGGGGTTTCCGTTGCGTTTCGTTGATTGCCTAATGTGTTTTAAGTTTGTTGGGAGTGGACTTTGGGATTTGGAGAACATCAGGTAGGTTTAGTGTGGTTTTGGGGTGGATCTATGGTTTTGGGGGTTTTCTTTCTTTTTTAGGGGTTATCCTGTTCTTGTTTGGGGTGTTTTCGACTTGTTTTGGGGTCTCCGTTGGGTTTTAGTTGGATTCTCGTTGGTCGTTAAGGTAAATGGGAGTGGATTGTGGGTTTTGAAGAAGATCAGGTGAGTTTAGGGTGGTTTTGCGGGGAAATTCATAGTGTTTGGTGTTTTTTCTTCTGATCCAGTTCTTTTTTGGGGTGTTTTTGAGGTGTTTTTGGGGTTTCCGTTGGGTTTCGTTGAGTTCCTAATGGGTTTTATGGTGGTTGGGAGTGGACATTTGGATTTGGAGAACATCAGGTACGTTTAGAGTGGTTTTGGGATTGGATCCGTGCTTTTTGGGGTTTTCTTTCGTTTTTGGGGGTGATCCTGTTCTTGTTTGGGGTGTTTTGGACGTGTTATGGGTTCTCCGTTGGGTTTTGTTGGGTTTTCCGTGGTCATCATGCTGGAAAAGTGTAAATTGTTGGTTTTGGAGAACATCAGGTAGGTTTATGAGGACTTCTGGGGCAGATTCATGGTTTTTAGGGTTTTCTTCTGTTGTTTTTCTAGTGATCCAGTTGTTTTTGTCATGTTTTTGACGTGTTTTGGGGTCTCCGTTGGGTTTCATTGGGTTTTTCGTGGTCATCATGGTGGAAAAGTTTAAATTGTGGGTTTTGGAGAACATCAGGTAGATTTAGGGTGTTTTTTGGGTGGATCTATGGTTTTGGAGGATTTTGTTCCAGTTTTGGGGTGATCCAATTCTTTTTTGGGGTGTTTTGGACATGTTTTGGGTTCTCCGTTGGGTTTCGTTGTGTTTTCCGTGGTCATCATGGTGGAAAAGTGTAAATTGTGGGTTTTGGAGAACATCAGGTAGGTTTAGGGGGACTTTTGGGGTGGATTCATGGTATTTGGGGTTTTCTTCTGTTTTTTTTGGGGGGGTGATCGAATTCATTTTTGGGGTGTTTTTGACGTTTTTTGGGGTCTCCGTTGGGTTTTGCTGGGTTCTTGTTGGTCATCATGTTGGAAAAGTGTAAATTGCGGGTTTTGGAGATCATCAGGTAGGTTTACTGTCTTTTTGGGGTGGATCTATGTTTTTGGGGGATTTTCTTCCAGTTTTGGGGGTGATTCCGTTCTTGTCTGGGGTGTTTTTGACGTGTTTTGTGGTCTCTGTTTTGTTTCGTTGTGTTTTCCTTGTTCATTTTGGTGGAAAAGGCTGAATAGTGGGTTTTGGAGAACATCAGGTAGGTTTAGGGTGGTTTTGGGATTTGATCCGTGCTTTTTGGGGATTTTGTTCCAGTTTTGGGGGTGATTCCGTTCTTGTTTGTGGTGTTTTTGATGTGTTTTGGGTTCTCCGTTGGGTTTCGTTGGGTTTTCCGTTGGCATCATGGTGGAAAAGGGTAAATTGTGGGTTTTGGAGAACATCAGGTAGGTTTAGGGGGACTTTTGGGGTGGATTCATGGTATTTGTTTTTTTTTTCTGTTTTTCTGGGGTGATCCCGTTCTTTTTTGGTGTGTTTTTGATGTGTTTTGGGGTCTCCGTTGGGTTTTGTTGGGTTCTTGTTGGTCATCATGTTGGAAAAGTGTAAATTGTGGGTTTTGGAGAATATCAGGTGAGTTTAAGTTTTTCTGGGTGGTGAATCTATGGTTTTGGTTGAATTCTTCTGTTTTTTTAGCGTTTTCTTCTGTTTTTGGGGTGGTCCCATTCTTTTTTGGGGTGTTTTTGACATATTTTGGGGTCTCCGTTGGGTTTTGTTGGGTTCTTGTTGTTCATCATGGTGAAAACGTGTAAATTGTGGGTATTGGAGAACATCAGGTAGGTTTAGGGGGACTTTTGGGGTGGATCAACGGCTTTTAGGGTTTTCTTTCGGTTTTGGGGGTGATCCCGCTTTTTTTTGTGGTGTTTTTGACGTGTTTTGGGGTTTCCGTTGCGTTTCGTTGATTGCCTAATGTGTTTTAAGTTTGTTGGGAGTGGACTTTGGGATTTGGAGAACATCAGGTAGGTTTAGTGTGGTTTTGGGGTGGATCTATGGTTTTGGGGGTTTTCTTTCTTTTTTAGGGGTTATCCTGTTCTTGTTTGGGGTGTTTTCGACTTGTTTTGGGGTCTCCGTTGGGTTTTAGTTGGATTCTCGTTGGTCGTTAAGGTAAATGGGAGTGGATTGTGGGTTTTGAAGAAGATCAGGTGAGTTTAGGGTGGTTTTGCGGGGAAATTCATAGTGTTTGGTGTTTTTTCTTCTGATCCAGTTCTTTTTTGGGGTGTTTTTGAGGTGTTTTTGGGGTTTCCGTTGGGTTTCGTTGAGTTCCTAATGGGTTTTATGGTGGTTGGGAGTGGACATTTGGATTTGGAGAACATCAGGTACGTTTAGAGTGGTTTTGGGATTGGATCCGTGCTTTTTGGGGTTTTCTTTCGTTTTTGGGGGTGATCCTGTTCTTGTTTGGGGTGTTTTGGACGTGTTATGGGTTCTCCGTTGGGTTTTGTTGGGTTTTCCGTGGTCATCATGCTGGAAAAGTGTAAATTGTTGGTTTTGGAGAACATCAGGTAGGTTTATGAGGACTTCTGGGGCAGATTCATGGTTTTTAGGGTTTTCTTCTGTTGTTTTTCTAGTGATCCAGTTGTTTTTGTCATGTTTTTGACGTGTTTTGGGGTCTCCGTTGGGTTTCATTGGGTTTTTCGTGGTCATCATGGTGGAAAAGTTTAAATTGTGGGTTTTGGAGAACATCAGGTAGATTTAGGGTGTTTTTTGGGTGGATCTATGGTTTTGGAGGATTTTGTTCCAGTTTTGGGGTGATCCAATTCTTTTTTGGGGTGTTTTGGACATGTTTTGGGTTCTCCGTTGGGTTTCGTTGTGTTTTCCGTGGTCATCATGGTGGAAAAGTGTAAATTGTGGGTTTTGGAGAACATCAGGTAGGTTTAGGGGGACTTTTGGGGTGGATTCATGGTATTTGGGGTTTTCTTCTGTTTTTTTTGGGGGGGTGATCGAATTCATTTTTGGGGTGTTTTTGACGTTTTTTGGGGTCTCCGTTGGGTTTTGCTGGGTTCTTGTTGGTCATCATGTTGGAAAAGTGTAAATTGCGGGTTTTGGAGATCATCAGGTAGGTTTACTGTCTTTTTGGGGTGGATCTATGTTTTTGGGGGATTTTCTTCCAGTTTTGGGGGTGATTCCGTTCTTGTTTGGGGTGTTTTTGACGTGTTTTGTGGTCTCTGTTTTGTTTCGTTGTGTTTTCCTTGTTCATTTTGGTGGAAAAGGCTGAATAGTGGGTTTTGGAGAACATCAGGTAGGTTTAGGGTGGTTTTGGGATTTGATCCGTGCTTTTTGGGGATTTTGTTCCAGTTTTGGGGGTGATTCCGTTCTTGTTTGTGGTGTTTTTGATGTGTTTTGGGTTCTCCATTGGGTTTCGTTGGGTTTTCCGTTGGCATCATGGTGGAAAAGTGTAAATTGTGGGTTTTGGAGAACATCAGGTAGGTTTAGGGGGACTTTTGGGGTGGATTCATGGTATTTGTTTTTTTTTTCTGTTTTTCTGGGGTGATCCCGTTCTTTTTTGGTGTGTTTTTGATGTGTTTTGGGGTCTCCGTTGGGTTTTGTTGGTTTCTTGTTGGTCATCATGTTGGAAAAGTGTAAATTGTGGGTTTTGGAGAATATCAGGTGAGTTTAAGTTTTTCTGGGTGGTGAATCTATGGTTTTGGTTGAATTCTTCTGTTTTTTTTTAGCGTTTTCTTCTGTTTTTGGGGTGGTCCCATTCTTTTTTGGGGTGTTTTTGACATATTTTGGGGTCTCCGTTGGTTTTTGTTGGGTTCTTGTTGTTCATCATGGTGGAAAAGGGTAAATTGTGGGTATTGGAGAACATCAGGTAGGTTTAGGGGGACTTTTGGGGTGGATCAACGGCTTTTAGGGTTTTCTTTCGGTTTTGGGGGTGATCCCGCTTTTTTTTGTGGTGTTTTTGACGTGTTTTGGGGTTTCCGTTGCGTTTCGTTGATTTCCTAATGTGTTTTAAGTTTGTTGGGAGTGGACTTTGGGATTTGGAGAACATCAGGTAGGTTTAGTGTGTTTTTGGGGTGGATCTATGGTTTTGGGGGTTTTCTTTCTTTTTTAGGGGTTATCCTGTTCTTGTTTGGGGTGTTTTCGACTTGTTTTGGGGTCTCCGTTGGGTTTTAGTTGGATTCTCGTTGGTCGTTAAGGTAAATGGGAGTGGATTGTGGGTTTTGAAGAAGATCAGGTGAGTTTAGGGTGGGTTTGCGGGGAAATTCATAGTGTTTGGTGTTTTTTCTTCTGATCCAGTTCTTTTTTGGGGTGTTTTTGAGGTGTTTTTGGGGTTTCCGTTGGGTTTCGTTGAGTTCCTAATGGGTTTTATGGTGGTTGGGAGTGGACATTTGGATTTGGAGAACATCAGGTACGTTTAGAGTGGTTTGGGGATTGGATCCGTGCTTTTTGGGGTTTTCTTTCGTTTTGGGGGGTGATCCTGTTCTTGTTTGGGGTGTTTTGGACGTGTTTTGGGTTCTCCGTTGGGTTTTGTTGGGTTTTCCGTGGTCATCATGCTGGAAAAGTGTAAATTGTTGGTTTTGGAGAACATCAGGTAGGTTTATGAGGACTTCTGGGGCAGATTCATGGTTTTTAGGGTTTTCTTCTGTTGTTTTTCTAGTGATCCAGTTGTTTTTGTCATGTTTTTGACGTGTTTTGGGGTCTCCGTTGGGTTTCATTGGGTTTTTCGTGGTCATCATGGTGGAAAAGTTTAAATTGTGGGTTTTGGAGAACATCAGGTAGATTTAGGGTGTTTTTTGGGTGGATCTATGGTTTTGGAGGATTTTGTTCCAGTTTTGGGGTGATCCAATTCTTTTTTGGGGTGTTTTGGACATGTTTTGGGTTCTCCGTTGGGTTTCGTTGTGTTTTCCGTGGTCATCATGGTGGAAAAGTGTAAATTGTGGGTTTTGGAGAACATCAGGTAGGTTTAGGGGGACTTTTGGGGTGGATTCATGGTATTTGGGGTTTTCTTCTGTTTTTTTTGGGGGGGTGATCGAATTCATTTTTGGGGTGTTTTTGACGTTTTTTGGGGTCTCCGTTGGGTTTTGCTGGGTTCTTGTTGGTCATCATGTTGGAAAAGTGTAAATTGCGGGTTTTGGAGATCATCAGGTAGGTTTACTGTCTTTTTGGGGTGGATCTATGTTTTTGGGGGATTTTCTTCCAGTTTTGGGGGTGATTCCGTTCTTGTCTGGGGTGTTTTTGACGTGTTTTGTGGTCTCTGTTTTGTTTCGTTGTGTTTTCCTTGTTCATTTTGGTGGAAAAGGCTGAATAGTGGGTTTTGGAGAACATCAGGTAGGTTTAGGGTGGTTTTGGGATTTGATCCGTGCTTTTTGGGGATTTTGTTCCAGTTTTGGGGGTGATTCCGTTCTTGTTTGTGGTGTTTTTGATGTGTTTTGGGTTCTCCGTTGGGTTTCGTTGGGTTTTCCGTTGGCATCATGGTGGAAAAGGGTAAATTGTGGGTTTTGGAGAACATCAGGTAGGTTTAGGGGGACTTTTGGGGTGGATTCATGGTATTTGTTTTTTTTTTCTGTTTTTCTGGGGTGATCCCGTTCTTTTTTGGTGTGTTTTTGATGTGTTTTGGGGTCTCCGTTGGGTTTTGTTGGGTTCTTGTTGGTCATCATGTTGGAAAAGTGTAAATTGTGGGTTTTGGAGAATATCAGGTGAGTTTAAGTTTTTCTGGGTGGTGAATCTATGGTTTTGGTTGAATTCTTCTGTTTTTTTTTTTTTTTTTTTTAGCGTTTTCTTCTGTTTTTGGGGTGGTCCCATTCTTTTTTGGGGTGTTTTTGACATATTTTGGGGTCTCCGTTGGTTTTTGTTGGGTTCTTGTTGTTCATCATGGTGGAAAAGGGTAAATTGTGGGTATTGGAGAACATCAGGTAGGTTTAGGGGGACTTTTGGGGTGGATCAACGGCTTTTAGGGTTTTCTTTCGGTTTTGGGGGTGATCCCGCTTTTTTTTGTGGTGTTTTTGACGTGTTTTGGGGTTTCCGTTGCGTTTCGTTGATTTCCTAATGTGTTTTAAGTTTGTTGGGAGTGGACTTTGGGATTTGGAGAACATCAGGTAGGTTTAGTGTGTTTTTGGGGTGGATCTATGTTTTTTGGGGTTTTCTTTCTTTTTTAGGGGTTATCCTGTTCTTGTTTGGGGTGTTTTCGACTTGTTTTGGGGTCTCCGTTGGGTTTTAGTTGGATTCTCGTTGGTCGTTAGGGTAAATGGGAGTGGATTGTGGGTTTTGAAGAAGATCAGGTGAGTTTAGGGTGGTTTTGCGGGGAAATTCATAGTGTTTGGTGTTTTTTCTTCTGATCCAGTTCTTTTCTGGGGTGTTTTTGAGGTGTTTTTGGGGTTTCCGTTGGGTTTCGTTGAGTTCCTAATGGGTTTTATGGTGGTTGGGAGTGGACATTTGGATTTGGAGAACATCAGGTACGTTTAGAGTGGTTTTGGGATTGGATCCGTGCTTTTTGGGGTTTTCTTTCGTTTTGGGGGGTGATCCTGTTCTTGTTTGGGGTGTTTTGGACGTGTTTTGGGTTCTCCGTTGGGTTTTGTTGGGTTTTCCGTGGTCATCATGCTGGAAAAGTGTAAATTGTTGGTTTTGGAGAACATCAGGTAGGTTTATGAGGACTTCTGGGGCAGATTCATGGTTTTTAGGGTTTTCTTCTGTTGTTTTTCTAGTGATCCAGTTGTTTTTGTCATGTTTTTGACGTGTTTTGGGGTCTCCGTTGGGTTTCATTGGGTTTTTCGTGGTCATCATGGTGGAAAAGTTTAAATTGTGGGTTTTGGAGAACATCAGGTAGATTTAGGGTGTTTTTTGGGTGGATCTATGGTTTTGGAGGATTTTGTTCCAGTTTTGGGGTGATCCAATTCTTTTTTGGGGTGTTTTGGACATGTTTTGGGTTCTCCGTTGGGTTTCGTTGTGTTTTCCGTGGTCATCATGGTGGAAAAGTGTAAATTGTGGGTTTTGGAGAACATCAGGTAGGTTTAGGGGGACTTTTGGGGTGGATTCATGGTATTTGGGGTTTTCTTCTGTTTTTTTTGGGGGGGTGATCGAATTCATTTTTGGGGTGTTTTTGATGTGTTTTGGGGTCTCCGTTGGGTTTTGCTGGGTTCTTGTTGGTCATCATGTTGGAAAAGTGTAAATTGCGGGTTTTGGAGAACATCAGGTAGGTTTAGGGTGTTTTTTGGGGTGGATCTATGTTTTTGGGGGATTTTCTTCCAGTTTTGGGGGTGATTCCGTTCTTGTTTGGGGTGTTTTTGACGTGTTTTGTGGTCTCTGTTTTGTTTCGTTGTGTTTTCCTTGTTCATTTTGGTGGAAAAGGCTGAATAGTGGGTTTTGGAGAACATCAGGTAGGTTTAGGGTGGTTTTGGGATTTGATCCGTGCTTTTTGGGGATTTTGTTCCAGTTTTGGGGGTGATTCCGTTCTTGTTTGTGGTGTTTTTGATGTGTTTTGGGTTCTCCGTTGGGTTTCGTTGGGTTTTCCGTTGGCATCATGGTGGAAAAGGGTAAATTGTGGGTATTGGAGAACATCAGGTAGGTTTAGGGGGACTTTTGGGGTGGATCAACGGCTTTTAGGGTTTTCTTTCGGTTTTGGGGGTGATCCCGCTTTTTTTTGTGGTGTTTTTGATGTGTTTTGGGGTTTCCGTTGCGTTTCGTTGATTTCCTAATGTGTTTTAAGTTTGTTGGGAGTGGACTTTGGGATTTGGAGAACATCAGGTAGGTTTAGTGTGTTTTTGGGGTGGATCTATGGTTTTGGGGGTTTTCTTTCTTTTTTAGGGGTTATCCTGTTCTTGTTTGGGGTGTTTTCGACTTGTTTTGGGGTCTCCGTTGGGTTTTAGTTGGATTCTCGTTGGTCGTTAAGGTAAATGGGAGTGGATTGTGGGTTTTGAAGAAGATCAGGTGAGTTTAGGGTGGTTTTGCGGGGAAATTCATAGTGTTTGGTGTTTTTTCTTCTGATCCAGTTCTTTTCTGGGGTGTTTTTGAGGTGTTTTTGGGGTTTCCGTTGGGTTTCGTTGAGTTCCTAATGGGTTTTATGGTGGTTGGGAGTGGACATTTGGATTTGGAGAACATCAGGTACGTTTAGAGTGGTTTTGGGATTGGATCCGTGCTTTTTGGGGTTTTCTTTCGTTTTGGGGGGTGATCCTGTTCTTGTTTGGGGTGTTTTGGACGTGTTTTGGGTTCTCCGTTGGGTTTTGTTGGGTTTTCCGTGGTCATCATGCTGGAAAAGTGTAAATTGTTGGTTTTGGAGAACATCAGGTAGGTTTATGAGGACTTCTGGGGCAGATTCATGGTTTTTAGGGTTTTCTTCTGTTGTTTTTCTAGTGATCCAGTTGTTTTTGTCATGTTTTTGACGTGTTTTGGGGTCTCCGTTGGGTTTCATTGGGTTTTTCGTGGTCATCATGGTGGAAAAGTTTAAATTGTGGGTTTTGGAGAACATCAGGTAGATTTAGGGTGTTTTTTGGGTGGATCTGTGGTTTTGGAGGATTTTGTTCCAGTTTTGGGGTGATCCAATTCTTTTTTGGGGTGTTTTGGACATGTTTTGGGTTCTCCGTTGGGTTTCGTTGTGTTTTCCGTGGTCATCATGGTGGAAAAGTGTAAATTGTGGGTTTTGGAGAACATCAGGTAGGTTTAGGGGGACTTTTGGGGTGGATTCATGGTATTTGGGGTTTTCTTCTGTTTTTTTTGGGGGGGTGATCGAATTCATTTTTGGGGTGTTTTTGACGTTTTTTGGGGTCTCCGTTGGGTTTTGCTGGGTTCTTGTTGGTCATCATGTTGGAAAAGTGTAAATTGCGGGTTTTGGAGATCATCAGGTAGGTTTACTGTCTTTTTGGGGTGGATCTATGTTTTTGGGGGATTTTCTTCCAGTTTTGGGGGTGATTCCGTTCTTGTCTGGGGTGTTTTTGACGTGTTTTGTGGTCTCTGTTTTGTTTCGTTGTGTTTTCCTTGTTCATTTTGGTGGAAAAGGCTGAATAGTGGGTTTTGGAGAACATCAGGTAGGTTTAGGGTGGTTTTGGGATTTGATCCGTGCTTTTTGGGGATTTTGTTCCAGTTTTGGGGGTGATTCCGTTCTTGTTTGTGGTGTTTTTGATGTGTTTTGGGTTCTCCGTTGGGTTTCGTTGGGTTTTCCGTTGGCATCATGGTGGAAAAGGGTAAATTGTGGGTTTTGGAGAACATCAGGTAGGTTTAGGGGGACTTTTGGGGTGGATTCATGGTATTTGTTTTTTTTTTCTGTTTTTCTGGGGTGATCCCGTTCTTTTTTGGTGTGTTTTTGATGTGTTTTGGGGTCTCCGTTGGGTTTTGTTGGGTTCTTGTTGGTCATCATGTTGGAAAAGTGTAAATTGTGGGTTTTGGAGAATATCAGGTGAGTTTAAGTTTTTCTGGGTGGTGAATCTATGGTTTTGGTTGAATTCTTCTGTTTTTTTAGCGTTTTCTTCTGTTTTTGGGGTGGTCCCATTCTTTTTTGGGGTGTTTTTGACATATTTTGGGGTCTCCGTTGGGTTTTGTTGGGTTCTTGTTGTTCATCATGGTGAAAACGTGTAAATTGTGGGTATTGGAGAACATCAGGTAGGTTTAGGGGGACTTTTGGGGTGGATCAACGGCTTTTAGGGTTTTCTTTCGGTTTTGGGGGTGATCCCGCTTTTTTTTGTGGTGTTTTTGACGTGTTTTGGGGTTTCCGTTGCGTTTCGTTGATTTCCTAATGTGTTTTAAGTTTGTTGGGAGTGGACTTTGGGATTTGGAGAACATCAGGTAGGTTTAGTGTGGTTTTGGGGTGGATCTATGGTTTTGGGGGTTTTCTTTCTTTTTTAGGGGTTATCCTGTTCTTGTTTGGGGTGTTTTCGACTTGTTTTGGGGTCTCCGTTGGGTTTTAGTTGGATTCTCGTTGGTCGTTAAGGTAAATGGGAGTGGATTGTGGGTTTTGAAGAAGATCAGGTGAGTTTAGGGTGGTTTTGCGGGGAAATTCATAGTGTTTGGTGTTTTTTCTTCTGATCCAGTTCTTTTCTGGGGTGTTTTTGAGGTGTTTTTGGGGTTTCCGTTGGGTTTCGTTGAGTTCCTAATGGGTTTTATGGTGGTTGGGAGTGGACATTTGGATTTGGAGAACATCAGGTACGTTTAGAGTGGTTTTGGGATTGGATCCGTGCTTTTTGGGGTTTTCTTTCGTTTTTGGGGGTGATCCTGTTCTTGTTTGGGGTGTTTTGGACGTGTTTTGGGTTCTCCGTTGGGTTTTGTTGGGTTTTCCGTGGTCATCATGCTGGAAAAGTGTAAATTGTTGGTTTTGGAGAACATCAGGTAGGTTTATGAGGACTTCTGGGGCAGATTCATGGTTTTTAGGGTTTTCTTCTGTTGTTTTTCTAGTGATCCAGTTGTTTTTGTCATGTTTTTGACGTGTTTTGGGGTCTCCGTTGGGTTTCATTGGGTTTTTCGTGGTCATCATGGTGGAAAAGTTTAAATTGTGGGTTTTGGAGAACATCAGGTAGATTTAGGGTGTTTTTTGGGTGGATCTATGGTTTTGGAGGATTTTGTTCCAGTTTTGGGGTGATCCAATTCTTTTTTGGGGTGTTTTGGACATGTTTTGGGTTCTCCGTTGGGTTTCGTTGTGTTTTCCGTGGTCATCATGGTGGAAAAGTGTAAATTGTGGGTTTTGGAGAACATCAGGTAGGTTTAGGGGGACTTTTGGGGTGGATTCATGGTATTTGGGGTTTTCTTCTGTTTTTTTTGGGGGGGTGATCGAATTCATTTTTGGGGTGTTTTTGATGTGTTTTGGGGTCTCCGTTGGGTTTTGCTGGGTTCTTGTTGGTCATCATGTTGGAAAAGTGTAAATTGCGGGTTTTGGAGAACATCAGGTAGGTTTAGGGTGTTTTTTGGGGTGGATCTATGTTTTTGGGGGATTTTCTTCCAGTTTTGGGGGTGATTCCGTTCTTGTTTGGGGTGTTTTTGACGTGTTTTGTGGTCTCTGTTTTGTTTCGTTGTGTTTTCCTTGTTCATTTTGGTGGAAAAGGCTGAATAGTGGGTTTTGGAGAACATCAGGTAGGTTTAGGGTGGTTTTGGGATTTGATCCGTGCTTTTTGGGGATTTTGTTCCAGTTTTGGGGGTGATTCCGTTCTTGTTTGTGGTGTTTTTGATGTGTTTTGGGTTCTCCGTTGGGTTTCGTTGGGTTTTCCGTTGGCATCATGGTGGAAAAGGGTAAATTGTGGGTATTGGAGAACATCAGGTAGGTTTAGGGGGACTTTTGGGGTGGATCAACGGCTTTTAGGGTTTTCTTTCGGTTTTGGGGGTGATCCCGCTTTTTTTTGTGGTGTTTTTGATGTGTTTTGGGGTTTCCGTTGCGTTTCGTTGATTTCCTAATGTGTTTTAAGTTTGTTGGGAGTGGACTTTGGGATTTGGAGAACATCAGGTAGGTTTAGTGTGTTTTTGGGGTGGATCTATGGTTTTGGGGGTTTTCTTTCTTTTTTAGGGGTTATCCTGTTCTTGTTTGGGGTGTTTTCGACTTGTTTTGGGGTCTCCGTTGGGTTTTAGTTGGATTCTCGTTGGTCGTTAAGGTAAATGGGAGTGGATTGTGGGTTTTGAAGAAGATCAGGTGAGTTTAGGGTGGTTTTGCGGGGAAATTCATAGTGTTTGGTGTTTTTTCTTCTGATCCAGTTCTTTTCTGGGGTGTTTTTGAGGTGTTTTTGGGGTTTCCGTTGGGTTTCGTTGAGTTCCTAATGGGTTTTATGGTGGTTGGGAGTGGACATTTGGATTTGGAGAACATCAGGTACGTTTAGAGTGGTTTTGGGATTGGATCCGTGCTTTTTGGGGTTTTCTTTCGTTTTGGGGGGTGATCCTGTTCTTGTTTGGGGTGTTTTGGACGTGTTTTGGGTTCTCCGTTGGGTTTTGTTGGGTTTTCCGTGGTCATCATGCTGGAAAAGTGTAAATTGTTGGTTTTGGAGAACATCAGGTAGGTTTATGAGGACTTCTGGGGCAGATTCATGGTTTTTAGGGTTTTCTTCTGTTGTTTTTCTAGTGATCCAGTTGTTTTTGTCATGTTTTTGACGTGTTTTGGGGTCTCCGTTGGGTTTCATTGGGTTTTTCGTGGTCATCATGGTGGAAAAGTTTAAATTGTGGGTTTTGGAGAACATCAGGTAGATTTAGGGTGTTTTTTGGGTGGATCTGTGGTTTTGGAGGATTTTGTTCCAGTTTTGGGGTGATCCAATTCTTTTTTGGGGTGTTTTGGACATGTTTTGGGTTCTCCGTTGGGTTTCGTTGTGTTTTCCGTGGTCATCATGGTGGAAAAGTGTAAATTGTGGGTTTTGGAGAACATCAGGTAGGTTTAGGGGGACTTTTGGGGTGGATTCATGGTATTTGGGGTTTTCTTCTGTTTTTTTTGGGGGGGTGATCGAATTCATTTTTGGGGTGTTTTTGACGTTTTTTGGGGTCTCCGTTGGGTTTTGCTGGGTTCTTGTTGGTCATCATGTTGGAAAAGTGTAAATTGCGGGTTTTGGAGATCATCAGGTAGGTTTACTGTCTTTTTGGGGTGGATCTATGTTTTTGGGGGATTTTCTTCCAGTTTTGGGGGTGATTCCGTTCTTGTCTGGGGTGTTTTTGACGTGTTTTGTGGTCTCTGTTTTGTTTCGTTGTGTTTTCCTTGTTCATTTTGGTGGAAAAGGCTGAATAGTGGGTTTTGGAGAACATCAGGTAGGTTTAGGGTGGTTTTGGGATTTGATCCGTGCTTTTTGGGGATTTTGTTCCAGTTTTGGGGGTGATTCCGTTCTTGTTTGTGGTGTTTTTGATGTGTTTTGGGTTCTCCGTTGGGTTTCGTTGGGTTTTCCGTTGGCATCATGGTGGAAAAGGGTAAATTGTGGGTTTTGGAGAACATCAGGTAGGTTTAGGGGGACTTTTGGGGTGGATTCATGGTATTTGTTTTTTTTTTCTGTTTTTCTGGGGTGATCCCGTTCTTTTTTGGTGTGTTTTTGATGTGTTTTGGGGTCTCCGTTGGGTTTTGTTGGGTTCTTGTTGGTCATCATGTTGGAAAAGTGTAAATTGTGGGTTTTGGAGAATATCAGGTGAGTTTAAGTTTTTCTGGGTGGTGAATCTATGGTTTTGGTTGAATTCTTCTGTTTTTTTAGCGTTTTCTTCTGTTTTTGGGGTGGTCCCATTCTTTTTTGGGGTGTTTTTGACATATTTTGGGGTCTCCGTTGGGTTTTGTTGGGTTCTTGTTGTTCATCATGGTGAAAACGTGTAAATTGTGGGTATTGGAGAACATCAGGTAGGTTTAGGGGGACTTTTGGGGTGGATCAACGGCTTTTAGGGTTTTCTTTCGGTTTTGGGGGTGATCCCGCTTTTTTTTGTGGTGTTTTTGACGTGTTTTGGGGTTTCCGTTGCGTTTCGTTGATTTCCTAATGTGTTTTAAGTTTGTTGGGAGTGGACTTTGGGATTTGGAGAACATCAGGTAGGTTTAGTGTGGTTTTGGGGTGGATCTATGGTTTTGGGGGTTTTCTTTCTTTTTTAGGGGTTATCCTGTTCTTGTTTGGGGTGTTTTCGACTTGTTTTGGGGTCTCCGTTGGGTTTTAGTTGGATTCTCGTTGGTCGTTAAGGTAAATGGGAGTGGATTGTGGGTTTTGAAGAAGATCAGGTGAGTTTAGGGTGGTTTTGCGGGGAAATTCATAGTGTTTGGTGTTTTTTCTTCTGATCCAGTTCTTTTCTGGGGTGTTTTTGAGGTGTTTTTGGGGTTTCCGTTGGGTTTCGTTGAGTTCCTAATGGGTTTTATGGTGGTTGGGAGTGGACATTTGGATTTGGAGAACATCAGGTACGTTTAGAGTGGTTTTGGGATTGGATCCGTGCTTTTTGGGGTTTTCTTTCGTTTTGGGGGGTGATCCTGTTCTTGTTTGGGGTGTTTTGGACGTGTTTTGGGTTCTCCGTTGGGTTTTGTTGGGTTTTCCGTGGTCATCATGCTGGAAAAGTGTAAATTGTTGGTTTTGGAGAACATCAGGTAGGTTTATGAGGACTTCTGGGGCAGATTCATGGTTTTTAGGGTTTTCTTCTGTTGTTTTTCTAGTGATCCAGTTGTTTTTGTCATGTTTTTGACGTGTTTTGGGGTCTCCGTTGGGTTTCATTGGGTTTTTCGTGGTCATCATGGTGGAAAAGTTTAAATTGTGGGTTTTGGAGAACATCAGGTAGATTTAGGGTGTTTTTTGGGTGGATCTATGGTTTTGGAGGATTTTGTTCCAGTTTTGGGGTGATCCAATTCTTTTTTGGGGTGTTTTGGACATGTTTTGGGTTCTCCGTTGGGTTTCGTTGTGTTTTCCGTGGTCATCATGGTGGAAAAGTGTAAATTGTGGGTTTTGGAGAACATCAGGTAGGTTTAGGGGGACTTTTGGGGTGGATTCATGGTATTTGGGGTTTTCTTCTGTTTTTTTTGGGGGGGTGATCGAATTCATTTTTGGGGTGTTTTTGATGTGTTTTGGGGTCTCCGTTGGGTTTTGCTGGGTTCTTGTTGGTCATCATGTTGGAAAAGTGTAAATTGCGGGTTTTGGAGAACATCAGGTAGGTTTAGGGTGTTTTTTGGGGTGGATCTATGTTTTTGGGGGATTTTCTTCCAGTTTTGGGGGTGATTCCGTTCTTGTTTGGGGTGTTTTTGACGTGTTTTGTGGTCTCTGTTTTGTTTCGTTGTGTTTTCCTTGTTCATTTTGGTGGAAAAGGCTGAATAGTGGGTTTTGGAGAACATCAGGTAGGTTTAGGGTGGTTTTGGGATTTGATCCGTGCTTTTTGGGGATTTTGTTCCAGTTTTGGGGGTGATTCCGTTCTTGTTTGTGGTGTTTTTGATGTGTTTTGGGTTCTCCGTTGGGTTTCGTTGGGTTTTCCGTTGGCATCATGGTGGAAAAGGGTAAATTGTGGGTATTGGAGAACATCAGGTAGGTTTAGGGGGACTTTTGGGGTGGATCAACGGCTTTTAGGGTTTTCTTTCGGTTTTGGGGGTGATCCCGCTTTTTTTTGTGGTGTTTTTGATGTGTTTTGGGGTTTCCGTTGCGTTTCGTTGATTTCCTAATGTGTTTTAAGTTTGTTGGGAGTGGACTTTGGGATTTGGAGAACATCAGGTAGGTTTAGTGTGTTTTTGGGGTGGATCTATGGTTTTGGGGGTTTTCTTTCTTTTTTAGGGGTTATCCTGTTCTTGTTTGGGGTGTTTTCGACTTGTTTTGGGGTCTCCGTTGGGTTTTAGTTGGATTCTCGTTGGTCGTTAAGGTAAATGGGAGTGGATTGTGGGTTTTGAAGAAGATCAGGTGAGTTTAGGGTGGTTTTGCGGGGAAATTCATAGTGTTTGGTGTTTTTTCTTCTGATCCAGTTCTTTTCTGGGGTGTTTTTGAGGTGTTTTTGGGGTTTCCGTTGGGTTTCGTTGAGTTCCTAATGGGTTTTATGGTGGTTGGGAGTGGACATTTGGATTTGGAGAACATCAGGTACGTTTAGAGTGGTTTTGGGATTGGATCCGTGCTTTTTGGGGTTTTCTTTCGTTTTGGGGGGTGATCCTGTTCTTGTTTGGGGTGTTTTGGACGTGTTTTGGGTTCTCCGTTGGGTTTTGTTGGGTTTTCCGTGGTCATCATGCTGGAAAAGTGTAAATTGTTGGTTTTGGAGAACATCAGGTAGGTTTATGAGGACTTCTGGGGCAGATTCATGGTTTTTAGGGTTTTCTTCTGTTGTTTTTCTAGTGATCCAGTTGTTTTTGTCATGTTTTTGACGTGTTTTGGGGTCTCCGTTGGGTTTCATTGGGTTTTTCGTGGTCATCATGGTGGAAAAGTTTAAATTGTGGGTTTTGGAGAACATCAGGTAGATTTAGGGTGTTTTTTGGGTGGATCTGTGGTTTTGGAGGATTTTGTTCCAGTTTTGGGGTGATCCAATTCTTTTTTGGGGTGTTTTGGACATGTTTTGGGTTCTCCGTTGGGTTTCGTTGTGTTTTCCGTGGTCATCATGGTGGAAAAGTGTAAATTGTGGGTTTTGGAGAACATCAGGTAGGTTTAGGGGGACTTTTGGGGTGGATTCATGGTATTTGGGGTTTTCTTCTGTTTTTTTTGGGGGGGTGATCGAATTCATTTTTGGGGTGTTTTTGACGTTTTTTGGGGTCTCCGTTGGGTTTTGCTGGGTTCTTGTTGGTCATCATGTTGGAAAAGTGTAAATTGCGGGTTTTGGAGATCATCAGGTAGGTTTACTGTCTTTTTGGGGTGGATCTATGTTTTTGGGGGATTTTCTTCCAGTTTTGGGGGTGATTCCGTTCTTGTCTGGGGTGTTTTTGACGTGTTTTGTGGTCTCTGTTTTGTTTCGTTGTGTTTTCCTTGTTCATTTTGGTGGAAAAGGCTGAATAGTGGGTTTTGGAGAACATCAGGTAGGTTTAGGGTGGTTTTGGGATTTGATCCGTGCTTTTTGGGGATTTTGTTCCAGTTTTGGGGGTGATTCCGTTCTTGTTTGTGGTGTTTTTGATGTGTTTTGGGTTCTCCGTTGGGTTTCGTTGGGTTTTCCGTTGGCATCATGGTGGAAAAGGGTAAATTGTGGGTTTTGGAGAACATCAGGTAGGTTTAGGGGGACTTTTGGGGTGGATTCATGGTATTTGTTTTTTTTTTCTGTTTTTCTGGGGTGATCCCGTTCTTTTTTGGTGTGTTTTTGATGTGTTTTGGGGTCTCCGTTGGGTTTTGTTGGGTTCTTGTTGGTCATCATGTTGGAAAAGTGTAAATTGTGGGTTTTGGAGAATATCAGGTGAGTTTAAGTTTTTCTGGGTGGTGAATCTATGGTTTTGGTTGAATTCTTCTGTTTTTTTAGCGTTTTCTTCTGTTTTTGGGGTGGTCCCATTCTTTTTTGGGGTGTTTTTGACATATTTTGGGGTCTCCGTTGGGTTTTGTTGGGTTCTTGTTGTTCATCATGGTGAAAACGTGTAAATTGTGGGTATTGGAGAACATCAGGTAGGTTTAGGGGGACTTTTGGGGTGGATCAACGGCTTTTAGGGTTTTCTTTCGGTTTTGGGGGTGATCCCGCTTTTTTTTGTGGTGTTTTTGACGTGTTTTGGGGTTTCCGTTGCGTTTCGTTGATTTCCTAATGTGTTTTAAGTTTGTTGGGAGTGGACTTTGGGATTTGGAGAACATCAGGTAGGTTTAGTGTGGTTTTGGGGTGGATCTATGGTTTTGGGGGTTTTCTTTCTTTTTTAGGGGTTATCCTGTTCTTGTTTGGGGTGTTTTCGACTTGTTTTGGGGTCTCCGTTGGGTTTTAGTTGGATTCTCGTTGGTCGTTAAGGTAAATGGGAGTGGATTGTGGGTTTTGAAGAAGATCAGGTGAGTTTAGGGTGGGTTTGCGGGGAAATTCATAGTGTTTGGTGTTTTTTCTTCTGATCCAGTTCTTTTCTGGGGTGTTTTTGAGGTGTTTTTGGGGTTTCCGTTGGGTTTCGTTGAGTTCCTAATGGGTTTTATGGTGGTTGGGAGTGGACATTTGGATTTGGAGAACATCAGGTACGTTTAGAGTGGTTTTGGGATTGGATCCGTGCTTTTTGGGGTTTTCTTTCGTTTTGGGGGGTGATCCTGTTCTTGTTTGGGGTGTTTTGGACGTGTTTTGGGTTCTCCGTTGGGTTTTGTTGGGTTTTCCGTGGTCATCATGCTGGAAAAGTGTAAATTGTTGGTTTTGGAGAACATCAGGTAGGTTTATGAGGACTTCTGGGGCAGATTCATGGTTTTTAGGGTTTTCTTCTGTTGTTTTTCTAGTGATCCAGTTGTTTTTGTCATGTTTTTGACGTGTTTTGGGGTCTCCGTTGGGTTTCATTGGGTTTTTCGTGGTCATCATGGTGGAAAAGTTTAAATTGTGGGTTTTGGAGAACATCAGGTAGATTTAGGGTGTTTTTTGGGTGGATCTATGGTTTTGGAGGATTTTGTTCCAGTTTTGGGGTGATCCAATTCTTTTTTGGGGTGTTTTGGACATGTTTTGGGTTCTCCGTTGGGTTTCGTTGTGTTTTCCGTGGTCATCATGGTGGAAAAGTGTAAATTGTGGGTTTTGGAGAACATCAGGTAGGTTTAGGGGGACTTTTGGGGTGGATTCATGGTATTTGGGGTTTTCTTCTGTTTTTTTTGGGGGGGTGATCGAATTCATTTTTGGGGTGTTTTTGATGTGTTTTGGGGTCTCCGTTGGGTTTTGCTGGGTTCTTGTTGGTCATCATGTTGGAAAAGTGTAAATTGCGGGTTTTGGAGAACATCAGGTAGGTTTAGGGTGTTTTTTGGGGTGGATCTATGTTTTTGGGGGATTTTCTTCCAGTTTTGGGGGTGATTCCGTTCTTGTTTGGGGTGTTTTTGACGTGTTTTGTGGTCTCTGTTTTGTTTCGTTGTGTTTTCCTTGTTCATTTTGGTGGAAAAGGCTGAATAGTGGGTTTTGGAGAACATCAGGTAGGTTTAGGGTGGTTTTGGGATTTGATCCGTGCTTTTTGGGGATTTTGTTCCAGTTTTGGGGGTGATTCCGTTCTTGTTTGTGGTGTTTTTGATGTGTTTTGGGTTCTCCGTTGGGTTTCGTTGGGTTTTCCGTTGGCATCATGGTGGAAAAGGGTAAATTGTGGGTATTGGAGAACATCAGGTAGGTTTAGGGGGACTTTTGGGGTGGATCAACGGCTTTTAGGGTTTTCTTTCGGTTTTGGGGGTGATCCCGCTTTTTTTTGTGGTGTTTTTGATGTGTTTTGGGGTTTCCGTTGCGTTTCGTTGATTTCCTAATGTGTTTTAAGTTTGTTGGGAGTGGACTTTGGGATTTGGAGAACATCAGGTAGGTTTAGTGTGTTTTTGGGGTGGATCTATGGTTTTGGGGGTTTTCTTTCTTTTTTAGGGGTTATCCTGTTCTTGTTTGGGGTGTTTTCGACTTGTTTTGGGGTCTCCGTTGGGTTTTAGTTGGATTCTCGTTGGTCGTTAAGGTAAATGGGAGTGGATTGTGGGTTTTGAAGAAGATCAGGTGAGTTTAGGGTGGTTTTGCGGGGAAATTCATAGTGTTTGGTGTTTTTTCTTCTGATCCAGTTCTTTTCTGGGGTGTTTTTGAGGTGTTTTTGGGGTTTCCGTTGGGTTTCGTTGAGTTCCTAATGGGTTTTATGGTGGTTGGGAGTGGACATTTGGATTTGGAGAACATCAGGTACGTTTAGAGTGGTTTTGGGATTGGATCCGTGCTTTTTGGGGTTTTCTTTCGTTTTGGGGGGTGATCCTGTTCTTGTTTGGGGTGTTTTGGACGTGTTTTGGGTTCTCCGTTGGGTTTTGTTGGGTTTTCCGTGGTCATCATGCTGGAAAAGTGTAAATTGTTGGTTTTGGAGAACATCAGGTAGGTTTATGAGGACTTCTGGGGCAGATTCATGGTTTTTAGGGTTTTCTTCTGTTGTTTTTCTAGTGATCCAGTTGTTTTTGTCATGTTTTTGACGTGTTTTGGGGTCTCCGTTGGGTTTCATTGGGTTTTTCGTGGTCATCATGGTGGAAAAGTTTAAATTGTGGGTTTTGGAGAACATCAGGTAGATTTAGGGTGTTTTTTGGGTGGATCTGTGGTTTTGGAGGATTTTGTTCCAGTTTTGGGGTGATCCAATTCTTTTTTGGGGTGTTTTGGACATGTTTTGGGTTCTCCGTTGGGTTTCGTTGTGTTTTCCGTGGTCATCATGGTGGAAAAGTGTAAATTGTGGGTTTTGGAGAACATCAGGTAGGTTTAGGGGGACTTTTGGGGTGGATTCATGGTATTTGGGGTTTTCTTCTGTTTTTTTTGGGGGGGTGATCGAATTCATTTTTGGGGTGTTTTTGACGTTTTTTGGGGTCTCCGTTGGGTTTTGCTGGGTTCTTGTTGGTCATCATGTTGGAAAAGTGTAAATTGCGGGTTTTGGAGATCATCAGGTAGGTTTACTGTCTTTTTGGGGTGGATCTATGTTTTTGGGGGATTTTCTTCCAGTTTTGGGGGTGATTCCGTTCTTGTCTGGGGTGTTTTTGACGTGTTTTGTGGTCTCTGTTTTGTTTCGTTGTGTTTTCCTTGTTCATTTTGGTGGAAAAGGCTGAATAGTGGGTTTTGGAGAACATCAGGTAGGTTTAGGGTGGTTTTGGGATTTGATCCGTGCTTTTTGGGGATTTTGTTCCAGTTTTGGGGGTGATTCCGTTCTTGTTTGTGGTGTTTTTGATGTGTTTTGGGTTCTCCGTTGGGTTTCGTTGGGTTTTCCGTTGGCATCATGGTGGAAAAGGGTAAATTGTGGGTTTTGGAGAACATCAGGTAGGTTTAGGGGGACTTTTGGGGTGGATTCATGGTATTTGTTTTTTTTTTCTGTTTTTCTGGGGTGATCCCGTTCTTTTTTGGTGTGTTTTTGATGTGTTTTGGGGTCTCCGTTGGGTTTTGTTGGGTTCTTGTTGGTCATCATGTTGGAAAAGTGTAAATTGTGGGTTTTGGAGAATATCAGGTGAGTTTAAGTTTTTCTGGGTGGTGAATCTATGGTTTTGGTTGAATTCTTCTGTTTTTTTAGCGTTTTCTTCTGTTTTTGGGGTGGTCCCATTCTTTTTTGGGGTGTTTTTGACATATTTTGGGGTCTCCGTTGGGTTTTGTTGGGTTCTTGTTGTTCATCATGGTGAAAACGTGTAAATTGTGGGTATTGGAGAACATCAGGTAGGTTTAGGGGGACTTTTGGGGTGGATCAACGGCTTTTAGGGTTTTCTTTCGGTTTTGGGGGTGATCCCGCTTTTTTTTGTGGTGTTTTTGACGTGTTTTGGGGTTTCCGTTGCGTTTCGTTGATTTCCTAATGTGTTTTAAGTTTGTTGGGAGTGGACTTTGGGATTTGGAGAACATCAGGTAGGTTTAGTGTGGTTTTGGGGTGGATCTATGGTTTTGGGGGTTTTCTTTCTTTTTTAGGGGTTATCCTGTTCTTGTTTGGGGTGTTTTCGACTTGTTTTGGGGTCTCCGTTGGGTTTTAGTTGGATTCTCGTTGGTCGTTAAGGTAAATGGGAGTGGATTGTGGGTTTTGAAGAAGATCAGGTGAGTTTAGGGTGGGTTTGCGGGGAAATTCATAGTGTTTGGTGTTTTTTCTTCTGATCCAGTTCTTTTCTGGGGTGTTTTTGAGGTGTTTTTGGGGTTTCCGTTGGGTTTCGTTGAGTTCCTAATGGGTTTTATGGTGGTTGGGAGTGGACATTTGGATTTGGAGAACATCAGGTACGTTTAGAGTGGTTTTGGGATTGGATCCGTGCTTTTTGGGGTTTTCTTTCGTTTTGGGGGGTGATCCTGTTCTTGTTTGGGGTGTTTTGGACGTGTTTTGGGTTCTCCGTTGGGTTTTGTTGGGTTTTCCGTGGTCATCATGCTGGAAAAGTGTAAATTGTTGGTTTTGGAGAACATCAGGTAGGTTTATGAGGACTTCTGGGGCAGATTCATGGTTTTTAGGGTTTTCTTCTGTTGTTTTTCTAGTGATCCAGTTGTTTTTGTCATGTTTTTGACGTGTTTTGGGGTCTCCGTTGGGTTTCATTGGGTTTTTCGTGGTCATCATGGTGGAAAAGTTTAAATTGTGGGTTTTGGAGAACATCAGGTAGATTTAGGGTGTTTTTTGGGTGGATCTATGGTTTTGGAGGATTTTGTTCCAGTTTTGGGGTGATCCAATTCTTTTTTGGGGTGTTTTGGACATGTTTTGGGTTCTCCGTTGGGTTTCGTTGTGTTTTCCGTGGTCATCATGGTGGAAAAGTGTAAATTGTGGGTTTTGGAGAACATCAGGTAGGTTTAGGGGGACTTTTGGGGTGGATTCATGGTATTTGGGGTTTTCTTCTGTTTTTTTTGGGGGGGTGATCGAATTCATTTTTGGGGTGTTTTTGACGTTTTTTGGGGTCTCCGTTGGGTTTTGCTGGGTTCTTGTTGGTCATCATGTTGGAAAAGTGTAAATTGCGGGTTTTGGAGATCATCAGGTAGGTTTACTGTCTTTTTGGGGTGGATCTATGTTTTTGGGGGATTTTCTTCCAGTTTTGGGGGTGATTCCGTTCTTGTTTGGGGTGTTTTTGACGTGTTTTGTGGTCTCTGTTTTGTTTCGTTGTGTTTTCCTTGTTCATTTTGGTGGAAAAGGCTGAATAGTGGGTTTTGGAGAACATCAGGTAGGTTTAGGGTGGTTTTGGGATTTGATCCGTGCTTTTTGGGGATTTTGTTCCAGTTTTGGGGGTGATTCCGTTCTTGTTTGTGGTGTTTTTGATGTGTTTTGGGTTCTCCGTTGGGTTTCGTTGGGTTTTCCGTTGGCATCATGGTGGAAAAGGGTAAATTGTGGGTTTTGGAGAACATCAGGTAGGTTTAGGGGGACTTTTGGGGTGGATTCATGGTATTTGTTTTTTTTTTCTGTTTTTCTGGGGTGATCCCGTTCTTTTTTGGTGTGTTTTTGATGTGTTTTGGGGTCTCCGTTGGGTTTTGTTGGTTTCTTGTTGGTCATCATGTTGGAAAAGTGTAAATTGTGGGTTTTGGAGAATATCAGGTGAGTTTAAGTTTTTCTGGGTGGTGAATCTATGGTTTTGGTTGAATTCTTCTGTATTTTTTGTTTTTTTTTTTTTTAGCGTTTTCTTCTGTTTTTGGGGTGGTCCCATTCTTGTTTGGGGTGTTTTTGACATATTTTGGGGTCTCCGTTGGTTTTTGTTGGGTTCTTGTTGTTCATCATGGTGGAAAAGGGTAAATTGTGGGTATTGGAGAACATCAGGTAGGTTTAGGGGGACTTTTGGGGTGGATCAACGGCTTTTAGGGTTTTCTTTCGGTTTTGGGGGTGATCCCGCTTTTTTTTGTGGTGTTTTTGACGTGTTTTGGGGTTTCCGTTGCGTTTCGTTGATTTCCTAATGTGTTTTAAGTTTGTTGGGAGTGGACTTTGGGATTTGGAGAACATCAGGTAGGTTTAGTGTGTTTTTGGGGTGGATCTATGTTTTTTGGGGTTTTCTTTCTTTTTTAGGGGTTATCCTGTTCTTGTTTGGGGTGTTTTCGACTTGTTTTGGGGTCTCCGTTGGGTTTTAGTTGGATTCTCGTTGGTCGTTAGGGTAAATGGGAGTGGATTGTGGGTTTTGAAGAAGATCAGGTGAGTTTAGGGTGGTTTTGCGGGGAAATTCATAGTGTTTGGTGTTTTTTCTTCTGATCCAGTTCTTTTCTGGGGTGTTTTTGAGGTGTTTTTGGGGTTTCCGTTGGGTTTCGTTGAGTTCCTAATGGGTTTTATGGTGGTTGGGAGTGGACATTTGGATTTGGAGAACATCAGGTACGTTTAGAGTGGTTTTGGGATTGGATCCGTGCTTTTTGGGGTTTTCTTTCGTTTTTGGGGGTGATCCTGTTCTTGTTTGGGGTGTTTTGGACGTGTTTTGGGTTCTCCGTTGGGTTTCGTTGTGTTTTCCGTGGTCATCATGGTGGAAAAGTGTAAATTGTGGGTTTTGGAGAACATCAGGTAGGTTTAGGGTGTTTTTTGGGGTGGATCTATGTTTTTGGGGGATTTTCTTCCAGTTTTGGGGGTGATTCCGTTCTTGTTTGGGGTGTTTTTGACGTGTTTTGTGGTCTCTGTTTTGTTTCGTTGTGTTTTCCTTGTTCATTTTGGTGGAAAAGGCTGAATAGTGGGTTTTGGAGAACATCAGGTAGGTTTAGGGTGATTTTGGGATTTGATCCGTGCTTTTTGGGGATTTTGTTCCAGTTTTGGGGGTGATTCCGTTCTTGTTTGTGGTGTTTTTGATGTGTTTTGGGTTCTCCGTTGGGTTTCGTTGGGTTTTCCGTTGGCATCATGGTGGAAAAGGGTAAATTGTGGGTTTTGGAGAACATCAGGTAGGTTTAGGGGGACTTTTGGGGTGGATTCATGGTATTTGTTTTTTTTTTTTTTCTGTTTTTCTGGGGTGATCCCGTTCTTTTTGGGTGTGTTTTTGATGTGTTTTGGGGTCTCCGTTGGGTTTTGTTGGGTTCTTGTTGGTCATCATGTTGGAAAAGTGTAAATTGTGGGTTTTGGAGAATATCAGGTGAGTTTAAGTTTTTCTGGGTGGTGAATCTATGGTTTTGGTTGAATTCTTCTGTTTTTTTTTAGCGTTTTCTTCTGTTTTTGGGGTGGTCCCATTCTTGTTTGGGGTGTTTTTGACATATTTTGGGGTCTCCGTTGGTTTTTGTTGGGTTCTTGTTGTTCATCATGGTGGAAAAGGGTAAATTGTGGGTATTGGAGAACATCAGGTAGGTTTAGGGGGACTTTTGGGGTGGATCAACGGCTTTTAGGGTTTTCTTTCGGTTTTGGGGGTGATCCCGCTTTTTTTTGTGGTGTTTTTGACGTGTTTTGGGGTTTCCGTTGCGTTTCGTTGATTTCCTAATGTGTTTTAAGTTTGTTGGGAGTGGACTTTGGGATTTGGAGAACATCAGGTAGGTTTAGTGTGTTTTTGGGGTGGATCTATGTTTTTTGGGGTTTTCTTTCTTTTTTAGGGGTTATCCTGTTCTTGTTTGGGGTGTTTTCGACTTGTTTTGGGGTCTCCGTTGGGTTTTAGTTGGATTCTCGTTGGTCGTTAGGGTAAATGGGAGTGGATTGTGGGTTTTGAAGAAGATCAGGTGAGTTTAGGGTGGTTTTGCGGGGAAATTCATAGTGTTTGGTGTTTTTTCTTCTGATCCAGTTCTTTTCTGGGGTGTTTTTGAGGTGTTTTTGGGGTTTCCGTTGGGTTTCGTTGAGTTCCTAATGGGTTTTATGGTGGTTGGGAGTGGACATTTGGATTTGGAGAACATCAGGTACGTTTAGAGTGGTTTTGGGATTGGATCCGTGCTTTTGGGGGTTTTCTTTCGTTTTTGGGGGTGATCCTGTTCTTGTTTGGGGTGTTTTGGACGTGTTTTGGGGTCTCCGTTGGGTTTCGTTGTGTTTTCCGTGGTCATCATGGTGGAAAAGTGTAAATTGTGGGTTTTGGAGAACATCAGGTAGGTTTAGGGTGTTTTTTGGGGTGGATCTATGTTTTTGGGGGATTTTCTTCCAGTTTTGGGGGTGATTCCGTTCTTGTTTGGGGTGTTTTTGACGTGTTTTGTGGTCTCTGTTTTGTTTCGTTGTGTTTTCCTTGTTCATTTTGGTGGAAAAGGCTGAATAGTGGGTTTTGGAGAACATCAGGTATGTTTAGGGTGATTTTGGGATTTGATCCGTGCTTTTTGGGGATTTTGTTCCAGTTTTGGGGGTGATTCCGTTCTTGTTTGTGGTGTTTTTGATGTGTTTTGGGTTCTCCGTTGGGTTTCGTTGGGTTTTCCGTTGGCATCATGGTGGAAAAGGGTAAATTGTGGGTTTTGGAGAACATCAGGTAGGTTTAGGGGGACTTTTGGGGTGGATTCATGGTATTTGTTTTTTTTTTTTTTCTGTTTTTCTGGGGTGATCCCGTTCTTTTTGGGTGTGTTTTTGATGTGTTTTGGGGTCTCCGTTGGGTTTTGTTGGGTTCTTGTTGGTCATCATGTTGGAAAAGTGTAAATTGTGGGTTTTGGAGAATATCAGGTGAGTTTAAGTTTTTCTGGGTGGTGAATCTATGGTTTTGGTTGAATTCTTCTGTTTTTTTTTAGCGTTTTCTTCTGTTTTTGGGGTGGTCCCATTCTTGTTTGGGGTGTTTTTGACATATTTTGGGGTCTCCGTTGGTTTTTGTTGGGTTCTTGTTGTTCATCATGGTGGAAAAGGGTAAATTGTGGGTATTGGAGAACATCAGGTAGGTTTAGGGGGACTTTTGGGGTGGATCAACGGCTTTTAGGGTTTTCTTTCGGTTTTGGGGGTGATCCCGCTTTTTTTTGTGGTGTTTTTGACGTGTTTTGGGGTTTCCGTTGCGTTTCGTTGATTTCCTAATGTGTTTTAAGTTTGTTGGGAGTGGACTTTGGGATTTGGAGAACATCAGGTAGGTTTAGTGTGTTTTTGGGGTGGATCTATGTTTTTTGGGGTTTTCTTTCTTTTTTAGGGGTTATCCTGTTCTTGTTTGGGGTGTTTTCGACTTGTTTTGGGGTCTCCGTTGGGTTTTAGTTGGATTCTCGTTGGTCGTTAGGGTAAATGGGAGTGGATTGTGGGTTTTGAAGAAGATCAGGTGAGTTTAGGGTGGTTTTGCGGGGAAATTCATAGTGTTTGGTGTTTTTTCTTCTGATCCAGTTCTTTTCTGGGGTGTTTTTGAGGTGTTTTTGGGGTTTCCGTTGGGTTTCGTTGAGTTCCTAATGGGTTTTATGGTGGTTGGGAGTGGACATTTGGATTTGGAGAACATCAGGTACGTTTAGAGTGGTTTTGGGATTGGATCCGTGCTTTTTGGGGTTTTCTTTCGTTTTTGGGGGTGATCCTGTTCTTGTTTGGGGTGTTTTGGACGTGTTTTGGGTTCTCCGTTGGGTTTCGTTGTGTTTTCCGTGGTCATCATGGTGGAAAAGTGTAAATTGTGGGTTTTGGAGAACATCAGGTAGGTTTAGGGTGTTTTTTGGGGTGGATCTATGTTTTTGGGGGATTTTCTTCCAGTTTTGGGGGTGATTCCGTTCTTGTTTGGGGTGTTTTTGACGTGTTTTGTGGTCTCTGTTTTGTTTCGTTGTGTTTTCCTTGTTCATTTTGGTGGAAAAGGCTGAATAGTGGGTTTTGGAGAACATCAGGTATGTTTAGGGTGATTTTGGGATTTGATCCGTGCTTTTTGGGGATTTTGTTCCAGTTTTGGGGGTGATTCCGTTCTTGTTTGTGGTGTTTTTGATGTGTTTTGGGTTCTCCGTTGGGTTTCGTTGGGTTTTCCGTTGGCATCATGGTGGAAAAGGGTAAATTGTGGGTTTTGGAGAACATCAGGTAGGTTTAGGGGGACTTTTGGGGTGGATTCATGGTATTTGTTTTTTTTTTTTTTCTGTTTTTCTGGGGTGATCCCGTTCTTTTTGGGTGTGTTTTTGATGTGTTTTGGGGTCTCCGTTGGGTTTTGTTGGGTTCTTGTTGGTCATCATGTTGGAAAAGTGTAAATTGTGGGTTTTGGAGAATATCAGGTGAGTTTAAGTTTTTCTGGGTGGTGAATCTATGGTTTTGGTTGAATTCTTCTGTTTTTTTTTAGCGTTTTCTTCTGTTTTTGGGGTGGTCCCATTCTTGTTTGGGGTGTTTTTGACATATTTTGGGGTCTCCGTTGGTTTTTGTTGGGTTCTTGTTGTTCATCATGGTGGAAAAGGGTAAATTGTGGGTATTGGAGAACATCAGGTAGGTTTAGGGGGACTTTTGGGGTGGATCAACGGCTTTTAGGGTTTTCTTTCGGTTTTGGGGGTGATCCCGCTTTTTTTTGTGGTGTTTTTGACGTGTTTTGGGGTTTCCGTTGCGTTTCGTTGATTTCCTAATGTGTTTTAAGTTTGTTGGGAGTGGACTTTGGGATTTGGAGAACATCAGGTAGGTTTAGTGTGTTTTTGGGGTGGATCTATGTTTTTTGGGGTTTTCTTTCTTTTTTAGGGGTTATCCTGTTCTTGTTTGGGGTGTTTTCGACTTGTTTTGGGGTCTCCGTTGGGTTTTAGTTGGATTCTCGTTGGTCGTTAGGGTAAATGGGAGTGGATTGTGGGTTTTGAAGAAGATCAGGTGAGTTTAGGGTGGTTTTGCGGGGAAATTCATAGTGTTTGGTGTTTTTTCTTCTGATCCAGTTCTTTTCTGGGGTGTTTTTGAGGTGTTTTTGGGGTTTCCGTTGGGTTTCGTTGAGTTCCTAATGGGTTTTATGGTGGTTGGGAGTGGACATTTGGATTTGGAGAACATCAGGTACGTTTAGAGTGGTTTTGGGATTGGATCCGTGCTTTTGGGGGTTTTCTTTCGTTTTTGGGGGTGATCCTGTTCTTGTTTGGGGTGTTTTGGACGTGTTTTGGGGTCTCCGTTGGGTTTCGTTGTGTTTTCCGTGGTCATCATGGTGGAAAAGTGTAAATTGTGGGTTTTGGAGAACATCAGGTAGGTTTAGGGTGTTTTTTGGGGTGGATCTATGTTTTTGGGGGATTTTCTTCCAGTTTTGGGGGTGATTCCGTTCTTGTTTGGGGTGTTTTTGACGTGTTTTGTGGTCTCTGTTTTGTTTCGTTGTGTTTTCCTTGTTCATTTTGGTGGAAAAGGCTGAATAGTGGGTTTTGGAGAACATCAGGTATGTTTAGGGTGATTTTGGGATTTGATCCGTGCTTTTTGGGGATTTTGTTCCAGTTTTGGGGGTGATTCCGTTCTTGTTTGTGGTGTTTTTGATGTGTTTTGGGTTCTCCGTTGGGTTTCGTTGGGTTTTCCGTTGGCATCATGGTGGAAAAGGGTAAATTGTGGGTTTTGGAGAACATCAGGTAGGTTTAGGGGGACTTTTGGGGTGGATTCATGGTATTTGTTTTTTTTTTTTTTCTGTTTTTCTGGGGTGATCCCGTTCTTTTTGGGTGTGTTTTTGATGTGTTTTGGGGTCTCCGTTGGGTTTTGTTGGGTTCTTGTTGGTCATCATGTTGGAAAAGTGTAAATTGTGGGTTTTGGAGAATATCAGGTGAGTTTAAGTTTTTCTGGGTGGTGAATCTATGGTTTTGGTTGAATTCTTCTGTTTTTTTTTAGCGTTTTCTTCTGTTTTTGGGGTGGTCCCATTCTTGTTTGGGGTGTTTTTGACATATTTTGGGGTCTCCGTTGGTTTTTGTTGGGTTCTTGTTGTTCATCATGGTGGAAAAGGGTAAATTGTGGGTATTGGAGAACATCAGGTAGGTTTAGGGGGACTTTTGGGGTGGATCAACGGCTTTTAGGGTTTTCTTTCGGTTTTGGGGGTGATCCCGCTTTTTTTTGTGGTGTTTTTGACGTGTTTTGGGGTTTCCGTTGCGTTTCGTTGATTTCCTAATGTGTTTTAAGTTTGTTGGGAGTGGACTTTGGGATTTGGAGAACATCAGGTAGGTTTAGTGTGTTTTTGGGGTGGATCTATGTTTTTTGGGGTTTTCTTTCTTTTTTAGGGGTTATCCTGTTCTTGTTTGGGGTGTTTTCTACTTGTTTTGGGGTCTCCGTTGGGTTTTAGTTGGATTCTCGTTGGTCGTTAGGGTAAATGGGAGTGGATTGTGGGTTTTGAAGAAGATCAGGTGAGTTTAGGGTGGTTTTGCGGGGAAATTCATAGTGTTTGGTGTTTTTTCTTCTGATCCAGTTCTTTTCTGGGGTGTTTTTGAGGTGTTTTTGGGGTTTCCGTTGGGTTTCGTTGAGTTCCTAATGGGTTTTATGGTGGTTGGGAGTGGACATTTGGATTTGGAGAACATCAGGTACGTTTAGAGTGGTTTTGGGATTGGATCCGTGCTTTTTGGGGTTTTCTTTCGTTTTTGGGGGTGATCCTGTTCTTGTTTGGGGTGTTTGGGACGTGTTATGGGGTCTCCGTTGGGTTTCATTGGGTTTCTCATGGTCATCATGGTGGAAAAGTGTAAATTGTGGGTTTTGGAGAACATCAGGTAGATTTAGGGTGTTTTTTGGGGTGGATCTATGTTTTTGGGGGATTTTCTTCCAGTTTTGGGGGTGATTCCGTTCTTGTTTGGGGTGTTTTTGACGTGTTTTGTGGTCTCTGTTTTGTTTCGTTGTGTTTTCCTTGTTCATTTTGGTGGAAAAGGCTGAATAGTGGGTTTTGGAGAACATCAGGTAGGTTTAGGGTGGTTTTGGGATTTGATCCGTGCTTTTTGGGGATTTTGTTCCAGTTTTGGGGGTGATTCCGTTCTTGTTTGTGGTGTTTTTGATGTGTTTTGGGTTCTCCGTTGGGTTTCGTTGGGTTTTCCGTTGGCATCATGGTGGAAAAGGGTAAATTGTGGGTTTTGGAGAACATCAGGTAGGTTTAGGGGGACTTTTGGGGTGGATTCATGGTATTTGTTTTTTTTTTTTTTCTGTTTTTCTGGGGTGATCCCGTTCTTTTTTGGTGTGTTTTTGATGTGTTTTGGGGTCTCCGTTGGGTTTTGTTGGGTTCTTGTTGGTCATCATGTTGGAAAAGTGTAAATTGTGGGTTTTGGAGAATATCAGGTGAGTTTAAGTTTTTCTGGGTGGTGAATCTATGGTTTTGGTTGAATTCTGTTTTTTTTTTAGCGTTTTCTTCTGTTTTTGGGGTGGTCCCATTCTTGTTTGGGGTGTTTTTGACATATTTTGGGGTCTCCGTTGGTTTTTGTTGGGTTCTTGTTGTTCATCATGGTGAAAACGAGTAAATTGTGGGTATTGGAGAACATCAGGTAGGTTTAGGGGGACTTTTCGGGTGGATTCATGGTATTTGTTTTTTTTTTTTTCTGTTTTTCTGGGGTGATCCCGTTCTTTTTGGGTGTGTTTTTGATGTGTTTTGGGGTCTCCGTTGGGTTTTGTTGGGTTCTTGTTGGTCATCATGTTGGAAAAGTGTAAATTGTGGGTTTTGGAGAATATCAGGTGAGTTTAAGTTTTTCTGGGTGGTGAATCTATGGTTTTGGTTGAATTCTTCTGTTTTTTTTTAGCGTTTTCTTCTGTTTTTGGGGTGGTCCCATTCTTGTTTGGGGTGTTTTTGACATATTTTGGGGTCTCCGTTGGTTTTTGTTGGGTTCTTGTTGTTCATCATGGTGGAAAAGGGTAAATTGTGGGTATTGGAGAACATCAGGTAGGTTTAGGGGGACTTTTGGGGTGGATCAACGGCTTTTAGGGTTTTCTTTCGGTTTTGGGGGTGATCCCGCTTTTTTTTGTGGTGTTTTTGACGTGTTTTGGGGTTTCCGTTGCGTTTCGTTGATTTCCTAATGTGTTTTAAGTTTGTTGGGAGTGGACTTTGGGATTTGGAGAACATCAGGTAGGTTTAGTGTGTTTTTGGGGTGGATCTATGTTTTTTGGGGTTTTCTTTCTTTTTTAGGGGTTATCCTGTTCTTGTTTGGGGTGTTTTCGACTTGTTTTGGGGTCTCCGTTGGGTTTTAGTTGGATTCTCGTTGGTCGTTAGGGTAAATGGGAGTGGATTGTGGGTTTTGAAGAAGATCAGGTGAGTTTAGGGTGGTTTTGCGGGGAAATTCATAGTGTTTGGTGTTTTTTCTTCTGATCCAGTTCTTTTCTGGGGTGTTTTTGAGGTGTTTTTGGGGTTTCCGTTGGGTTTCGTTGAGTTCCTAATGGGTTTTATGGTGGTTGGGAGTGGACATTTGGATTTGGAGAACATCAGGTACGTTTAGAGTGGTTTTGGGATTGGATCCGTGCTTTTTGGGGTTTTCTTTCGTTTTTGGGGGTGATCCTGTTCTTGTTTGGGGTGTTTCGGACATGTTTTGGGTTCTCCGTTGGGTTTCGTTGTGTTTTCCGTGGTCATCATGGTGGAAAAGTGTAAATTGTGGGTTTTGGAGAACATCAGGTAGGTTTAGGGTGTTTTTTGGGGTGGATCTATGTTTTTGGGGGATTTTCTTCCAGTTTTGGGGGTGATTCCGTTCTTGTTTGGGGTGTTTTTGACGTGTTTTGTGGTCTCTGTTTTGTTTCGTTGTGTTTTCCTTGTTCATTTTGGTGGAAAAGGCTGAATAGTGGGTTTTGGAGAACATCAGGTATGTTTAGGGTGATTTTGGGATTTGATCCGTGCTTTTTGGGGATTTTGTTCCAGTTTTGGGGGTGATTCCGTTCTTGTTTGTGGTGTTTTTGATGTGTTTTGGGTTCTCCGTTGGGTTTCGTTGGGTTTTCCGTTGGCATCATGGTGGAAAAGGGTAAATTGTGGGTTTTGGAGAACATCAGGTAGGTTTAGGGGGACTTTTGGGGTGGATTCATGGTATTTGTTTGTTTTTTTTTCTGTTTTTCTGGGGTGATCCCGTTCTTTTTGGGTGTGTTTTTGATGTGTTTTGGGGTCTCCGTTGGGTTTTGTTGGGTTCTTGTTGGTCATCATGTTGGAAAAGTGTAAATTGTGGGTTTTGGAGAATATCAGGTGAGTTTAAGTTTTTCTGGGTGGTGAATCTATGGTTTTGGTTGAATTCTTCTGTTTTTTTTTAGCGTTTTCTTCTGTTTTTGGGGTGGTCCCATTCTTGTTTGGGGTGTTTTTGACATATTTTGGGGTCTCCGTTGGTTTTTGTTGGGTTCTTGTTGTTCATCATGGTGGAAAAGGGTAAATTGTGGGTATTGGAGAACATCAGGTAGGTTTAGGGGGACTATTGGGGTGGATCAACGGCTTTTAGGGTTTTCTTTCGGTTTTGGGGGTGATCCCGCTTTTTTTTGTGGTGTTTTTGACGTGTTTTGGGGTTTCCGTTGCATTTCGTTGATTTCCTAATGTGTTTTAAGTTTGTTGGGAGTGGACTTTGGGATTTGGAGAACATCAGGTAGGTTTAGTGTGTTTTTGGGGTGGATCTATGTTTTTTGGGGTTTTCTTTCTTTTTTAGGGGTTATCCTGTTCTTGTTTGGGGTGTTTTCGACTTGTTTTGGGGTCTCCGTTGGGTTTTAGTTGGATTCTCGTTGGTCGTTAGGGTAAATGGGAGTGGATTGTGGGTTTTGAAGAAGATCAGGTGAGTTTAGGGTGGTTTTGCGGGGAAATTCATAGTGTTTGGTGTTTTTTCTTCTGATCCAGTTCTTTTCTGGGGTGTTTTTGAGGTGTTTTTGGGGTTTCCGTTGGGTTTCGTTGAGTTCCTAATGGGTTTTATGGTGGTTGGGAGTGGACATTTGGATTTGGAGAACATCAGGTACGTTTAGAGTGGTTTTGGGATTGGATCCGTGCTTTTTGGGGTTTTCTTTCGTTTTTGGGGGTGATCCTGTTCTTGTTTGGGGTGTTTTGGACGTGTTATGGGGTCTCCGTTGGGTTTCATTGGGTTTCTCATGGTCATCATGGTGGAAAAGTGTAAATTGTGGGTTTTGGAGAACATCAGGTAGATTTAGGGTGTTTTTTGGGGTGGATCTATGTTTTTGGGGGATTTTCTTCCAGTTTTGGGGGTGATTCCGTTCTTGTTTGGGGTGTTTTTGACGTGTTTTGTGGTCTCTGTTTTGTTTCGTTGTGTTTTCCTTGTTCATTTTGGTGGAAAAGGCTGAATAGTGGGTTTTGGAGAACATCAGGTAGGTTTAGGGTGGTTTTGGGATTTGATCCGTGCTTTTTGGGGATTTTGTTCCAGTTTTGGGGGTGATTCCGTTCTTGTTTGTGGTGTTTTTGATGTGTTTTGGGTTCTCCGTTGGGTTTCGTTGGGTTTTCCGTTGGCATCATGGTGGAAAAGGGTAAATTGTGGGTTTTGGAGAACATCAGGTAGGTTTAGGGGGACTTTTGGGGTGGATTCATGGTATTTGTTTGTTTTTTTTTCTGTTTTTCTGGGGTGATCCCGTTCTTTTTGGGTGTGTTTTTGATGTGTTTTGGGGTCTCCGTTGGGTTTTGTTGGGTTCTTGTTGGTCATCATGTTGGAAAAGTGTAAATTGTGGGTTTTGGAGAATATCAGGTGAGTTTAAGTTTTTCTGGGTGGTGAATCTATGGTTTTGGTTGAATTCTTCTGTTTTTTTTTAGCGTTTTCTTCTGTTTTTGGGGTGGTCCCATTCTTGTTTGGGGTGTTTTTGACATATTTTGGGGTCTCCGTTGGTTTTTGTTGGGTTCTTGTTGTTCATCATGGTGGAAAAGGGTAAATTGTGGGTATTGGAGAACATCAGGTAGGTTTAGGGGGACTATTGGGGTGGATCAACGGCTTTTAGGGTTTTCTTTCGGTTTTGGGGGTGATCCCGCTTTTTTTTGTGGTGTTTTTGACGTGTTTTGGGGTTTCCGTTGCGTTTCGTTGATTTCCTAATGTGTTTTAAGTTTGTTGGGAGTGGACTTTGGGATTTGGAGAACATCAGGTAGGTTTAGTGTGTTTTTGGGGTGGATCTATGTTTTTTGGGGTTTTCTTTCTTTTTTAGGGGTTATCCTGTTCTTGTTTGGGGTGTTTTCGACTTGTTTTGGGGTCTCCGTTGGGTTTTAGTTGGATTCTCGTTGGTCGTTAGGGTAAATGGGAGTGGATTGTGGGTTTTGAAGAAGATCAGGTGAGTTTAGGGTGGTTTTGCGGGGAAATTCATAGTGTTTGGTGTTTTTTCTTCTGATCCAGTTCTTTTCTGGGGTGTTTTTGAGGTGTTTTTGGGGTTTCCGTTGGGTTTCGTTGAGTTCCTAATGGGTTTTATGGTGGCTGGGAGTGGACATTTGGATTTGGAGAACATCAGGTACGTTTAGAGTGGTTTTGGGATTGGATCCGTGCTTTTTGGGGTTTTCTTTCGTTTTTGGGGGTGATCCTGTTCTTGTTTGGGGTGTTTTGGACGTGTTATGGGGTCTCCGTTGGGTTTCATTGGGTTTCTCATGGTCATCATGGTGGAAAAGTGTAAATTGTGGGTTTTGGAGAACATCAGGTAGATTTAGGGTGTTTTTTGGGGTGGATCTATGTTTTTGGGGGATTTTCTTCCAGTTTTGGGGGTGATTCCGTTCTTGTTTGGGGTGTTTTTGACGTGTTTTGTGGTCTCTGTTTTGTTTCGTTGTGTTTTCCTTGTTCATTTTGGTGGAAAAGGCTGAATAGTGGGTTTTGGAGAACATCAGGTAGGTTTAGGGTGGTTTTGGGATTTGATCCGTGCTTTTTGGGGATTTTGTTCCAGTTTTGGGGGTGATTCCGTTCTTGTTTGTGGTGTTTTTGATGTGTTTTGGGTTCTCCGTTGGGTTTCGTTGGGTTTTCCGTTGGCATCATGGTGGAAAAGGGTAAATTGTGGGTTTTGGAGAACATCAGGTAGGTTTAGGGGGACTTTTGGGGTGGATTCATGGTATTTGTTTTTTTTTTTTTTCTGTTTTTCTGGGGTGATCCCGTTCTTTTTTGGTGTGTTTTTGATGTGTTTTGGGGTCTCCGTTGGGTTTTGTTGGGTTCTTGTTGGTCATCATGTTGGAAAAGTGTAAATTGTGGGTTTTGGAGAATATCAGGTGAGTTTAAGTTTTTCTGGGTGGTGAATCTATGGTTTTGGTTGAATTCTTCTGGTTTTTTTTAGCGTTTTCTTCTGTTTTTGGGGTGGTCCCATTCTTGTTTGGGGTGTTTTTGACATATTTTTGGGGTCTCCGTTGGTTTTTGTTGGGTTCTTGTTGTTCATCATGGTGAAAACGTGTAAATTGTGGGTATTGGAGAACATCAGGTAGGTTTAGGGGGACTTTTGGGGTGGATCAACGGCTTTTAGGGTTTTCTTTCGGTTTTGGGGGTGATCCCGCTTTTTTTTGTGGTGTTTTTGACGTGTTTTGGGGTTTCCGTTGCGTTTCGTTGATTTCCTAATGTGTTTTAAGTTTGTTGGGAGTGGACTTTGGGATTTGGAGAACATCAGGTAGGTTTAGTGTGTTTTTGGGGTGGATCTATGTTTTTTGGGGTTTTCTTTCTTTTTTAGGGGTTATCCTGTTCTTGTTTGGGGTGTTTTCGACTTGTTTTGGGGTCTCCGTTGGGTTTTAGTTGGATTCTCGTTGGTCGTTAGGGTAAATGGGAGTGGATTGTGGGTTTTGAAGAAGATCAGGTGAGTTTAGGGTGGTTTTGCGGGGAAATTCATAGTGTTTGGTGTTTTTTCTTCTGATCCAGTTCTTTTCTGGGGTGTTTTTGAGGTGTTTTTGGGGTTTCCGTTGGGTTTCGTTGAGTTCCTAATGGGTTTTATGGTGGTTGGGAGTGGACATTTGGATTTGGAGAACATCAGGTACGTTTAGAGTGGTTTTGGGATTGGATCCGTGCTTTTTGGGGTTTTCTTTCGTTTTTGGGGGTGATCCTGTTCTTGTTTGGGGTGTTTTGGACGTGTTATGGGGTCTCCGTTGGGTTTCGTTGTGTTTTCCGTGGTCATCATGGTGGAAAAGTGTAAATTGTGGGTTTTGGAGAACATCAGGTAGGTTTAGGGTGTTTTTTGGGGTGGATCTATGTTTTTGGGGGATTTTCTTCCAGTTTTGGGGGTGATTCCGTTCTTGTTTGGGGTGTTTTTGACGTGTTTTGTGGTCTCTGCTTTGTTTCGTTGTGTTTTCCTTGTTCATTTTGGTGGAAAAGGCTGAATAGTGGGTTTTGGAGAACATCAGGTAGGTTTAGGGTGGTTTTGGGATTTGATCCGTGCTTTTTGGGGATTTTGTTCCAGTTTTGGGGGTGATTCCGTTCTTGTTTGTGGTGTTTTTGATGTGTTTTGGGTTCTCCGTTGGGTTTCGTTGGGTTTTCCGTTGACATCATGGTGGAAAAGGGTAAATTGTGGGTTTTGGAGAACATCAGGTAGGTTTAGGGGGACTATTGGGGTGGATCAACGGCTTTTAGGGTTTTCTTTCGGTTTTGGGGGTGATCCCGCTTTTTTTTGTGGTGTTTTTGACGTGTTTTGGGGTTTCCGTTGCGTTTCGTTGATTTCCTAATGTGTTTTAAGTTTGTTGGGAGTGGACTTTGGGATTTGGAGAACATCAGGTAGGTTTAGTGTGTTTTTGGGGTGGATCTATGTTTTTTGGGGTTTTCTTTCTTTTTTAGGGGTTATCCTGTTCTTGTTTGGGGTGTTTTCGACTTGTTTTGGGGTCTCCGTTGGGTTTTAGTTGGATTCTCGTTGGTCGTTAGGGTAAATGGGAGTGGATTGTGGGTTTTGAAGAAGATCAGGTGAGTTTAGGGTGGTTTTGCGGGGAAATTCATAGTGTTTGGTGTTTTTTCTTCTGATCCAGTTCTTTTCTGGGGTGTTTTTGAGGTGTTTTTGGGGTTTCCGTTGGGTTTCGTTGAGTTCCTAATGGGTTTTATGGTGGTTGGGAGTGGACATTTGGATTTGGAGAACATCAGGTACGTTTAGAGTGGTTTTGGGATTGGATCCGTGCTTTTTGGGGTTTTCTTTCGTTTTTGGGGGTGATCCTGTTCTTGTTTGGGGTGTTTTGGACGTGTTATGGGGTCTCCGTTGGGTTTCATTGGGTTTCTCGTGGTCATCATGGTGGAAAAGTGTAAATTGTGGGTTTTGGAGAACATCAGGTAGATTTAGGGTGTTTTTTGGGGTGGATCTATGTTTTTGGGGGATTTTCTTCCAGTTTTGGGGGTGATTCCGTTCTTGTTTGGGGTGTTTTTGACGTGTTTTGTGGTCTCTGCTTTGTTTCGTTGTGTTTTCCTTGTTCATTTTGGTGGAAAAGGCTGAATAGTGGGTTTTGGAGAACATCAGGTAGGTTTAGGGTGGTTTTGGGATTTGATCCGTGCTTTTTGGGGATTTTGTTCCAGTTTTGGGGGTGATTCCGTTCTTGTTTGTGGTGTTTTTGATGTGTTTTGGGTTCTCCGTTGGGTTTCGTTGGGTTTTCCGTTGGCATCATGGTGGAAAAGGGTAAATTGTGGGTTTTGGAGAACATCAGGTAGGTTTAGGGGGACTTTTGGGGTGGATTCATGGTATTTGTTTTTTTTTTTTTCTGTTTTTCTGGGGTGATCCCGTTCTTTTTGGGTGTGTTTTTGATGTGTTTTGGGGTCTCCGTTGGGTTTTGTTGGGTTCTTGTTGGTCATCATGTTGGAAAAGTGTAAATTGTGGGTTTTGGAGAATATCAGGTGAGTTTAAGTTTTTCTGGGTGGTGAATCTATGGTTTTGGTTGAATTCTTCTGTTTTTTTTTAGCGTTTTCTTCTGTTTTTGGGGTGGTCCCATTCTTGTTTGGGGTGTTTTTGACATATTTTGGGGTCTCCGTTGGTTTTTGTTGGGTTCTTGTTGTTCATCATGGTGGAAAAGGGTAAATTGTGGGTATTGGAGAACATCAGGTAGGTTTAGGGGGACTTTTGGGGTGGATCAACGGCTTTTAGGGTTTTCTTTCGGTTTTGGGGGTGATCCCGCTTTTTTTTGTGGTGTTTTTGACGTGTTTTGGGGTTTCCGTTGCGTTTCGTTGATTTCCTAATGTGTTTTAAGTTTGTTGGGAGTGGACTTTGGGATTTGGAGAACATCAGGTAGGTTTAGTGTGTTTTTGGGGTGGATCTATGTTTTTTGGGGTTTTCTTTCTTTTTTAGGGGTTATCCTGTTCTTGTTTGGGGTGTTTTCGACTTGTTTTGGGGTCTCCGTTGGGTTTTAGTTGGATTCTCATTGGTCGTTAGGGTAAATGGGAGTGGATTGTGGGTTTTGAAGAAGATCAGGTGAGTTTAGGGTGGTTTTGCGGGGAAATTCATAGTGTTTGGTGTTTTTTCTTCTGATCCAGTTCTTTTCTGGGGTGTTTTTGAGGTGTTTTTGGGGTTTCCGTTGGGTTTCGTTGAGTTCCTAATGGGTTTTATGGTGGTTGGGAGTGGACATTTGGATTTGGAGAACATCAGGTACGTTTAGAGTGGTTTTGGGATTGGATCCGTGCTTTTTGGGGTTTTCTTTCGTTTTTGGGGGTGATCCTGTTCTTGTTTGGGGTGTTTTGGACGTGTTATGGGGTCTCCGTTGGGTTTCATTGGGTTTCTCGTGGTCATCATGGTGGAAAAGTGTAAATTGTGGGTTTTGGAGAACATCAGGTAGATTTAGGGTGTTTTTTGGGGTGGATCTATGTTTTTGGGGGATTTTCTTCCAGTTTTGGGGGTGATTCCGTTCTTGTTTGGGGTGTTTTTGACGTGTTTTGTGGTCTCTGCTTTGTTTCGTTGTGTTTTCCTTGTTCATTTTGGTGGAAAAGGCTGAATAGTGGGTTTTGGAGAACATCAGGTAGGTTTAGGGTGGTTTTGGGATTTGATCCGTGCTTTTTGGGGATTTTGTTCCAGTTTTGGGGGTGATTCCGTTCTTGTTTGTGGTGTTTTTGATGTGTTTTGGGTTCTCCGTTGGGTTTCGTTGGGTTTTCCGTTGGCATCATGGTGGAAAAGGGTAAATTGTGGGTTTTGGAGAACATCAGGTAGGTTTAGGGGGACTTTTGGGGTGGATTCATGGTATTTGTTTTTTTTTTTTTCTGTTTTTCTGGGGTGATCCCGTTCTTTTTGGGTGTGTTTTTGATGTGTTTTGGGGTCTCCGTTGGGTTTTGTTGGGTTCTTGTTGGTCATCATGTTGGAAAAGTGTAAATTGTGGGTTTTGGAGAATATCAGGTGAGTTTAAGTTTTTCTGGGTGGTGAATCTATGGTTTTGGTTGAATTCTTCTGTTTTTTTTTAGCGTTTTCTTCTGTTTTTGGGGTGGTCCCATTCTTGTTTGGGGTGTTTTTGACATATTTTGGGGTCTCCGTTGGGTTTTGTTGGGTTCTTGTTGTTCATCATGGTGGAAAAGGGTAAATTGTGGGTATTGGAGAACATCAGGTAGGTTTAGGGGGACTATTGGGGTGGATCAACGGCTTTTAGGGTTTTCTTTCGGTTTTGGGGGTGATCCCGCTTTTTTTTGTGGTGTTTTTGACGTGTTTTGGGGTTTCCGTTGCGTTTCGTTGATTTCCTAATGTGTTTTAAGTTTGTTGGGAGTGGACTTTGGGATTTGGAGAACATCAGGTAGGTTTAGTGTGTTTTTGGGGTGGATCTATGTTTTTTGGGGTTTTCTTTCTTTTTTAGGGGTTATCCTGTTCTTGTTTGGGGTGTTTTCGACTTGTTTTGGGGTCTCCGTTGGGTTTTAGTTGGATTCTCGTTGGTCGTTAGGGTAAATGGGAGTGGATTGTGGGTTTTGAAGAAGATCAGGTGAGTTTAGGGTGGTTTTGCGGGGAAATTCATAGTGTTTGGTGTTTTTTCTTCTGATCCAGTTCTTTTCTGGGGTGTTTTTGAGGTGTTTTTGGGGTTTCCGTTGGGTTTCGTTGAGTTCCTAATGGGTTTTATGGTGGTTGGGAGTGGACATTTGGATTTGGAGAACATCAGGTACGTTTAGAGTGGTTTTGGGATTGGATCCGTGCTTTTTGGGGTTTTCTTTCATTTTTGGGGGTGATCCTGTTCTTGTTTGGGGTGTTTTGGACGTGTTATGGGGTCTCCGTTGGGTTTCATTGGGTTTCTCGTGGTCATCATGGTGGAAAAGTGTAAATTGTGGGTTTTGGAGAACATCAGGTAGATTTAGGGTGTTTTTTGGGGTGGATCTATGTTTTTGGGGGATTTTCTTCCAGTTTTGGGGGTGATTCCGTTCTTGTTTGGGGTGTTTTTGACGTGTTTTGTGGTCTCTGTTTTGTTTCGTTGTGTTTTCCTTGTTCATTTTGGTGGAAAAGGCTGAATAGTGGGTTTTGGAGAACATCAGGTAGGTTTAGGGTGGTTTTGGGATTTGATCCGTGCTTTTTGGGGATTTTGTTCCAGTTTTGGGGGTGATTCCGTTCTTGTTTGTGGTGTTTTTGATGTGTTTTGGGTTCTCCGTTGGGTTTCGTTGGGTTTTCCGTTGGCATCATGGTGGAAAAGGGTAAATTGTGGGTTTTGGAGAACATCAGGTAGGTTTAGGGGGACTTTTGGGGTGGATTCATGGTATTTGTTTTTTTTTTTTTCTGTTTTTCTGGGGTGATCCCGTTCTTTTTGGGTGTGTTTTTGATGTGTTTTGGGGTCTCCGTTGGGTTTTGTTGGGTTCTTGTTGGTCATCATGTTGGAAAAGTGTAAATTGTGGGTTTTGGAGAATATCAGGTGAGTTTAAGTTTTTCTGGGTGGTGAATCTATGGTTTTGGTTGAATTCTTCTGTTTTTTTTTTTTTTTTAGCGTTTTCTTCTGTTTTTGGGGTGGTCCCATTCTTGTTTGGGGTGTTTTTGACATATTTTGGGGTCTCCGTTGGGTTTTGTTGGGTTCTTGTTGTTCATCATGGTGGAAAAGGGTAAATTGTGGGTATTGGAGAACATCAGGTAGGTTTAGGGGGACTTTTGGGGTGGATCAACGGCTTTTAGGGTTTTCTTTCGGTTTTGGGGGTGATCCCGCTTTTTTTTGTGGTGTTTTTGACGTGTTTTGGGGTTTCCGTTGCGTTTCGTTGATTTCCTAATGTGTTTTAAGTTTGTTGGGAGTGGACTTTGGGATTTGGAGAACATCAGGTAGGTTTAGTGTGTTTTTGGGGTGGATCTATGTTTTTTGGGGTTTTCTTTCTTTTTTAGGGGTTATCCTGTTCTTGTTTGGGGTGTTTTCGACTTGTTTTGGGGTCTCCGTTGGGTTTTAGTTGGATTCTCGTTGGTCGTTAGGGTAAATGGGAGTGGATTGTGGGTTTTGAAGAAGATCAGGTGAGTTTAGGGTGGTTTTGCGGGGAAATTCATAGTGTTTGGTGTTTTTTCTTCTGATCCAGTTCTTTTCTGGGGTGTTTTTGAGGTGTTTTTGGGGTTTCCGTTGGGTTTCGTTGAGTTCCTAATGGGTTTTATGGTGGTTGGGAGTGGACATTTGGATTTGGAGAACATCAGGTACGTTTAGAGTGGTTTTGGGATTGGATCCGTGCTTTTTGGGGTTTTCTTTCGTTTTTGGGGGTGATCCTGTTCTTGTTTGGGGTGTTTTGGACGTGTTATGGGGTCTCCGTTGGGTTTCATTGGGTTTCTCGTGGTCATCATGGTGGAAAAGTGTAAATTGTGGGTTTTGGAGAACATCAGGTAGATTTAGGGTGTTTTTTGGGGTGGATCTATGTTTTTGGGGGATTTTCTTCCAGTTTTGGGGGTGATTCCGTTCTTGTTTGGGGTGTTTTTGACGTGTTTTGTGGTCTCTGTTTTGTTTCGTTGTGTTTTCCTTGTTCATTTTGGTGGAAAAGGCTGAATAGTGGGTTTTGGAGAACATCAGGTAGGTTTAGGGTGGTTTTGGGATTTGATCCGTGCTTTTTGGGGATTTTGTTCCAGTTTTGGGGGTGATTCCGTTCTTGTTTGTGGTGTTTTTGATGTGTTTTGGGTTCTCCGTTGGGTTTCGTTGGGTTTTCCGTTGGCATCATGGTGGAAAAGGGTAAATTGTGGGTTTTGGAGAACATCAGGTAGGTTTAGGGGGACTTTTGGGGTGGATTCATGGTATTTGTTTTTTTTTTTTTCTGTTTTTCTGGGGTGATCCCGTTCTTTTTGGGTGTGTTTTTGATGTGTTTTGGGGTCTCCGTTGGGTTTTGTTGGGTTCTTGTTGGTCATCATGTTGGAAAAGTGTAAATTGTGGGTTTTGGAGAATATCAGGTGAGTTTAAGTTTTTCTGGGTGGTGAATCTATGGTTTTGGTTGAATTCTTCTGTTTTTTTTTTAGCGTTTTCTTCTGTTTTTGGGGTGGTCCCATTCTTGTTTGGGGTGTTTTTGACATATTTTGGGGTCTCCGTTGGTTTTTGTTGGGTTCTTGTTGTTCATCATGGTGGAAAAGGGTAAATTGTGGGTATTGGAGAACATCAGGTAGGTTTAGGGGGACTATTGGGGTGGATCAACGGCTTTTAGGGTTTTCTTTCGGTTTTGGGGGTGATCCCGCTTTTTTTTGTGGTGTTTTTGACGTGTTTTGGGGTTTCCGTTGCGTTTCGTTGATTTCCTAATGTGTTTTAAGTTTGTTGGGAGTGGACTTTGGGATTTGGAGAACATCAGGTAGGTTTAGTGTGTTTTTGGGGTGGATCTATGTTTTTTGGGGTTTTCTTTCTTTTTTAGGGGTTATCCTGTTCTTGTTTGGGGTGTTTTCGACTTGTTTTGGGGTCTCCGTTGGGTTTTAGTTGGATTCTCGTTGGTCGTTAGGGTAAATGGGAGTGGATTGTGGGTTTTGAAGAAGATCAGGTGAGTTTAGGGTGGTTTTGCGGGGAAATTCATAGTGTTTGGTGTTTTTTCTTCTGATCCAGTTCTTTTCTGGGGTGTTTTTGAGGTGTTTTTGGGGTTTCCGTTGGGTTTCGTTGAGTTCCTAATGGGTTTTATGGTGGTTGGGAGTGGACATTTGGATTTGGAGAACATCAGGTACGTTTAGAGTGGTTTTGGGATTGGATCCGTGCTTTTTGGGGTTTTCTTTCGTTTTTGGGGGTGATCCTGTTCTTGTTTGGGGTGTTTTGGACGTGTTATGGGGTCTCCGTTGGGTTTCATTGGGTTTCTCGTGGTCATCATGGTGGAAAAGTGTAAATTGTGGGTTTTGGAGAACATCAGGTAGATTTAGGGTGTTTTTTGGGGTGGATCTATGTTTTTGGGGGATTTTCTTCCAGTTTTGGGGGTGATTCCGTTCTTGTTTGGGGTGTTTTTGACGTGTTTTGTGGTCTCTGTTTTGTTTCGTTGTGTTTTCCTTGTTCATTTTGGTGGAAAAGGCTGAATAGTGGGTTTTGGAGAACATCAGGTAGGTTTAGGGTGGTTTTGGGATTTGATCCGTGCTTTTTGGGGATTTTGTTCCAGTTTTGGGGGTGATTCCGTTCTTGTTTGTGGTGTTTTTGATGTGTTTTGGGTTCTCCGTTGGGTTTCGTTGGGTTTTCCGTTGGCATCATGGTGGAAAAGGGTAAATTGTGGGTATTGGAGAACATCAGGTAGGTTTAGGGGGACTTTTGGGGTGGATTCATGGTATTTGTTTTTTTTTTTTTCTGTTTTTCTGGGGTGATCCCGTTCTTTTTTGGTGTGTTTTTGATGTGTTTTGGGGTCTCCGTTGGGTTTTGTTGGGTTCTTGTTGGTCATCATGTTGGAAAAGTGTAAATTGTGGGTTTTGGAGAATATCAGGTGAGTTTAAGTTTTTCTGGGTGGTGAATCTATGGTTTTGGTTGAATTCTTCTGTTTTTTTTTAGCGTTTTCTTCTGTTTTTGGGGTGGTCCCATTCTTGTTTGGGGTGTTTTTGACATATTTTGGGGTCTCCGTTGGTTTTTGTTGGGTTCTTGTTGTTCATCATGGTGGAAAAGGGTAAATTGTGGGTATTGGAGAACATCAGGTAGGTTTAGGGGGACTTTTGGGGTGGATCAACGGCTTTTAGGGTTTTCTTTCGGTTTTGGGGGTGATCCCGCTTTTTTTTGTGGTGTTTTTGACGTGTTTTGGGGTTTCCGTTGCGTTTCGTTGATTTCCTAATGTGTTTTAAGTTTGTTGGGAGTGGACTTTGGGATTTGGAGAACATCAGGTAGGTTTAGTGTGTTTTTGGGGTGGATCTATGTTTTTTGGGGTTTTCTTTCTTTTTTAGGGGTTATCCTGTTCTTGTTTGGGGTGTTTTCGACTTGTTTTGGGGTCTCCGTTGGGTTTTAGTTGGATTCTCGTTGGTCATTAGGGTAAATGGGAGTGGATTGTGGGTTTTGAAGAAGATCAGGTGAGTTTAGGGTGGTTTTGCGGGGAAATTCATAGTGTTTGGTGTTTTTTCTTCTGATCCAGTTCTTTTCTGGGGTGTTTTTGAGGTGTTTTTGGGGTTTCCGTTGGGTTTCGTTGAGTTCCTAATGGGTTTTATGGTGGTTGGGAGTGGACATTTGGATTTGGAGAACATCAGGTACGTTTAGAGTGGTTTTGGGATTGGATCCGTGCTTTTTGGGGTTTTCTTTCGTTTTTGGGGGTGATCCTGTTCTTGTTTGGGGTGTTTTGGACGTGTTTTGGGTTCTCCGTTGGGTTTCGTTGTGTTTTCCGTGGTCATCATGGTGGAAAAGTGTAAATTGTGGGTTTTGGAGAACATCAGGTAGGTTTAGGGTTTTTTTGGGGTGGATCTATGTTTTTGGGGGATTTTCTTCCAGTTTTGGGGGTGATTCCGTTCTTGTTTGGGGTGTTTTTGACGTGTTTTGTGGTCTCTGTTTTGTTTCGTTGTGTTTTCCTTGTTCATTTTGGTGGAAAAGGCTGAATAGTGGGTTTTGGAGAACATCAGGTAGGTTTAGGGTGGTTTTGGGATTTGATCCGTGCTTTTCGGGGATTTTGTTCCAGTTTTGGGGGTGATTCCGTTCTTGTTTGTGGTGTTTTTGATGTGTTTTGGGTTCTCCGTTGGGTTTCGTTGGGTTTTCCGTTGGCATCATGGTGGAAAAGGGTAAATTGTGGGTTTTGGAGAACATCAGGTAGGTTTAGGGGGACTTTTGGGGTGGATTCATGGTATTTGTTTTTTTTTTTTTCTGTTTTTCTGGGGTGATCCCGTTCTTTTTTGGTGTGTTTTTGATGTGTTTTGGGGTCTCCGTTGGGTTTTGTTGGGTTCTTGTTGGTCATCATGTTGGAAAAGTGTAAATTGTGGGTTTTGGAGAATATCAGGTGAGTTTAAGTTTTTCTGGGTGGTGAATCTATGGTTTTGGTTGAATTCTTCTGTTTTTTTTTTAGCGTTTTCTTCTGTTTTTGGGGTGGTCCCATTCTTGTTTGGGGTGTTTTTGACATATTTTGGGGTCTCCGTTGGTTTTTGTTGGGTTCTTGTTGTTCATCATGGTGGAAAAGGGTAAATTGTGGGTATTGGAGAACATCAGGTAGGTTTAGGGGGACTTTTGGGGTGGATCAACGGCTTTTAGGGTTTTCTTTCGGTTTTGGGGGTGATCCCGCTTTTTTTTTTGTGGTGTTTTTGACGTGTTTTGGGGTTTCCGTTGCGTTTCGTTGATTTCCTAATGTGTTTTAAGTTTGTTGGGAGTGGACTTTGGGATTTGGAGAACATCAGGTAGGTTTAGTGTGTTTTTGGGGTGGATCTATGTTTTTTGGGGTTTTCTTTCTTTTTTAGGGGTTATCCTGTTCTTGTTTGGGGTGTTTTCGACTTGTTTTGGGGTCTCCGTTGGGTTTTAGTTGGATTCTCGTTGGTCGTTAGGGTAAATGGGAGTGGATTGTGGGTTTTGAAGAAGATCAGGTGAGTTTAGGGTGGTTTTGCGGGGAAATTCATAGTGTTTGGTGTTTTTTCTTCTGATCCAGTTCTTTTCTGGGGTGTTTTTGAGGTGTTTTTGGGGTTTCCGTTGGGTTTCGTTGAGTTCCTAATGGGTTTTATGGTGGTTGGGAGTGGACATTTGGATTTGGAGAACATCAGGTACGTTTAGAGTGGTTTTGGGATTGGATCCGTGCTTTTTGGGGTTTTCTTTCGTTTTTGGGGGTGATCCTGTTCTTGTTTGGGGTGTTTTGGACGTGTTTTGGGTTCTCCGTTGGGTTTCGTTGTGTTTTCCGTGGTCATCATGGTGGAAAAGTGTAAATTGCGGGTTTTGGAGAACATCAGGTAGGTTTAGGGTTTTTTTGGGGTGGATCTATGTTTTTGGGGGATTTTCTTCCAGTTTTGGGGGTGATTCCGTTCTTGTTTGGGGTGTTTTTGACGTGTTTTGTGGTCTCTGTTTTGTTTCGTTGTGTTTTCCTTGTTCATTTTGGTGGAAAAGGCTGAATAGTGGGTTTTGGAGAACATCAGGTAGGTTTAGGGTGGTTTTGGGATTTGATCCGTGCTTTTCGGGGATTTTGTTCCAGTTTTGGGGGTGATTCCGTTCTTGTTTGTGGTGTTTTTGATGTGTTTTGGGTTCTCCGTTGGGTTTCGTTGGGTTTTCCGTTGGCATCATGGTGGAAAAGGGTAAATTGTGGGTTTTGGAGAACATCAGGTAGGTTTAGGGGGACTTTTGGGGTGGATTCATGGTATTTGTTTTTTTTTTTTTCTGTTTTTCTGGGGTGATCCCGTTCTTTTTGGGTGTGTTTTTGATGTGTTTTGGGGTCTCCGTTGGGTTTTGTTGGGTTCTTGTTGGTCATCATGTTGGAAAAGTGTAAATTGTGGGTTTTGGAGAATATCAGGTGAGTTTAAGTTTTTCTGGGTGGTGAATCTATGGTTTTGGTTGAATTCTTCTGTTTTTTTTTTAGCGTTTTCTTCTGTTTTTGGGGTGGTCCCATTCTTGTTTGGGGTGTTTTTGACATATTTTGGGGTCTCCGTTGGTTTTTGTTGGGTTCTTGTTGTTCATCATGGTGGAAAAGGGTAAATTGTGGGTATTGGAGAACATCAGGTAGGTTTAGGGGGACTTTTGGGGTGGATCAACGGCTTTTAGGGTTTTCTTTCGGTTTTGGGGGTGATCCCGCTTTTTTTTTTGTGGTGTTTTTGACGTGTTTTGGGGTTTCCGTTGCGTTTCGTTGATTTCCTAATGTGTTTTAAGTTTGTTGGGAGTGGACTTTGGGATTTGGAGAACATCAGGTAGGTTTAGTGTGTTTTTGGGGTGGATCTATGTTTTTTGGGGTTTTCTTTCTTTTTTAGGGGTTATCCTGTTCTTGTTTGGGGTGTTTTCGACTTGTTTTGGGGTCTCCGTTGGGTTTTAGTTGGATTCTCGTTGGTCGTTAGGGTAAATGGGAGTGGATTGTGGGTTTTGAAGAAGATCAGGTGAGTTTAGGGTGGTTTTGCGGGGAAATTCATAGTGTTTGGTGTTTTTTCTTCTGATCCAGTTCTTTTCTGGGGTGTTTTTGAGGTGTTTTTGGGGTTTCCGTTGGGTTTTGTTGAGTTCCTAATGGGTTTTATGGTGGTTGGGAGTGGACATTTGGATTTGGAGAACATCAGGTACGTTTAGAGTGGTTTTGGGATTGGATCCGTGCTTTTTGGGGTTTTCTTTCGTTTTTGGGGGTGATCCTGTTCTTGTTTGGGGTGTTTTGGACGTGTTTTGGGTTCTCCGTTGGGTTTCGTTGTGTTTTCCGTGGTCATCATGGTGGAAAAGTGTAAATTGTGGGTTTTGGAGAACATCAGGTAGGTTTAGGGTGTTTTTTGGGGTGGATCTATGTTTTTGGGGGATTTTCTTCCAGTTTTGGGGGTGATTCCGTTCTTGTTTGGGGTGTTTTTGACGTGTTTTGTGGTCTCTGTTTTGTTTCGTTGTGTTTTCCTTGTTCATTTTGGTGGAAAAGGCTGAATAGTGGGTTTTGGAGAACATCAGGTATGTTTAGGGTGATTTTGGGATTTGATCCGTGCTTTTTGGGGATTTTGTTCCAGTTTTGGGGGTGATTCCGTTCTTGTTTGTGGTGTTTTTGATGTGTTTTGGGTTCTCCGTTGGGTTTCGTTGGGTTTTCCGTTGGCATCATGGTGGAAAAGGGTAAATTGTGGGTTTTGGAGAACATCAGGTAGGTTTAGGGGGACTTTTGGGGTGGATTCATGGTATTTGTTTTTTTTTTTTTTTCTGTTTTTCTGGGGTGATCCCGTTCTTTTTGGGTGTGTTTTTGATGTGTTTTGGGGTCTCCGTTGGGTTTTGTTGGGTTCTTGTTGGTCATCATGTTGGAAAAGTGTAAATTGTGGGTTTTGGAGAATATCAGGTGAGTTTAAGTTTTTCTGGGTGGTGAATCTATGGTTTTGGTTGAATTCTTCTGTTTTTTTTTTAGCGTTTTCTTCTGTTTTTGGGGTGGTCCCATTCTTGTTTGGGGTGTTTTTGACATTTTTTGGGGTCTCCGTTGGTTTTTGTTGGGTTCTTGTTGTTCATCATGGTGGAAAAGGGTAAATTGTGGGTATTGGAGAACATCAGGTAGGTTTAGGGGGACTATTGGGGTGGATCAACGGCTTTTAGGGTTTTCTTTCGGTTTTGGGGGTGATCCCGCTTTTTTTTGTGGTGTTTTTGACGTGTTTTGGGGTTTCCGTTGCGTTTCGTTGATTTCCTAATGTGTTTTAAGTTTGTTGGGAGTGGACTTTGGGATTTGGAGAACATCAGGTAGGTTTAGTGTGTTTTTGGGGTGGATCTATGTTTTTTGGGGTTTTCTTTCTTTTTTAGGGGTTATCCTGTTCTTGTTTGGGGTGTTTTCGACTTGTTTTGGGGTCTCCGTTGGGTTTTAGTTGGATTCTCGTTGGTCGTTAGGGTAAATGGGAGTGGATTGTGGGTTTTGAAGAAGATCAGGTGAGTTTAGGGTGGTTTTGCGGGGAAATTCATAGTGTTTGGTGTTTTTTCTTCTGATCCAGTTCTTTTCTGGGGTGTTTTTGAGGTGTTTTTGGGGTTTCCGTTGGGTTTCGTTGAGTTCCTAATGGGTTTTATGGTGGTTGGGAGTGGACATTTGGATTTGGAGAACATCAGGTACGTTTAGAGTGGTTTTGGGATTGGATCCGTGCTTTTTGGGGTTTTCTTTCGTTTTTGGGGGTGATCCTGTTCTTGTTTGGGGTGTTTTGGACGTGTTATGGGGTCTCCGTTGGGTTTCATTGGGTTTCTCGTGGTCATCATGGTGGAAAAGTGTAAATTGTGGGTTTTGGAGAACATCAGGTAGATTTAGGGTGTTTTTTGGGGTGGATCTATGTTTTTGGGGGATTTTCTTCCAGTTTTGGGGGTGATTCCGTTCTTGTTTGGGGTGTTTTTGACGTGTTTTGTGGTCTCTGTTTTGTTTCGTTGTGTTTTCCTTGTTCATTTTGGTGGAAAAGGCTGAATAGTGGGTTTTGGAGAACATCAGGTAGGTTTAGGGTGGTTTTGGGATTTGATCCGTGCTTTTTGGGGATTTTGTTCCAGTTTTGGGGGTGATTCCGTTCTTGTTTGTGGTGTTTTTGATGTGTTTTGGGTTCTCCGTTGGGTTTCGTTGGGTTTTCCGTTGGCATCATGGTGGAAAAGGGTAAATTGTGGGTTTTGGAGAACATCAGGTAGGTTTAGGGGGACTTTTGGGGTGGATTCATGGTATTTGTTTTTTTTTTTTTTTCTGTTTTTCTGGGTTGATCCCGTTCTTTTTTGGTGTGTTTTTGATGTGTTTTGGGGTCTCCGTTGGGTTTTGTTGGGTTCTTGTTGGTCATCATGTTGGAAAAGTGTAAATTGTGGGTTTTGGAGAATATCAGGTGAGTTTAAGTTTTTCTGGGTGGTGAATCTATGGTTTTGGTTGAATTCTTCTGTTTTTTTTTTAGCGTTTTCTTCTGTTTTTGGGGTGGTCCCATTCTTGTTTGGGGTGTTTTTGACATTTTTTGGGGTCTCCGTTGGGTTTTGTTGGGTTCTTGTTGTTCATCATGGTGGAAAAGGGTAAATTGTGGGTATTGGAGAACATCAGGTAGGTTTAGGGGGACTATTGGGGTGGATCAACGGCTTTTAGGGTTTTCTTTCGGTTTTGGGGGTGATCCCGCTTTTTTTTGTGGTGTTTTTGACGTGTTTTGGGGTTTCCGTTGCGTTTCGTTGATTTCCTAATGTGTTTTAAGTTTGTTGGGAGTGGACTTTGGGATTTGGAGAACATCAGGTAGGTTTAGTGTGTTTTTGGGGTGGATCTATGTTTTTTGGGGTTTTCTTTCTTTTTTAGGGGTTATCCTGTTCTTGTTTGGGGTGTTTTCGACTTGTTTTGGGGTCTCCGTTGGGTTTTAGTTGGATTCTCGTTGGTCGTTAGGGTAAATGGGAGTGGATTGTGGGTTTTGAAGAAGATCAGGTGAGTTTAGGGTGGTTTTGCGGGGAAATTCATAGTGTTTGGTGTTTTTTCTTCTGATCCAGTTCTTTTCTGGGGTGTTTTTGAGGTGTTTTTGGGGTTTCCATTGGGTTTCGTTGAGTTCCTAATGGGTTTTATGGTGGTTGGGAGTGGACATTTGGATTTGGAGAACATCAGGTACGTTTAGAGTGGTTTTGGGATTGGATCCGTGCTTTTTGGGGTTTTCTTTCGTTTTTGGGGGTGATCCTGTTCTTGTTTGGGGTGTTTTGGACGTGTTTTGGGTTCTCCGTTGGGTTTCGTTGTGTTTTCCGTGGTCATCATGGTGGAAAAGTGTAAATTGTGGGTTTTGGAGAACATCAGGTAGGTTTAGGGTGTTTTTTGGGGTGGATCTATGTTTTTGGGGGATTTTCTTCCAGTTTTGGGGGTGATTCTGTTCTTGTTTGGGGTGTTTTTGACGTGTTTTGTGGTCTCTGTTTTGTTTCGTTGTGTTTTCCTTGTTCATTTTGGTGGAAAAGGCTGAATAGTGGGTTTTGGAGAACATCAGGTAGGTTTAGGGTGGTTTTGGGATTTGATCCGTGCTTTTTGGGGATTTTGTTCCAGTTTTGGGGGTGATTCCGTTCTTGTTTGTGGTGTTTTTGATGTGTTTTGGGTTCTCCGTTGGGTTTCGTTGGGTTTTCCGTTGGCATCATGGTGGAAAAGGGTAAATTGTGGGTTTTGGAGAACATCAGGTAGGTTTAGGGGGACTTTTGGGGTGGATTCATGGTATTTGTTTTTTTTTTTTTTCTGTTTTTCTGGGGTGATCCCGTTCTTTTTGGGTGTGTTTTTGATGTGTTTTGGGGTCTCCGTTGGGTTTTGTTGGTTTCTTGTTGGTCATCATGTTGGAAAAGTGTAAATTGTGGGTTTTGGAGAATATCAGGTGAGTTTAAGTTTTTCTGGGTGGTGAATCTATGGTTTTGGTTGAATTCTTCTGTTTTTTTTTAGCGTTTTCTTCTGTTTTTGGGGTGGTCCCATTCTTGTTTGGGGTGTTTTTGACATATTTTGGGGTCTCCGTTGGTTTTTGTTGGGTTCTTGTTGTTCATCATGGTGGAAAAGGGTAAATTGTGGGTATTGGAGAACATCAGGTAGGTTTAGGGGGACTTTTGGGGTGGATCAACGGCTTTTAGGGTTTTCTTTCGGTTTTGGGGGTGATCCCGCTTTTTTTTGTGGTGTTTTTGACGTGTTTTGGGGTTTCCGTTGCGTTTCGTTGATTTCCTAATGTGTTTTAAGTTTGTTGGGAGTGGACTTTGGGATTTGGAGAACATCAGGTAGGTTTAGTGTGTTTTTGGGGTGGATCTATGTTTTTTGGGGTTTTCTTTCTTTTTTAGGGGTTATCCTGTTCTTGTTTGGGGTGTTTTCGACTTGTTTTGGGGTCTCCGTTGGGTTTTAGTTGGATTCTCGTTGGTCGTTAGGGTAAATGGGAGTGGATTGTGGGTTTTGAAGAAGATCAGGTGAGTTTAGGGTGGTTTTGCGGGGAAATTCATAGTGTTTGGTGTTTTTTCTTCTGATCCAGTTCTTTTCTGGGGTGTTTTTGAGGTGTTTTTGGGGTTTCCGTTGGGTTTCGTTGAGTTCCTAATGGGTTTTATGGTGGTTGGGAGTGGACATTTGGATTTGGAGAACATCAGGTACGTTTAGAGTGGTTTTGGGATTGGATCCGTGCTTTTTGGGGTTTTCTTTCATTTTTGGGGGTGATCCTGTTCTTGTTTGGGGTGTTTTGGACGTGTTATGGGGTCTCCGTTGGGTTTCATTGGGTTTCTCGTGGTCATCATGGTGGAAAAGTGTAAATTGTGGGTTTTGGAGAACATCAGGTAGATTTAGGGTGTTTTTTGGGGTGGATCTATGTTTTTGGGGGATTTTCTTCCAGTTTTGGGGGTGATTCCGTTCTTGTTTGGGGTGTTTTTGACGTGTTTTGTGGTCTCTGTTTTGTTTCGTTGTGTTTTCCTTGTTCATTTTGGTGGAAAAGGCTGAATAGTGGGTTTTGGAGAACATCAGGTAGGTTTAGGGTGGTTTTGGGATTTGATCCGTGCTTTTTGGGGATTTTGTTCCAGTTTTGGGGGTGATTCCGTTCTTGTTTGTGGTGTTTTTGATGTGTTTTGGGTTCTCCGTTGGGTTTCGTTGGGTTTTCCGTTGGCATCATGGTGGAAAAGGGTAAATTGTGGGTTTTGGAGAACATCAGGTAGGTTTAGGGGGACTTTTGGGGTGGATTCATGGTATTTGTTTTTTTTTTTTTCTGTTTTTCTGGGGTGATCCCGTTCTTTTTGGGTGTGTTTTTGATGTGTTTTGGGGTCTCCGTTGGGTTTTGTTGGGTTCTTGTTGCTCATCATGTTGGAAAAGTGTAAATTGTGGGTTTTGGAGAATATCAGGTGAGTTTAAGTTTTTCTGGGTGGTGAATCTATGGTTTTGGTTGAATTCTTCTGTTTTTTTTTAGCGTTTTCTTCTGTTTTTGGGGTGGTCCCATTCTTGTTTGGGGTGTTTTTGACATATTTTGGGGTCTCCGTTGGTTTTTGTTGGGTTCTTGTTGTTCATCATGGTGGAAAAGGGTAAATTGTGGGTATTGGAGAACATCAGGTAGGTTTAGGGGGACTTTTGGGGTGGATCAACGGCTTTTAGGGTTTTCTTTCGGTTTTGGGGGTGATCCCGCTTTTTTTTGTGGTGTTTTTGACGTGTTTTGGGGTTTCCGTTGCGTTTCGTTGATTTCCTAATGTGTTTTAAGTTTGTTGGGAGTGGACTTTGGGATTTGGAGAACATCAGGTAGGTTTAGTGTGTTTTTGGGGTGGATCTATGTTTTTTGGGGTTTTCTTTCTTTTTTAGGGGTTATCCTGTTCTTGTTTGGGGTGTTTTCGACTTGTTTTGGGGTCTCCGTTGGGTTTTAGTTGGATTCTCGTTGGTCGTTAGGGTAAATGGGAGTGGATTGTGGGTTTTGAAGAAGATCAGGTGAGTTTAGGGTGGTTTTGCGGGGAAATTCATAGTGTTTGGTGTTTTTTCTTCTGATCCAGTTCTTTTCTGGGGTGTTTTTGAGGTGTTTTTGGGGTTTCCGTTGGGTTTCGTTGAGTTCCTAATGGGTTTTATGGTGGTTGGGAGTGGACATTTGGATTTGGAGAACATCAGGTACGTTTAGAGTGGTTTTGGGATTGGATCCGTGCTTTTTGGGGTTTTCTTTCATTTTTGGGGGTGATCCTGTTCTTGTTTGGGGTGTTTTGGACGTGTTATGGGGTCTCCGTTGGGTTTCATTGGGTTTCTCGTGGTCATCATGGTGGAAAAGTGTAAATTGTGGGTTTTGGAGAACATCAGGTAGATTTAGGGTGTTTTTTGGGGTGGATCTATGTTTTTGGGGGATTTTCTTCCAGTTTTGGGGGTGATTCCGTTCTTGTTTGGGGTGTTTTTGACGTGTTTTGTGGTCTCTGTTTTGTTTCGTTGTGTTTTCCTTGTTCATTTTGGTGGAAAAGGCTGAATAGTGGGTTTTGGAGAACATCAGGTAGGTTTAGGGTGGTTTTGGGATTTGATCCGTGCTTTTTGGGGATTTTGTTCCAGTTTTGGGGGTGATTCCGTTCTTGTTTGTGGTGTTTTTGATGTGTTTTGGGTTCTCCGTTGGGTTTCGTTGGGTTTTCCGTTGGCATCATGGTGGAAAAGGGTAAATTGTGGGTTTTGGAGAACATCAGGTAGGTTTAGGGGGACTTTTGGGGTGGATTCATGGTATTTGTTTTTTTTTTTTTCTGTTTTTCTGGGGTGATCCCGTTCTTTTTGGGTGTGTTTTTGATGTGTTTTGGGGTCTCCGTTGGGTTTTGTTGGGTTCTTGTTGGTCATCATGTTGGAAAAGTGTAAATTGTGGGTTTTGGAGAATATCAGGTGAGTTTAAGTTTTTCTGGGTGGTGAATCTATGGTTTTGGTTGAATTCTTCTGTTTTTTTTTTTAGCGTTTTCTTCTGTTTTTGGGGTGGTCCCATTCTTGTTTGGGGTGTTTTTGACATATTTTGGGGTCTCCGTTGGTTTTTGTTGGGTTCTTGTTGTTCATCATGGTGGAAAAGGGTAAATTGTGGGTATTGGAGAACATCAGGTAGGTTTAGGGGGACTTTTGGGGTGGATCAACGGCTTTTAGGGTTTTCTTTCGGTTTTGGGGGTGATCCCGCTTTTTTTTGTGGTGTTTTTGACGTGTTTTGGGGTTTCCGTTGCGTTTCGTTGATTTCCTAATGTGTTTTAAGTTTGTTGGGAGTGGACTTTGGGATTTGGAGAACATCAGGTAGGTTTAGTGTGTTTTTGGGGTGGATCTATGTTTTTTGGGGTTTTCTTTCTTTTTTAGGGGTTATCCTGTTCTTGTTTGGGGTGTTTTCGACTTGTTTTGGGGTCTCCGTTGGGTTTTAGTTGGATTCTCGTTGGTCGTTAGGGTAAATGGGAGTGGATTGTGGGTTTTGAAGAAGATCAGGTGAGTTTAGGGTGGTTTTGCGGGGAAATTCATAGTGTTTGGTGTTTTTTCTTCTGATCCAGTTCTTTTCTGGGGTGTTTTTGAGGTGTTTTTGGGGTTTCCGTTGGGTTTCGTTGAGTTCCTAATGGGTTTTATGGTGGTTGGGAGTGGACATTTGGATTTGGAGAACATCAGGTACGTTTAGAGTGGTTTTGGGATTGGATCCGTGCTTTTTGGGGTTTTCTTTCGTTTTTGGGGGTGATCCTGTTCTTGTTTGGGGTGTTTTGGACGTGTTATGGGGTCTCCGTTGGGTTTCATTGGGTTTCTCGTGGTCATCATGGTGGAAAAGTGTAAATTGTGGGTTTTGGAGAACATCAGGTAGATTTAGGGTGTTTTTTGGGGTGGATCTATGTTTTTGGGGGATTTTCTTCCAGTTTTGGGGGTGATTCCGTTCTTGTTTGGGGTGTTTTTGACGTGTTTTGTGGTCTCTGTTTTGTTTCGTTGTGTTTTCCTTGTTCATTTTGGTGGAAAAGGCTGAATAGTGGGTTTTGGAGAACATCAGGTAGGTTTAGGGTGGTTTTGGGATTTGATCCGTGCTTTTTGGGGATTTTGTTCCAGTTTTGGGGGTGATTCCGTTCTTGTTTGTGGTGTTTTTGATGTGTTTTGGGTTCTCCGTTGGGTTTCGTTGGGTTTTCCGTTGGCATCATGGTGGAAAAGGGTAAATTGTGGGTTTTGGAGAACATCAGGTAGGTTTAGGGGGACTTTTGGGGTGGATTCATGGTATTTGTTTTTTTTTTTTTTCTGTTTTTCTGGGGTGATCCCGTTCTTTTTGGGTGTGTTTTTGATGTGTTTTGGGGTCTCCGTTGGGTTTTGTTGGGTTCTTGTTGCTCATCATGTTGGAAAAGTGTAAATTGTGGGTTTTGGAGAATATCAGGTGAGTTTAAGTTTTTCTGGGTGGTGAATCTATGGTTTTGGTTGAATTCTTCTGTTTTTTTTTAGCGTTTTCTTCTGTTTTTGGGGTGGTCCCATTCTTGTTTGGGGTGTTTTTGACATATTTTGGGGTCTCCGTTGGTTTTTGTTGGGTTCTTGTTGTTCATCATGGTGGAAAAGGGTAAATTGTGGGTATTGGAGAACATCAGGTAGGTTTAGGGGGACTTTTGGGGTGGATCAACGGCTTTTAGGGTTTTCTTTCGGTTTTGGGGGTGATCCCGCTTTTTTTTGTGGTGTTTTTGACGTGTTTTGGGGTTTCCGTTGCGTTTCGTTGATTTCCTAATGTGTTTTAAGTTTGTTGGGAGTGGACTTTGGGATTTGGAGAACATCAGGTAGGTTTAGTGTGTTTTTGGGGTGGATCTATGTTTTTTGGGGTTTTCTTTCTTTTTTAGGGGTTATCCTGTTCTTGTTTGGGGTGTTTTCGACTTGTTTTGGGGTCTCCGTTGGGTTTTAGTTGGATTCTCGTTGGTCGTTAGGGTAAATGGGAGTGGATTGTGGGTTTTGAAGAAGATCAGGTGAGTTTAGGGTGGTTTTGCGGGGAAATTCATAGTGTTTGGTGTTTTTTCTTCTGATCCAGTTCTTTTCTGGGGTGTTTTTGAGGTGTTTTTGGGGTTTCCGTTGGGTTTCGTTGAGTTCCTAATGGGTTTTATGGTGGTTGGGAGTGGACATTTGGATTTGGAGAACATCAGGTACGTTTAGAGTGGTTTTGGGATTGGATCCGTGCTTTTTGGGGTTTTCTTTCGTTTTTGGGGGTGATCCTGTTCTTGTTTGGGGTGTTTTGGACGTGTTATGGGGTCTCCGTTGGGTTTCATTGGGTTTCTCGTGGTCATCATGGTGGAAAAGTGTAAATTGTTGGTTTTGGAGAACATCAGGTAGATTTAGGGTGTTTTTTGGGGTGGATCTATGTTTTTGGGGGATTTTCTTCCAGTTTTGGGGGTGATTCCGTTCTTGTTTGGGGTGTTTTTGACGTGTTTTGTGGTCTCTGTTTTGTTTCGTTGTGTTTTCCTTGTTCATTTTGGTGGAAAAGGCTGAATAGTGGGTTTTGGAGAACATCAGGTAGGTTTAGGGTGGTTTTGGGATTTGATCCGTGCTTTTTGGGGATTTTGTTCCAGTTTTGGGGGTGATTCCGTTCTTGTTTGTGGTGTTTTTGATGTGTTTTGGGTTCTCCGTTGGGTTTCGTTGGGTTTTCCGTTGGCATCATGGTGGAAAAGGGTAAATTGTGGGTTTTGGAGAACATCAGGTAGGTTTAGGGGGACTTTTGGGGTGGATTCATGGTATTTGTTTTTTTTTTTTTCTGTTTTTCTGGGTTGATCCCGTTCTTTTTTGGTGTGTTTTTGATGTGTTTTGGGGTCTCCGTTGGGTTTTGTTGGGTTCTTGTTGGTCATCATGTTGGAAAAGTGTAAATTGTGGGTTTTGGAGAATATCAGGTGAGTTTAAGTTTTTCTGGGTGGTGAATCTATGGTTTTGGTTTAATTCTTCTGTATTTTTTGTTTTTTTTTTTTTTTAGCGTTTTCTTCTGTTTTTGGGGTGGTCCCATTCTTGTTTGGGGTGTTTTTGACATATTTTGGGGTCTCCGTTGGTTTTTGTTGGGTTCTTGTTGTTCATCATGGTGGAAAACGTGTAAATTGTGGGTATTGGAGAACATCAGGTAGGTTTAGGGGGACTATTGGGGTGGATCAACGGCTTTTAGGGTTTTCTTTCGGTTTTGGGGGTGATCCCGCTTTTTTTTGTGCTGTTTTTGACGTGTTTTGGGGTTTCCGTTGCGTTTCGTTGATTTCCTAATGTGTTTTAAGTTTGTTGGGAGTGGACTTTGGGATTTGGAGAACATCAGGTAGGTTTAGTGTGTTTTTGGGGTGGATCTATGTTTTTTGGGGTTTTCTTTCTTTTTTAGGGGTTATCCTGTTCTTGTTTGGGGTGTTTTCGACTTGTTTTGGGGTCTCCGTTGGGTTTTAGTTGGATTCTCGTTGGTCGTTAGGGTAAATGGGAGTGGATTGTGGGTTTTGAAGAAGATCAGGTGAGTTTAGGGTGGTTTTGCGGGGAAATTCATAGTGTTTGGTGTTTTTTCTTCTGATCCAGTTCTTTTCTGGGGTGTTTTTGAGGTGTTTTTGGGGTTTCCGTTGGGTTTCGTTGAGTTCCTAATGGGTTTTATGGTGGTTGGGAGTGGACATTTGGATTTGGAGAACATCAGGTACGTTTAGAGTGGTTTTGGGATTGGATCCGTGCTTTTTGGGGTTTTCTTTCGTTTTTGGGGGTGATCCTGTTCTTGTTTGGGGTGTTTTGGACGTGTTTTGGGTTCTCCGTTGGGTTTCGTTGTGTTTTCCGTGGTCATCATGGTGGAAAAGTGTAAATTGTGGGTTTTGGAGAACATCAGGTAGGTTTAGGGTGTTTTTTGTGGTGGATCTATGTTTTTGGGGGATTTTCTTCCAGTTTTGGGGGTGATTCCGTTCTTGTTTGGGGTGTTTTTGACGTGTTTTGTGGTCTCTGTTTTGTTTCGTTGTGTTTTCCTTGTTCATTTTGGTGGAAAAGGCTGAATAGTGGGTTTTGGAGAACATCAGGTAGGTTTAGGGTGGTTTTGGGATTTGATCCGTGCTTTTTGGGGATTTTGTTCCAGTTTTGGGGGTGATTCCGTTCTTGTTTGTGGTGTTTTTGATGTGTTTTGGGTTCTCCGTTGGGTTTCGTTGGGTTTTCCGTTGGCATCATGGTGGAAAAGGGTAAATTGTGGGTTTTGGAGAACATCAGGTAGGTTTAGGGGGACTTTTGGGGTGGATTCATGGTATTTGTTTTTTTTTTTTCTGTTTTTCTGGGGTGATCCCGTTCGATTTGGGTGTGTTTTTGATGTGTTTTGGGGTCTCCGTTGGGTTTTGTTGGGTTCTTGTTGGTCATCATGTTGGAAAAGTGTAAATTGTGGGTTTTGGAGAATATCAGGTGAGTTTAAGTTTTTCTGGGTGGTGAATCTATGGTTTTGGTTGAATTCTTCTGTTTTTTTTTAGCGTTTTCTTCTGTTTTTGGGGTGGTCCCATTCTTGTTTGGGGTGTTTTTGGCATATTTTGGGGTCTCCGTTGGTTTTTGTTGGGTTCTTGTTGTTCATCATGGTGGAAAAGGGTAAATTGTGGGTATTGGAGAACATCAGGTAGGTTTAGGGGGACTATTGGGGTGGATCAACGGCTTTTAGGGTTTTCTTTCGGTTTTGGGGGTGATCCCGCTTTTTTTTGTGGTGTTTTTGACGTGTTTTGGGGTTTCCGTTGCGTTTCGTTGATTTCCTAATGTGTTTTAAGTTTGTTGGGAGTGGACTTTGGGATTTGGAGAACATCAGGTAGGTTTAGTGTGTTTTTGGGGTGGATCTATGTTTTTTGGGGTTTTCTTTCTTTTTTAGGGGTTATCCTGTTCTTGTTTGGGGTGTTTTCGACTTGTTTTGGGGTCTCCGTTGGGTTTTAGTTGGATTCTCGTTGGTCGTTAGGGTAAATGGGAGTGGATTGTGGGTTTTGAAGAAGATCAGGTGAGTTTAGGGTGGTTTTGCGGGGAAATTCATAGTGTTTGGTGTTTTTTCTTCTGATCCAGTTCTTTTCTGGGGTGTTTTTGAGGTGTTTTTGGGGTTTCCGTTGGGTTTCGTTGAGTTCCTAATGGGTTTTATGGTGGTTGGGAGTGGACATTTGGATTTGGAGAACATCAGGTACGTTTAGAGTGGTTTTGGGATTGGATCCGTGCTTTTTGGGGTTTTCTTTCGTTTTTGGGGGTGATCCTGTTCTTGTTTGGGGTGTTTTGGACGTGTTTTGGGTTCTCCGTTGGGTTTCGTTGCGTTTTCCGTGGTCATCATGGTGGAAAAGTGTAAATTGTGGGTTTTGGAGAACATCAGGTAGGTTTAGGGTGTTTTTTGGGGTGGATCTATGTTTTTGGGGGATTTTCTTCCAGTTTTGGGGGTGATTCCGTTCTTGTTTGGGGTGTTTTTGACGTGTTTTGTGGTCTCTGTTTTGTTTCGTTGTGTTTTCCTTGTTCATTTTGGTGGAAAAGGCTGAATAGTGGGTTTTGGAGAACATCAGGTAGGTTTAGGGTGGTTTTGGGATTTGATCCGTGCTTTTTGGGGATTTTGTTCCAGTTTTGGGGGTGATTCCGTTCTTGTTTGTGGTGTTTTTGATGTGTTTTGGGTTCTCCGTTGGGTTTCGTTGGGTTTTCCGTTGGCATCATGGTGGAAAAGGGTAAATTGTGGGTTTTGGAGAACATCAGGTAGGTTTAGGGGGACTTTTGGGGTGGATTCATGGTATTTGTTTTTTTTTTTTCTGTTTTTCTGGGGTGATCCCGTTCTTTTTGGGTGTGTTTTTGATGTGTTTTGGGGTCTCCGTTGGGTTTTGTTGGGTTCTTGTTGGTCATCATGTTGGAAAAGTGTAAATTGTGGGTTTTGGAGAATATCAGGTGAGTTTAAGTTTTTCTGGGTGGTGAATCTATGGTTTTGGTTGAATTCTTCTGTTTTTTTTTTTTTTTTTTTTAGCGTTTTCTTCTGTTTTTGGGGTGGTCCCATTCTTTTTTGGGGTGTTTTTGACATATTTTGGGGTCTCCGTTGGTTTTTGTTGGGTTCTTGTTGTTCATCATGGTGAAAACGTGTAAATTGTGGGTATTGGAGAACATCAGGTAGGTTTAGGGGGACTATTGGGGTGGATCAACGGCTTTTAGGGTTTTCTTTCGGTTTTGGGGGTGATCCCGCTTTTTTTTGTGGTGTTTTTGACGTGTTTTGGGGTTTCCGTTGCGTTTCGTTGATTTCCTAATGTGTTTTAAGTTTGTTGGGAGTGGACTTTGGGATTTGGAGAACATCAGGTAGGTTTAGTGTGTTTTTGGGGTGGATCTATGTTTTTTGGGGTTTTCTTTCTTTTTTAGGGGTTATCCTGTTCTTGTTTGGGGTGTTTTTGACTTGTTTTGGGGTCTCCGTTGGGTTTTAGTTGGATTCTCGTTGGTCGTTAGGGTAAATGGGAGTGGATTGTGGGTTTTGAAGAAGATCAGGTGAGTTTAGGGTGGTTTTGCGGGGAAATTCATAGTGTTTGGTGTTTTTTCTTCTGATCCAGTTCTTTTCTGGGGTGTTTTTGAGGTGTTTTTGGGGTTTCCGTTGGGTTTCGTTGAGTTCCTAGTGGGTTTTATGGTGGTTGGGAGTGGACATTTGGATTTGGAGAACATCAGGTACGTTTAGAGTGGTTTTGGGATTGGATCCGTGCTTTTTGGGGTTTTCTTTCGTTTTTGGGGGTGATCCTGTTCTTGTTTGGGGTGTTTTGGACGTGTTATGGGGTCTCCGTTGGGTTTCATTGGGTTTCTCGTGGTCATCATGGTGGAAAAGTGTAAATTGTGGGTTTTGGAGAACATCAGGTAGATTTAGGGTGTTTTTTGGGGTGGATCTATGTTTTTGGGGGATTTTCTTCCAGTTTTGGGGGTGATTCCGTTCTTGTTTGGGGTGTTTTTGACGTGTTTTGTGGTCTCTGTTTTGTTTCGTTGTGTTTTCCTTGTTCATTTTGGTGGAAAAGGCTGAATAGTGGGTTTTGGAGAACATCAGGTAGGTTTAGGGTGGTTTTGGGATTTGATCCGTGCTTTTTGGGGATTTTGTTCCAGTTTTGGGGGTGATTCCGTTCTTGTTTGTGGTGTTTTTGATGTGTTTTGGGTTCTCCGTTGGGTTTCGTTGGGTTTTCCGTTGGCATCATGGTGGAAAAGGGTAAATTGTGGGTTTTGGAGAACATCAGGTAGGTTTAGGGGGACTTTTGGGGTGGATTCATGGTATTTGTTTTTTTTTTTTCTGTTTTTCTGGGGTGATCCCGTTCTTTTTGGGTGTGTTTTTGATGTGTTTTGGGGTCTCCGTTGGGTTTTGTTGGGTTCTTGTTGGTCATCATGTTGGAAAAGTGTAAATTGTGGGTTTTGGAGAATATCAGGTGAGTTTAAGTTTTTCTGGGTGGTGAATCTATGGTTTTGGTTGAATTCTTCTGTTTTTTTTTTTTTTTTTTTTAGCGTTTTCTTCTGTTTTTGGGGTGGTCCCATTCTTGTTTGGGGTGTTTTTGACATATTTTGGGGTCTCCGTTGGTTTTTGTTGGGTTCTTGTTGTTCATCATGGTGAAAACGTGTAAATTGTGGGTATTGGAGAACATCAGGTAGGTTTAGGGGGACTATTGGGGTGGATCAACGGCTTTTAGGGTTTTCTTTCGGTTTTGGGGGTGATCCCGCTTTTTTTTGTGGTGTTTTTGACGTGTTTTGGGGTTTCCGTTGCGTTTCGTTGATTTCCTAATGTGTTTTAAGTTTGTTGGGAGTGGACTTTGGGATTTGGAGAACATCAGGTAGGTTTAGTGTGTTTTTGGGGTGGATCTATGTTTTTTGGGGTTTTCTTTCTTTTTTAGGGGTTATCCTGTTCTTGTTTGGGGTGTTTTTGACTTGTTTTGGGGTCTCCGTTGGGTTTTAGTTGGATTCTCGTTGGTCGTTAGGGTAAATGGGAGTGGATTGTGGGTTTTGAAGAAGATCAGGTGAGTTTAGGGTGGTTTTGCGGGGAAATTCATAGTGTTTGGTGTTTTTTCTTCTGATCCAGTTCTTTTCTGGGGTGTTTTTGAGGTGTTTTTGGGGTTTCCGTTGGGTTTCGTTGAGTTCCTAGTGGGTTTTATGGTGGTTGGGAGTGGACATTTGGATTTGGAGAACATCAGGTACGTTTAGAGTGGTTTTGGGATTGGATCCGTGCTTTTTGGGGTTTTCTTTCGTTTTTGGGGGTGATCCTGTTCTTGTTTGGGGTGTTTTGGACGTGTTATGGGGTCTCCGTTGGGTTTCATTGGGTTTCTCGTGGTCATCATGGTGGAAAAGTGTAAATTGTGGGTTTTGGAGAACATCAGGTAGATTTAGGGTGTTTTTTGGGGTGGATCTATGTTTTTGGGGGATTTTCTTCCAGTTTTGGGGGTGATTCCGTTCTTGTTTGGGGTGTTTTTGACGTGTTTTGTGGTCTCTGTTTTGTTTCGTTGTGTTTTCCTTGTTCATTTTGGTGGAAAAGGCTGAATAGTGGGTTTTGGAGAACATCAGGTAGGTTTAGGGTGGTTTTGGGATTTGATCCGTGCTTTTTGGGGATTTTGTTCCAGTTTTGGGGGTGATTCCGTTCTTGTTTGTGGTGTTTTTGATGTGTTTTGGGTTCTCCGTTGGGTTTCGTTGGGTTTTCCGTTGGCATCATGGTGGAAAAGGGTAAATTGTGGGTTTTGGAGAACATCAGGTAGGTTTAGGGGGACTTTTGGGGTGGATTCATGGTATTTGTTTTTTTTTTTTCTGTTTTTCTGGGGTGATCCCGTTCTTTTTGGGTGTGTTTTTGATGTGTTTTGGGGTCTCCGTTGGGTTTTGTTGGGTTCTTGTTGGTCATCATGTTGGAAAAGTGTAAATTGTGGGTTTTGGAGAATATCAGGTGAGTTTAAGTTTTTCTGGGTGGTGAATCTATGGTTTTGGTTGAATTCTTCTGTTTTTTTTTTTTTTTTTTTTTTAGCGTTTTCTTCTGTTTTTGGGGTGGTCCCATTCTTGTTTGGGGTGTTTTTGACATATTTTGGGGTCTCCGTTGGTTTTTGTTGGGTTCTTGTTGTTCATCATGGTGAAAACGTGTAAATTGTGGGTATTGGAGAACATCAGGTAGGTTTAGGGGGACTATTGGGGTGGATCAACGGCTTTTAGGGTTTTCTTTCGGTTTTGGGGGTGATCCCGCTTTTTTTTGTGGTGTTTTTGACGTGTTTTGGGGTTTCCGTTGCGTTTCGTTGATTTCCTAATGTGTTTTAAGTTTGTTGGGAGTGGACTTTGGGATTTGGAGAACATCAGGTAGGTTTAGTGTGTTTTTGGGGTGGATCTATGTTTTTTGGGGTTTTCTTTCTTTTTTAGGGGTTATCCTGTTCTTGTTTGGGGTGTTTTCGACTTGTTTTGGGGTCTCCGTTGGGTTTTAGTTGGATTCTCGTTGGTCGTTAGGGTAAATGGGAGTGGATTGTGGGTTTTGAAGAAGATCAGGTGAGTTTAGGGTGGTTTTGCGGGGAAATTCATAGTGTTTGGTGTTTTTTCTTCTGATCCAGTTCTTTTCTGGGGTGTTTTTGAGGTGTTTTTGGGGTTTCCGTTGGGTTTCGTTGAGTTCCTAATGGGTTTTATGGTGGTTGGGAGTGGACATTTGGATTTGGAGAACATCAGGTACGTTTAGAGTGGTTTTGGGATTGGATCCGTGCTTTTTGGGGTTTTCTTTCGTTTTTGGGGGTGATCCTGTTCTTGTTTGGGGTGTTTTGGACGTGTTATGGGGTCTCCGTTGGGTTTCATTGGGTTTCTCGTGGTCATCATGGTGGAAAAGTGTAAATTGTGGGTTTTGGAGAACATCAGGTAGATTTAGGGTGTTTTTTGGGGTGGATCTATGTTTTTGGGGGATTTTCTTCCAGTTTTGGGGGTGATTCCGTTCTTGTTTGGGGTGTTTTTGACGTGTTTTGTGGTCTCTGTTTTGTTTCGTTGTGTTTTCCTTGTTCATTTTGGTGGAAAAGGCTGAATAGTGGGTTTTGGAGAACATCAGGTAGGTTTAGGGTGGTTTTGGGATTTGATCCGTGCTTTTTGGGGATTTTGTTCCAGTTTTGGGGGTGATTCCGTTCTTGTTTGTGGTGTTTTTGATGTGTTTTGGGTTCTCCGTTGGGTTTCGTTGGGTTTTCCGTTGGCATCATGGTGGAAAAGGGTAAATTGTGGGTTTTGGAGAACATCAGGTAGGTTTAGGGGGACTTTTGGGGTGGATTCATGGTATTTGTTTTTTTTTTTTTCTGTTTTTCTGGGGTGATCCCGTTCTTTTTGGGTGTGTTTTTGATGTGTTTTGGGGTCTCCGTTGGGTTTTGTTGGGTTCTTGTTGGTCATCATGTTGGAAAAGTGTAAATTGTGGGTTTTGGAGAATATCAGGTGAGTTTAAGTTTTTCTGGGTGGTGAATCTATGGTTTTGGTTGAATTCTTCTGTTTTTTTTTTTTTTTAGCGTTTTCTTCTGTTTTTGGGGTGGTCCCATTCTTTTTTGGGGTGTTTTTGACATATTTTGGGGTCTCCGTTGGTTTTTGTTGGGTTCTTGTTGTTCATCATGGTGAAAACGTGTAAATTGTGGGTATTGGAGAACATCAGGTAGGTTTAGGGGGACTATTGGGGTGGATCAACGGCTTTTAGGGTTTTCTTTCGGTTTTGGGGGTGATCCCGCTTTTTTTTGTGGTGTTTTTGACGTGTTTTGGGGTTTCCGTTGCGTTTCGTTGATTTCCTAATGTGTTTTAAGTTTGTTGGGAGTGGACTTTGGGATTTGGAGAACATCAGGTAGGTTTAGTGTGTTTTTGGGGTGGATCTATGTTTTTTGGGGTTTTCTTTCTTTTTTAGGGGTTATCCTGTTCTTGTTTGGGGTGTTTTCGACTTGTTTTGGGGTCTCCGTTGGGTTTTAGTTGGATTCTCGTTGGTCGTTAGGGTAAATGGGAGTGGATTGTGGGTTTTGAAGAAGATCAGGTGAGTTTAGGGTGGTTTTGCGGGGAAATTCATAGTGTTTGGTGTTTTTTCTTCTGATCCAGTTCTTTTCTGGGGTGTTTTTGAGGTGTTTTTGGGGTTTCCGTTGGGTTTCGTTGAGTTCCTAATGGGTTTTATGGTGGTTGGGAGTGGACATTTGGATTTGGAGAACATCAGGTACGTTTAGAGTGGTTTTGGGATTGGATCCGTGCTTTTTGGGGTTTTCTTTCGTTTTTGGGGGTGATCCTGTTCTTGTTTGGGGTGTTTTGGACGTGTTATGGGGTCTCCGTTGGGTTTCATTGGGTTTCTCGTGGTCATCATGGTGGAAAAGTGTAAATTGTGGGTTTTGGAGAACATCAGGTAGATTTAGGGTGTTTTTTGGGGTGGATCTATGTTTTTGGGGGATTTTCTTCCAGTTTTGGGGGTGATTCCGTTCTTGTTTGGGGTGTTTTTGACGTGTTTTGTGGTCTCTGTTTTGTTTCGTTGTGTTTTCCTTGTTCATTTTGGTGGAAAAGGCTGAATAGTGGGTTTTGGAGAACATCAGGTAGGTTTAGGGTGGTTTTGGGATTTGATCCGTGCTTTTTGGGGATTTTGTTCCAGTTTTGGGGGTGATTCCGTTCTTGTTTGTGGTGTTTTTGATGTGTTTTGGGTTCTCCGTTGGGTTTCGTTGGGTTTTCCGTTGGCATCATGGTGGAAAAGGGTAAATTGTGGGTTTTGGAGAACATCAGGTAGGTTTAGGGGGACTTTTGGGGTGGATTCATGGTATTTGGTTTTTTTTTTTTCTGTTTTTCTGGGGTGATCCCGTTCTTTTTGGGTGTGTTTTTGATGTGTTTTGGGGTCTCCGTTGGGTTTTGTTGGGTTCTTGTTGGTCATCATGTTGGAAAAGTGTAAATTGTGGGTTTTGGAGAATATCAGGTGAGTTTAAGTTTTTCTGGGTGGTGAATCTATGGTTTTGGTTGAATTCTTCTGTTTTTTTTTTTTTTTTAGCGTTTTCTTCTGTTTTTGGGGTGGTCCCATTCTTTTTTGGGGTGTTTTTGACATATTTTGGGGTCTCCGTTGGGTTTTGTTGGGTTCTTGTTGTTCATCATGGTGAAAACGTGTAAATTGTGGGTATTGGAGAACATCAGGTAGGTTTAGGGGGACTATTGGGGTGGATCAACGGCTTTTAGGGTTTTCTTTCGGTTTTGGGGGTGATCCCGCTTTTTTTTGTGGTGTTTTTGACATGTTTTGGGGTTTCCGTTGCGTTTCGTTGATTTCCTAATGTGTTTTAAGTTTGTTGGGAGTGGACTTTGGGATTTGGAGAACATCAGGTAGGTTTAGTGTGTTTTTGGGGTGGATCTATGTTTTTTGGGGTTTTCTTTCTTTTTTAGGGGTTATCCTGTTCTTGTTTGGGGTGTTTTCGACTTGTTTTGGGGTCTCCGTTGGGTTTTAGTTGGATTCTCGTTGGTCGTTAGGGTAAATGGGAGTGGATTGTGGGTTTTGAAGAAGATCAGGTGAGTTTAGGGTGGTTTTGCGGGGAAATTCATAGTGTTTGGTGTTTTTTCTTCTGATCCAGTTCTTTTCTGGGGTGTTTTTGAGGTGTTTTTGGGGTTTCCGTTGGGTTTCGTTGAGTTCCTAATGGGTTTTATGGTGGTTGGGAGTGGACATTTGGATTTGGAGAACATCAGGTACGTTTAGAGTGGTTTTGGGATTGGATCCGTGCTTTTTGGGGTTTTCTTTCATTTTTGGGGGTGATCCTGTTCTTGTTTGGGGTGTTTTGGACGTGTTATGGGGTCTCCGTTGGGTTTCATTGGGTTTCTCGTGGTCATCATGGTGGAAAAGTGTAAATTGTGGGTTTTGGAGAACATCAGGTAGATTTAGGGTGTTTTTTGGGGTGGATCTATGTTTTTGGGGGATTTTCTTCCAGTTTTGGGGGTGATTCCGTTCTTGTTTGGGGTGTTTTTGACGTGTTTTGTGGTCTCTGCTTTGTTTCGTTGTGTTTTCCTTGTTCATTTTGGTGGAAAAGGCTGAATAGTGGGTTTTGGAGAACATCAGGTAGGTTTAGGGTGGTTTTGGGATTTGATCCGTGCTTTTTGGGGATTTTGTTCCAGTTTTGGGGGTGATTCCGTTCTTGTTTGTGGTGTTTTTGATGTGTTTTGGGTTCTCCGTTGGGTTTCGTTGGGTTTTCCGTTGGCATCATGGTGGAAAAGGGTAAATTGTGGGTTTTGGAGAACATCAGGTAGGTTTAGGGGGACTTTTGGGGTGGATTCATGGTATTTGTTTTTTTTTTTTCTGTTTTTCTGGGGTGATCCCGTTCTTTTTGGGTGTGTTTTTGATGTGTTTTGGGGTCTCCGTTGGGTTTTGTTGGGTTCTTGTTGGTCATCATGTTGGAAAAGTGTAAATTGTGGGTTTTGGAGAATATCAGGTGAGTTTAAGTTTTTCTGGGTGGTGAATCTATGGTTTTGGTTGAATTCTTCTGTTTTTTTTTTTTTTTAGCGTTTTCTTCTGTTTTTGGGGTGGTCCCATTCTTGTTTGGGGTGTTTTTGACATATTTTGGGGTCTCCGTTGGTTTTTGTTGGGTTCTTGTTGTTCATCATGGTGAAAACGTGTAAATTGTGGGTATTGGAGAACATCAGGTAGGTTTAGGGGGACTATTGGGGTGGATCAACGGCTTTTAGGGTTTTCTTTCGGTTTTGGGGGTGATCCCGCTTTTTTTTGTGGTGTTTTTGACGTGTTTTGGGGTTTCCGTTGCGTTTCGTTGATTTCCTAATGTGTTTTAAGTTTGTTGGGAGTGGACTTTGGGATTTGGAGAACATCAGGTAGGTTTAGTGTGTTTTTGGGGTGGATCTATGTTTTTTGGGGTTTTCTTTCTTTTTTAGGGGTTATCCTGTTCTTGTTTGGGGTGTTTTCGACTTGTTTTGGGGTCTCCGTTGGGTTTTAGTTGGATTCTCGTTGGTCGTTAGGGTAAATGGGAGTGGATTGTGGGTTTTGAAGAAGATCAGGTGAGTTTAGGGTGGTTTTGCGGGGAAATTCATAGTGTTTGGTGTTTTTTCTTCTGATCCAGTTCTTTTCTGGGGTGTTTTTGAGGTGTTTTTGGGGTTTCCGTTGGGTTTCGTTGAGTTCCTAATGGGTTTAATGGTTGTTGGGCGTGGACATTTGGATTTGGAGAACATCAGGTACGTTTAGAGTGGTTTTGGGATTGGATCCGTGCTTTTTGGGGTTTTCTTTCGTTTTTGGGGGTGATCCTGTTCTTGTTTGGGGTGTTTTGGACGTGTTATGGGGTCTCCGTTGGGTTTCATTGGGTTTCTCGTGGTCATCATGGTGGAAAAGTGTAAATTGTGGGTTTTGGAGAACATCAGGTAGGTTTAGGGTGTTTTTTGGGGTGGATCTATGTTTTTGGGGGATTTTCTTCCAGTTTTGGGGGTGATTCCGTTCTTGTTTGGGGTGTTTTTGACGTGTTTTGTGGTCTCTGTTTTGTTTCGTTGTGTTTTCCTTGTTCATTTTGGTGGAAAAGGCTGAATAGTGGGTTTTGGAGAACATCAGGTAGGTTTAGGGTGGTTTTGGGATTTGATCCGTGCTTTTTGGGGATTTTGTTCCAGTTTTGGGGGTGATTCCGTTCTTGTTTGTGGTGTTTTTGATGTGTTTTGGGTTCTCCGTTGGGTTTCGTTGGGTTTTCCGTTGGCATCATGGTGGAAAAGGGTAAATTGTGGGTTTTGGAGAACATCAGGTAGGTTTAGGGGGACTTTTGGGGTGGATTCATGGTATTTGTTTTTTTTTTTTCTGTTTTTCTGGGGTGATCCCGTTCTTTTTGGGTGTGTTTTTGATGTGTTTTGGGGTCTCCGTTGGGTTTTGTTGGGTTCTTGTTGGTCATCATGTTGGAAAAGTGTAAATTGTGGGTTTTGGAGAATATCAGGTGAGTTTAAGTTTTTCTGGGTGGTGAATCTATGGTTTTGGTTGAATTCTTCTGTTTTTTTTTTTTTTTTTAGCGTTTTCTTCTGTTTTTGGGGTGGTCCCATTCTTTTTTGGGGTGTTTTTGACATATTTTGGGGTCTCCGTTGGTTTTTGTTGGGTTCTTGTTGTTCATCATGGTGAAAACGTGTAAATTGTGGGTATTGGAGAACATCAGGTAGGTTTAGGGGGACTATTGGGGTGGATCAACGGCTTTTAGGGTTTTCTTTCGGTTTTGGGGGTGATCCCGCTTTTTTTTGTGGTGTTTTTGACGTGTTTTGGGGTTTCCGTTGCGTTTCGTTGATTTCCTAATGTGTTTTAAGTTTGTTGGGAGTGGACTTTGGGATTTGGAGAACATCAGGTAGGTTTAGTGTGTTTTTGGGGTGGATCTATGTTTTTTGGGGTTTTCTTTCTTTTTTAGGGGTTATCCTGTTCTTGTTTGGGGTGTTTTCGACTTGTTTTGGGGTCTCCGTTGGGTTTTAGTTGGATTCTCGTTGGTCGTTAGGGTAAATGGGAGTGGATTGTGGGTTTTGAAGAAGATCAGGTGAGTTTAGGGTGGTTTTGCGGGGAAATTCATAGTGTTTGGTGTTTTTTCTTCTGATCCAGTTCTTTTCTGGGGTGTTTTTGAGGTGTTTTTGGGGTTTCCGTTGGGTTTCGTTGAGTTCCTAATGGGTTTAATGGTTGTTGGGCGTGGACATTTGGATTTGGAGAACATCAGGTACGTTTAGAGTGGTTTTGGGATTGGATCCGTGCTTTTTGGGGTTTTCTTTCGTTTTTGGGGGTGATCCTGTTCTTGTTTGGGGTGTTTTGGACGTGTTATGGGGTCTCCGTTGGGTTTCATTGGGTTTCTCGTGGTCATCATGGTGGAAAAGTGTAAATTGTGGGTTTTGGAGAACATCAGGTAGGTTTAGGGTGTTTTTTGGGGTGGATCTATGTTTTTGGGGGATTTTCTTCCAGTTTTGGGGGTGATTCCGTTCTTGTTTGGGGTGTTTTTGACGTGTTTTGTGGTCTCTGTTTTGTTTCGTTGTGTTTTCCTTGTTCATTTTGGTGGAAAAGGCTGAATAGTGGGTTTTGGAGAACATCAGGTAGGTTTAGGGTGGTTTTGGGATTTGATCCGTGCTTTTTGGGGATTTTGTTCCAGTTTTGGGGGTGATTCCGTTCTTGTTTGTGGTGTTTTTGATGTGTTTTGGGTTCTCCGTTGGGTTTCGTTGGGTTTTCCGTTGGCATCATGGTGGAAAAGGGTAAATTGTGGGTTTTGGAGAACATCAGGTAGGTTTAGGGGGACTTTTGGGGTGGATTCATGGTATTTGTTTTTTTTTTTTCTGTTTTTCTGGGGTGATCCCGTTCTTTTTTGGTGTGTTTTTGATGTGTTTTGGGGTCTCCGTTGGGTTTTGTTGGGTTCTTGTTGGTCATCATGTTGGAAAAGTGTAAATTGTGGGTTTTGGAGAATATCAGGTGAGTTTAAGTTTTTCTGGGTGGTGAATCTATGGTTTTGGTTGAATTCTTCTGTTTTTTTTTTTTTTTTTTTTTTTTAGCGTTTTCTTCTGTTTTTGGGGTGGTCCCATTCTTTTTTGGGGTGTTTTTGACATATTTTGGGGTCTCCGTTGGTTTTTGTTGGGTTCTTGTTGTTCATCATGGTGAAAACGTGTAAATTGTGGGTATTGGAGAACATCAGGTAGGTTTAGGGGGACTTTTGGGGTGGATCAACGGCTTTTAGGGTTTTCTTTCGGTTTTGGGGGTGATCCCGCTTTTTTTTGTGGTGTTTTTGACGTGTTTTGGGGTTTCCGTTGCGTTTCGTTGATTTCCTAATGTGTTTTAAGTTTGTTGGGAGTGGACTTTGGGATTTGGAGAACATCAGGTAGGTTTAGTGTGTTTTTGGGGTGGATCTATGTTTTTTGGGGTTTTCTTTCTTTTTTAGGGGTTATCCTGTTCTTGTTTGGGGTGTTTTCGACTTGTTTTGGGGTCTCCGTTGGGTTTTAGTTGGATTCTCGTTGGTCGTTAGGGTAAATGGGAGTGGATTGTGGGTTTTGAAGAAGATCAGGTGAGTTTAGGGTGGTTTTGCGGGGAAATTCATAGTGTTTGGTGTTTTTTCTTCTGATCCAGTTCTTTTCTGGGGTGTTTTTGAGGTGTTTTTGGGGTTTCCGTTGGGTTTCGTTGAGTTCCTAATGGGTTTTATGGTGGTTGGGAGTGGACATTTGGATTTGGAGAACATCAGGTACGTTTAGAGTGGTTTTGGGATTGGATCCGTGCTTTTTGGGGTTTTCTTTCGTTTTTGGGGGTGATCCTGTTCTTGTTTGGGGTGTTTTGGACGTGTTATGGGGTCTCCGTTGGGTTTCATTGGGTTTCTCGTGGTCATCATGGTGGAAAAGTGTAAATTGTGGGTTTTGGAGAACATCAGGTAGATTTAGGGTGTTTTTTGGGGTGGATCTATGTTTTTGGGGGATTTTCTTCCAGTTTTGGGGGTGATTCCGTTCTTGTTTGGGGTGTTTTTGACGTGTTTTGTGGTCTCTGTTTTGTTTCGTTGTGTTTTCCTTGTTCATTTTGGTGGAAAAGGCTGAATAGTGGGTTTTGGAGAACATCAGGTAGGTTTAGGGTGGTTTTGGGATTTGATCCGTGCTTTTTGGGGATTTTGTTCCAGTTTTGGGGGTGATTCCGTTCTTGTTTGTGGTGTTTTTGATGTGTTTTGGGTTCTCCGTTGGGTTTCGTTGGGTTTTCCGTTGGCATCATGGTGGAAAAGGGTAAATTGTGGGTTTTGGAGAACATCAGGTAGGTTTAGGGGGACTTTTGGGGTGGATTCATGGTATTTGTTTTTTTTTTTTCTGTTTTTCTGGGGTGATCCCGTTCTTTTTGGGTGTGTTTTTGATGTGTTTTGGGGTCTCCGTTGGGTTTTGTTGGGTTCTTGTTGGTCATCATGTTGGAAAAGTGTAAATTGTGGGTTTTGGAGAATATCAGGTGAGTTTAAGTTTTTCTGGGTGGTGAATCTATGGTTTTGGTTGAATTCTTCTGTTTTTTTTTTTTTTTTTTAGCGTTTTCTTCTGTTTTTGGGGTGGTCCCATTCTTGTTTGGGGTGTTTTTGACATATTTTGGGGTCTCCGTTGGTTTTTGTTGGGTTCTTGTTGTTCATCATGGTGAAAACGTGTAAATTGTGGGTATTGGAGAACATCAGGTAGGTTTAGGGGGACTATTGGGGTGGATCAACGGCTTTTAGGGTTTTCTTTCGGTTTTGGGGGTGATCCCGCTTTTTTTTGTGGTGTTTTTGACGTGTTTTGGGGTTTCCGTTGCGTTTCGTTGATTTCCTAATGTGTTTTAAGTTTGTTGGGAGTGGACTTTGGGATTTGGAGAACATCAGGTAGGTTTAGTGTGTTTTTGGGGTGGATCTATGTTTTTTGGGGTTTTCTTTCTTTTTTAGGGGTTATCCTGTTCTTGTTTGGGGTGTTTTCGACTTGTTTTGGGGTCTCCGTTGGGTTTTAGTTGGATTCTCGTTGGTCGTTAGGGTAAATGGGAGTGGATTGTGGGTTTTGAAGAAGATCAGGTGAGTTTAGGGTGGTTTTGCGGGGAAATTCATAGTGTTTGGTGTTTTTTCTTCTGATCCAGTTCTTTTCTGGGGTGTTTTTGAGGTGTTTTTGGGGTTTCCGTTGGGTTTCGTTGAGTTCCTAATGGGTTTTATGGTGGTTGGGAGTGGACATTTGGATTTGGAGAACATCAGGTACGTTTAGAGTGGTTTTGGGATTGGATCCGTGCTTTTTGGGGTTTTCTTTCGTTTTTGGGGGTGATCCTGTTCTTGTTTGGGGTGTTTTGGACGTGTTATGGGGTCTCCGTTGGGTTTCATTGGGTTTCTCGTGGTCATCATGGTGGAAAAGTGTAAATTGTGGGTTTTGGAGAACATCAGGTAGATTTAGGGTGTTTTTTGGGGTGGATCTATGTTTTTGGGGGATTTTCTTCCAGTTTTGGGGGTGATTCCGTTCTTGTTTGGGGTGTTTTTGACGTGTTTTGTGGTCTCTGTTTTGTTTCGTTGTGTTTTCCTTGTTCATTTTGGTGGAAAAGGCTGAATAGTGGGTTTTGGAGAACATCAGGTAGGTTTAGGGTGGTTTTGGGATTTGATCCGTGCTTTTTGGGGATTTTGTTCCAGTTTTGGGGGTGATTCCGTTCTTGTTTGTGGTGTTTTTGATGTGTTTTGGGTTCTCCGTTGGGTTTCGTTGGGTTTTCCGTTGGCATCATGGTGGAAAAGGGTAAATTGTGGGTTTTGGAGAACATCAGGTAGGTTTAGGGGGACTTTTGGGGTGGATTCATGGTATTTGGTTTTTTTTTTTTCTGTTTTTCTGGGGTGATCCCGTTCTTTTTGGGTGTGTTTTTGATGTGTTTTGGGGTCTCCGTTGGGTTTTGTTGGGTTCTTGTTGGTCATCATGTTGGAAAAGTGTAAATTGTGGGTTTTGGAGAATATCAGGTGAGTTTAAGTTTTTCTGGGTGGTGAATCTATGGTTTTGGTTGAATTCTTCTGTTTTTTTTTTTTTTTTTAGCGTTTTCTTCTGTTTTTGGGGTGGTCCCATTCTTTTTTGGGGTGTTTTTGACATATTTTGGGGTCTCCGTTGGTTTTTGTTGGGTTCTTGTTGTTCATCATGGTGAAAACGTGTAAATTGTGGGTATTGGAGAACATCAGGTAGGTTTAGGGGGACTATTGGGGTGGATCAACGGCTTTTAGGGTTTTCTTTCGGTTTTGGGGGTGATCCCGCTTTTTTTTGTGGTGTTTTTGACGTGTTTTGGGGTTTCCGTTGCGTTTCGTTGATTTCCTAATGTGTTTTAAGTTTGTTGGGAGTGGACTTTGGGATTTGGAGAACATCAGGTAGGTTTAGTGTGTTTTTGGGGTGGATCTATGTTTTTTGGGGTTTTCTTTCTTTTTTAGGGGTTATCCTGTTCTTGTTTGGGGTGTTTTCGACTTGTTTTGGGGTCTCCGTTGGGTTTTAGTTGGATTCTCGTTGGTCGTTAGGGTAAATGGGAGTGGATTGTGGGTTTTGAAGAAGATCAGGTGAGTTTAGGGTGGTTTTGCGGGGAAATTCATAGTGTTTGGTGTTTTTTCTTCTGATCCAGTTCTTTTCTGGGGTGTTTTTGAGGTGTTTTTGGGGTTTCCGTTGGGTTTCGTTGAGTTCCTAATGGGTTTTATGGTGGTTGGGAGTGGACATTTGGATTTGGAGAACATCAGGTACGTTTAGAGTGGTTTTGGGATTGGATCCGTGCTTTTTGGGGTTTTCTTTCATTTTTGGGGGTGATCCTGTTCTTGTTTGGGGTGTTTTGGACGTGTTATGGGGTCTCCGTTGGGTTTCATTGGGTTTCTCGTGGTCATCATGGTGGAAAAGTGTAAATTGTGGGTTTTGGAGAACATCAGGTAGATTTAGGGTGTTTTTTGGGGTGGATCTATGTTTTTGGGGGATTTTCTTCCAGTTTTGGGGGTGATTCCGTTCTTGTTTGGGGTGTTTTTGACGTGTTTTGTGGTCTCTGCTTTGTTTCGTTGTGTTTTCCTTGTTCATTTTGGTGGAAAAGGCTGAATAGTGGGTTTTGGAGAACATCAGGTAGGTTTAGGGTGGTTTTGGGATTTGATCCGTGCTTTTTGGGGATTTTGTTCCAGTTTTGGGGGTGATTCCGTTCTTGTTTGTGGTGTTTTTGATGTGTTTTGGGTTCTCCGTTGGGTTTCGTTGGGTTTTCCGTTGGCATCATGGTGGAAAAGGGTAAATTGTGGGTTTTGGAGAACATCAGGTAGGTTTAGGGGGACTTTTGGGGTGGATTCATGGTATTTGTTTTTTTTTTTTCTGTTTTTCTGGGGTGATCCCGTTCTTTTTGGGTGTGTTTTTGATGTGTTTTGGGGTCTCCGTTGGGTTTTGTTGGGTTCTTGTTGGTCATCATGTTGGAAAAGTGTAAATTGTGGGTTTTGGAGAATATCAGGTGAGTTTAAGTTTTTCTGGGTGGTGAATCTATGGTTTTGGTTGAATTCTTCTGTTTTTTTTTTTTTTTTAGCGTTTTCTTCTGTTTTTGGGGTGGTCCCATTCTTGTTTGGGGTGTTTTTGACATATTTTGGGGTCTCCGTTGGTTTTTGTTGGGTTCTTGTTGTTCATCATGGTGAAAACGTGTAAATTGTGGGTATTGGAGAACATCAGGTAGGTTTAGGGGGACTATTGGGGTGGATCAACGGCTTTTAGGGTTTTCTTTCGGTTTTGGGGGTGATCCCGCTTTTTTTTGTGGTGTTTTTGACGTGTTTTGGGGTTTCCGTTGCGTTTCGTTGATTTCCTAATGTGTTTTAAGTTTGTTGGGAGTGGACTTTGGGATTTGGAGAACATCAGGTAGGTTTAGTGTGTTTTTGGGGTGGATCTATGTTTTTTGGGGTTTTCTTTCTTTTTTAGGGGTTATCCTGTTCTTGTTTGGGGTGTTTTCGACTTGTTTTGGGGTCTCCGTTGGGTTTTAGTTGGATTCTCGTTGGTCGTTAGGGTAAATGGGAGTGGATTGTGGGTTTTGAAGAAGATCAGGTGAGTTTAGGGTGGTTTTGCGGGGAAATTCATAGTGTTTGGTGTTTTTTCTTCTGATCCAGTTCTTTTCTGGGGTGTTTTTGAGGTGTTTTTGGGGTTTCCATTGGGTTTCGTTGAGTTCCTAATGGGTTTAATGGTTGTTGGGCGTGGACATTTGGATTTGGAGAACATCAGGTACGTTTAGAGTGGTTTTGGGATTGGATCCGTGCTTTTTGGGGTTTTCTTTCGTTTTTGGGGGTGATCCTGTTCTTGTCTGGGGTGTTTTGGACGTGTTTTGGGTTCTCCGTTGGGTTTCGTTGTGTTTTCCGTGGTCATCATGGTGGAAAAGTGTAAATTGTGGGTTTTGGAGAACATCAGGTAGGTTTAGGGTGTTTTTTGGGGTGGATCTATGTTTTTGGGGGATTTTCTTCCAGTTTTGGGGGTGATTCCGTTCTTGTTTGGGGTGTTTTTGACGTGTTTTGTGGTCTCTGTTTTGTTTCGTTGTGTTTTCCTTGTTCATTTTGGTGGAAAAGGCTGAATAGTGGGTTTTGGAGAACATCAGGTAGGTTTAGGGTGGTTTTGGGATTTGATCCGTGCTTTTTGGGGATTTTGTTCCAGTTTTGGGGGTGATTCCGTTCTTGTTTGTGGTGTTTTTGATGTGTTTTGGGTTCTCCGTTGGGTTTTGTTGGGTTTTCCGTTGGCATCATGGTGGAAAAGGGTAAATTGTGGGTTTTGGAGAACATCAGGTAGGTTTAGGGGGACTTTTGGGGTGGATTCATGGTATTTGTTTTTTTTTTCTGTTTTTCTGGGGTGATCCCGTTCTTTTTTGGTGTGTTTTTGATGTGTTTTGGGGTCTCCGTTGGGTTTTGTTGGGTTCTTGTTGGTCATCATGTTGGAAAAGTGTAAATTGTGGGTTTTGGAGAATATCAGGTGAGTTTAAGTTTTTCTGGGTGGTGAATCTATGGTTTTGGTTGAATTCTTCTGTTTTTTTTTTTTTTTTTTAGCGTTTTCTTCTGTTTTTGGGGTGGTCCCATTCTTTTTTGGGGTGTTTTTGACATATTTTGGGGTCTCCGTTGGTTTTTGTTGGGTTCTTGTTGTTCATCATGGTGAAAACGTGTAAATTGTGGGTATTGGAGAACATCAGGTAGGTTTAGGGGGACTATTGGGGTGGATCAACGGCTTTTAGGGTTTTCTTTCGGTTTTGGGGGTGATCCCGCTTTTTTTTGTGGTGTTTTTGACGTGTTTTGGGGTTTCCGTTGCGTTTCGTTGATTTCCTAATGTGTTTTAAGTTTGTTGGGAGTGGACTTTGGGATTTGGAGAACATCAGGTAGGTTTAGTGTGTTTTTGGGGTGGATCTATGTTTTTTGGGGTTTTCTTTCTTTTTTAGGGGTTATCCTGTTCTTGTTTGGGGTGTTTTCGACTTGTTTTGGGGTCTCCGTTGGGTTTTAGTTGGATTCTCGTTGGTCGTTAGGGTAAATGGGAGTGGATTGTGGGTTTTGAAGAAGATCAGGTGAGTTTAGGGTGGTTTTGCGGGGAAATTCATAGTGTTTGGTGTTTTTTCTTCTGATCCAGTTCTTTTCTGGGGTGTTTTTGAGGTGTTTTTGGGGTTTCCGTTGGGTTTCGTTGAGTTCCTAATGGGTTTAATGGTTGTTGGGCGTGGACATTTGGATTTGGAGAACATCAGGTACGTTTAGAGTGGTTTTGGGATTGGATCCGTGCTTTTTGGGGTTTTCTTTCGTTTTTGGGGGTGATCCTGTTCTTGTCTGGGGTGTTTTGGACGTGTTTTGGGTTCTCCGTTGGGTTTCGTTGTGTTTTCCGTGGTCATCATGGTGGAAAAGTGTAAATTGTGGGTTTTGGAGAACATCAGGTAGGTTTAGGGTGTTTTTTGGGGTGGATCTATGTTTTTGGGGGATTTTCTTCCAGTTTTGGGGGTGATTCCGTTCTTGTTTGGGGTGTTTTTGACGTGTTTTGTGGTCTCTGTTTTGTTTCGTTGTGTTTTCCTTGTTCATTTTGGTGGAAAAGGCTGAATAGTGGGTTTTGGAGAACATCAGGTAGGTTTAGGGTGGTTTTGGGATTTGATCCGTGCTTTTTGGGGATTTTGTTCCAGTTTTGGGGGTGATTCCGTTCTTGTTTGTGGTGTTTTTGATGTGTTTTGGGTTCTCCGTTGGGTTTCGTTGGGTTTTCCGTTGGCATCATGGTGGAAAAGGGTAAATTGTGGGTTTTGGAGAACATCAGGTAGGTTTAGGGGGACTTTTGGGGTGGATTCATGGTATTTGTTTTTTTTTTTTTTCTGTTTTTCTGGGGTGATCCCGTTCTTTTTTGGTGTGTTTTTGATGTGTTTTGGGGTCTCCGTTGGGTTTTGTTGGGTTCTTGTTGGTCATCATGTTGGAAAAGTGTAAATTGTGGGTTTTGGAGAATATCAGGTGAGTTTAAGTTTTTCTGGGTGGTGAATCTATGGTTTTGGTTGAATTCTTCTGTTTTTTTTTTTAGCGTTTTCTTCTGTTTTTGGGGTGGTCCCATTCTTGTTTGGGGTGTTTTTGACATATTTTGGGGTCTCCGTTGGTTTTTGTTGGGTTCTTGTTGTTCATCATGGTGGAAAAGGGTAAATTGTGGGTATTGGAGAACATCAGGTAGGTTTAGGGGGACTTTTGGGGTGGATCAACGGCTTTTAGGGTTTTCTTTCGGTTTTGGGGGTGATCCCGCTTTTTTTTGTGGTGTTTTTGACGTGTTTTGGGGTTTCCGTTGCGTTTCGTTGATTTCCTAATGTGTTTTAAGTTTGTTGGGAGTGGACTTTGGGATTTGGAGAACATCAGGTAGGTTTAGTGTGTTTTTGGGGTGGATCTATGTTTTTTGGGGTTTTCTTTCTTTTTTAGGGGTTATCCTGTTCTTGTTTGGGGTGTTTTCGACTTGTTTTGGGGTCTCCGTTGGGTTTTAGTTGGATTCTCGTTGGTCGTTAGGGTAAATGGGAGTGGATTGTGGGTTTTGAAGAAGATCAGGTGAGTTTAGGGTGGTTTTGCGGGGAAATTCATAGTGTTTGGTGTTTTTTCTTCTGATCCAGTTCTTTTCTGGGGTGTTTTTGAGGTGTTTTTGGGGTTTCCGTTGGGTTTCGTTGAGTTCCTAATGGGTTTTATGGTGGTTGGGAGTGGACATTTGGATTTGGAGAACATCAGGTACGTTTAGAGTGGTTTTGGGATTGGATCCGTGCTTTTTGGGGTTTTCTTTCGTTTTTGGGGGTGATCCTGTTCTTGTTTGGGGTGTTTTGGACGTGTTATGGGGTCTCCGTTGGGTTTCATTGGGTTTCTCGTGGTCATCATGGTGGAAAAGTGTAAATTGTGGGTTTTGGAGAACATCAGGTAGATTTAGGGTGTTTTTTGGGGTGGATCTATGTTTTTGGGGGATTTTCTTCCAGTTTTGGGGGTGATTCCGTTCTTGTTTGGGGTGTTTTTGACGTGTTTTGTGGTCTCTGTTTTGTTTTGTTGTGTTTTCCTTGTTCATTTTGGTGGAAAAGGCTGAATAGTGGGTTTTGGAGAACATCAGGTAGGTTTAGGGTGGTTTTGGGATTTGATCCGTGCTTTTTGGGGATTTTGTTCCAGTTTTGGGGGTGATTCCGTTCTTGTTTGTAGTGTTTTTGATGTGTTTTGGGTTCTCCGTTGGGTTTCGTTGGGTTTTCCGTTGGCATCATGGTGGAAAAGGGTAAATTGTGGGTTTTGGAGAACATCAGGTAGGTTTAGGGGGACTTTTGGGGTGGATTCATGGTATTTGTTTTTTTTTTTTCTGTTTTTCTGGGGTGATCCCGTTCTTTTTTGGTGTGTTTTTGATGTGTTTTGGGGTCTCCGTTGGGTTTTGTTGGGTTCTTGTTGGTCATCATGTTGGAAAAGTGTAAATTGTGGGTTTTGGAGAATATCAGGTGAGTTTAAGTTTTTCTGGGTGGTGAATCTATGGTTTTGGTTGAATTCTTCTGTTTTTTTTTTTTTTAGCGTTTTCTTCTGTTTTTGGGGTGGTCCCATTCTTTTTTGGGGTGTTTTTGACATATTTTGGGGTCTCCGTTGGGTTTTGTTGGGTTCTTGTTGTTCATCATGGTGAAAACGTGTAAATTGTGGGTATTGGAGAACATCAGGTAGGTTTAGGGGGACTATTGGGGTGGATCAACGGCTTTTAGGGTTTTCTTTCGGTTTTGGGGGTGATCCCGCTTTTTTTTGTGGTGTTTTTGACGTGTTTTGGGGTTTCCGTTGCGTTTCGTTGATTTCCTAATGTGTTTTAAGTTTGTTGGGAGTGGACTTTGGGATTTGGAGAACATCAGGTAGGTTTAGTGTGTTTTTGGGGTGGATCTATGTTTTTTGGGGTTTTCTTTCCTTTTTAGGGGTTATCCTGTTCTTGTTTGGGGTGTTTTCGACTTGTTTTGGGGTCTCCGTTGGGTTTTAGTTGGATTCTCGTTGGTCGTTAGGGTAAATGGGAGTGGATTGTGGGTTTTGAAGAAGATCAGGTGAGTTTAGGGTGGTTTTGCGGGGAAATTCATAGTGTTTGGTGTTTTTTCTTCTGATCCAGTTCTTTTCTGGGGTGTTTTTGAGGTGTTTTTGGGGTTTCCGTTGGGTTTCGTTGAGTTCCTAATGGGTTTTATGGTGGTTGGGAGTGGACATTTGGATTTGGAGAACATCAGGTACGTTTAGAGTGGTTTTGGGATTGGATCCGTGCTTTTTGGGGTTTTCTTTCGTTTTTGGGGGTGATCCTGTTCTTGTTTGGGGTGTTTTGGACGTGTTTTGGGTTCTCCGTTGGGTTTCGTTGTGTTTTCCGTGGTCATCATGGTGGAAAAGTGTAAATTGTGGGTTTTGGAGAACATCAGGTAGGTTTAGGGTGTTTTTTGGGGTGGATCTATGTTTTTGGGGGATTTTCTTCCAGTTTTGGGGGTGATTCCGTTCTTGTTTGGGGTGTTTTTGACGTGTTTTGTGGTCTCTGTTTTGTTTCGTTGTGTTTTCCTTGTTCATTTTGGTGGAAAAGGCTGAATAGTGGGTTTTGGAGAACATCAGGTAGGTTTAGGGTGGTTTTGGGATTTGATCCGTGCTTTTTGGGGATTTTGTTCCAGTTTTGGGGGTGATTCCGTTCTTGTTTGTGGTGTTTTTGATGTGTTTTGGGTTCTCCGTTGGGTTTCGTTGGGTTTTCCGTTGGCATCATGGTGGAAAAGGGTAAATTGTGGGTTTTGGAGAACATCAGGTAGGTTTAGGGGGACTTTTGGGGTGGATTCATGGTATTTGTTTTTTTTTTTTTCTGTTTTTCTGGGGTGATCCCGTTCTTTTTGGGTGTGTTTTTGATGTGTTTTGGGGTCTCCGTTGGGTTTTGTTGGGTTCTTGTTGGTCATCATGTTGGAAAAGTGTAAATTGTGGGTTTTGGAGAATATCAGGTGAGTTTAAGTTTTTCTGGGTGGTGAATCTATGGTTTTGGTTGAATTCTTCTGTTTTTTTTTAGCGTTTTCTTCTGTTTTTGGGGTGGTCCCATTCTTGTTTGGGGTGTTTTTGACATATTTTGGGGTCTCCGTTGGTTTTTGTTGGGTTCTTGTTGTTCATCATGGTGGAAAAGGGTAAATTGTGGGTATTGGAGAACATCAGGTAGGTTTAGGGGGACTATTGGGGTGGATCAACGGCTTTTAGGGTTTTCTTTCGGTTTTGGGGGTGATCCCGCTTTTTTTTGTGGTGTTTTTGACGTGTTTTGGGGTTTCCGTTGCGTTTCGTTGATTTCCTAATGTGTTCTAAGTTTGTTGGGAGTGGACTTTGGGATTTGGAGAACATCAGGTAGGTTTAGTGTGTTTTTGGGGTGGATCTATGTTTTTTGGGGTTTTCTTTCTTTTTTAGGGGTTATCCTGTTCTTGTTTGGGGTGTTTTCGACTTGTTTTGGGGTCTCCGTTGGGTTTTAGTTGGATTCTCGTTGGTCGTTAGGGTAAATGGGAGTGGATTGTGGGTTTTGAAGAAGATCAGGTGAGTTTAGGGTGGTTTTGCGGGGAAATTCATAGTGTTTGGTGTTTTTTCTTCTGATCCAGTTCTTTTCTGGGGTGTTTTTGAGGTGTTTTTGGGGTTTCCGTTGGGTTTCGTTGAGTTCCTAATGGGTTTAATGGTTGTTGGGCGTGGACATTTGGATTTGGAGAACATCAGGTACGTTTAGAGTGGTTTTGGGATTGGATCCGTGCTTTTTGGGGTTTTCTTTCGTTTTTGGGGGTGATCCTGTTCTTGTTTGGGGTGTTTTGGACGTGTTATGGGGTCTCCGTTGGGTTTCATTGGGTTTCTCGTGGTCATCATGGTGGAAAAGTGTAAATTGTGGGTTTTGGAGAACATCAGGTAGGTTTAGGGTGTTTTTTGGGGTGGATCTATGTTTTTGGGGGATTTTCTTCCAGTTTTGGGGGTGATTCCGTTCTTGTTTGGGGTGTTTTTGACGTGTTTTGTGGTCTCTGTTTTGTTTCGTTGTGTTTTCCTTGTTCATTTTGGTGGAAAAGGCTGAATAGTGGGTTTTGGAGAACATCAGGTAGGTTTAGGGTGGTTTTGGGATTTGATCCGTGCTTTTTGGGGATTTTGTTCCAGTTTTGGGGGTGATTCCGTTCTTGTTTGTGGTGTTTTTGATGTGTTTTGGGTTCTCCGTTGGGTTTCGTTGGGTTTTCCGTTGGCATCATGGTGGAAAAGGGTAAATTGTGGGTTTTGGAGAACATCAGGTAGGTTTAGGGGGACTTTTGGGGTGGATTCATGGTATTTGTTTTTTTTTTTTCTGTTTTTCTGGGGTGATCCCGTTCTTTTTGGGTGTGTTTTTGATGTGTTTTGGGGTCTCCGTTGGGTTTTGTTGGGTTCTTGTTGGTCATCATGTTGGAAAAGTGTAAATTGTGGGTTTTGGAGAATATCAGGTGAGTTTAAGTTTTTCTGGGTGGTGAATCTATGGTTTTGGTTGAATTCTTCTGTTTTTTTTTTAGCGTTTTCTTCTGTTTTTGGGGTGGTCCCATTCTTGTTTGGGGTGTTTTTGACATATTTTGGGGTCTCCGTTGGTTTTTGTTGGGTTCTTGTTGTTCATCATGGTGGAAAAGGGTAAATTGTGGGTATTGGAGAACATCAGGTAGGTTTAGGGGGACTTTTGGGGTGGATCAACGGCTTTTAGGGTTTTCTTTCGGTTTTGGGGGTGATCCCGCTTTTTTTGTGGTGTTTTTGACGTGTTTTGGGGTTTCCGTTGCGTTTCGTTGATTTCCTAATGTGTTTTAAGTTTGTTGGGAGTGGACTTTGGGATTTGGAGAACATCAGGTAGGTTTAGTGTGTTTTTGGGGTGGATCTATGTTTTTTGGGGTTTTCTTTCTTTTTTAGGGGTTATCCTGTTCTTGTTTGGGGTGTTTTCGACTTGTTTTGGGGTCTCCGTTGGGTTTTAGTTGGATTCTCGTTGGTCGTTAGGGTAAATGGGAGTGGATTGTGGGTTTTGAAGAAGATCAGGTGAGTTTAGGGTGGTTTTGCGGGGAAATTCATAGTGTTTGGTGTTTTTTCTTCTGATCCAGTTCTTTTCTGGGGTGTTTTTGAGGTGTTTTTGGGGTTTCCGTTGGGTTTCGTTGAGTTCCTAATGGGTTTTATGGTGGTTGGGAGTGGACATTTGGATTTGGAGAACATCAGGTACGTTTAGAGTGGTTTTGGGATTGGATCCGTGCTTTTTGGGGTTTTCTTTCGTTTTTGGGGGTGATCCTGTTCTTGTTTGGGGTGTTTTGGACGTGTTTTGGGTTCTCCGTTGGGTTTCGTTGTGTTTTCCGTGGTCATCATGGTGGAAAAGTGTAAATTGTGGGTTTTGGAGAACATCAGGTAGGTTTAGGGTGTTTTTTGGGGTGGATCTATGTTTTTGGGGGATTTTCTTCCAGTTTTGGGGGTGATTCCGTTCTTGTTTGGGGTGTTTTTGACGTGTTTTGTGGTCTCTGTTTTGTTTCGTTGTGTTTTCCTTGTTCATTTTGGTGGAAAAGGCTGAATAGTGGGTTTTGGAGAACATCAGGTAGGTTTAGGGTGGTTTTGGGATTTGATCCGTGCTTTTTGGGGATTTTGTTCCAGTTTTGGGGGTGATTCCGTTCTTGTTTGTGGTGTTTTTGATGTGTTTTGGGTTCTCCGTTGGGTTTCGTTGGGTTTTCCGTTGGCATCATGGTGGAAAAGGGTAAATTGTGGGTTTTGGAGAACATCAGGTAGGTTTAGGGGGACTTTTGGGGTGGATTCATGGTATTTGTTTTTTTTTTTTTTCTGTTTTTCTGGGTTGATCCCGTTCTTTTTTGGTGTGTTTTTGATGTGTTTTGGGGTCTCCGTTGGGTTTTGTTGGGTTCTTGTTGGTCATCATGTTGGAAAAGTGTAAATTGTGGGTTTTGGAGAATATCAGGTGAGTTTAAGTTTTTCTGGGTTGTGAATCTATGGTTTTGGTTGAATTCTTCTGTTTTTTTTTTTTTTTAGCGTTTTCTTCTGTTTTTGGGGTGGTCCCATTCTTTTTTGGGGTGTTTTTGACATATTTTGGGGTCTCCGTTTGTTTTTGTTGGGTTCTTGTTGTTCATCATGGTGGAAAAGGGTAAATTGTGGGTATTGGAGAACATCAGGTAGGTTTAGGGGGACTTTTGGGGTGGATCAACGGCTTTTAGGGTTTTCTTTCGGTTTTGGGGGTGATCCCGCTTTTTTTTGTGGTGTTTTTGACGTGTTTTGGGGTTTCCGTTGCGTTTCGTTGATTTCCTAATGTGTTTTAAGTTTGTTGGGAGTGGACTTTGGGATTTGGAGAACATCAGGTAGGTTTAGTGTGTTTTTGGGGTGGATCTATGTTTTTTGGGGTTTTCTTTCTTTTTTAGGGGTTATCCTGTTCTTGTTTGGGGTGTTTTCGACTTGTTTTGGGGTCTCCGTTGGGTTTTAGTTGGATTCTCGTTGGTCGTTAGGGTAAATGGGAGTGGATTGTGGGTTTTGAAGAAGATCAGGTGAGTTTAGGGTGGTTTTGCGGGGAAATTCATAGTGTTTGGTGTTTTTTCTTCTGATCCAGTTCTTTTCTGGGGTGTTTTTGAGGTGTTTTTGGGGTTTCCGTTGGGTTTCGTTGAGTTCCTAATGGGTTTTATGGTGGTTGGGAGTGGACATTTGGATTTGGAGAACATCAGGTACGTTTAGAGTGGTTTTGGGATTGGATCCGTGCTTTTTGGGGTTTTCTTTAGTTTTTGGGGGTGATCCTGTTCTTGTTTGGGGTGTTTTGGACGTGTTTTGGGTTCTCCGTTGGGTTTCGTTGTGTTTTCCGTGGTCATCATGGTGGAAAAGTGTAAATTGTGGGTTTTGGAGAACATCAGGTAGGTTTAGGGTGTTTTTTGGGGTGGATCTATGTTTTTGGGGGATTTTCTTCCAGTTTTGGGGGTGATTCCGTTCTTGTTTGGGGTGTTTTTGACGTGTTTTGTGGTCTCTGTTTTGTTTCGTTGTGTTTTCCTTGTTCATTTTGGTGGAAAAGGCTGAATAGTGGGTTTTGGAGAACATCAGGTAGGTTTAGGGTGGTTTTGGGATTTGATCCGTGCTTTTTGGGGATTTTGTTCCAGTTTTGGGGGTGATTCCGTTCTTGTTTGTGGTGTTTTTGATGTGTTTTGGGTTCTCCGTTGGGTTTCGTTGGGTTTTCCGTTGGCATCATGGTGGAAAAGGGTAAATTGTGGGTTTTGGAGAACATCAGGTAGGTTTAGGGGGACTTTTGGGGTGGATTCATGGTATTTGTTTTTTTTTTTTTTCTGTTTTTCTGGGTTGATCCCGTTCTTTTTTGGTGTGTTTTTGATGTGTTTTGGGGTCTCCGTTGGGTTTTGTTGGGTTCTTGTTGGTCATCATGTTGGAAAAGTGTAAATTGTGGGTTTTGGAGAATATCAGGTGAGTTTAAGTTTTTCTGGGTGGTGAATCTATGGTTTTGGTTGAATTCTTCTGTTTTTTTTTTAGCGTTTTCTTCTGTTTTTGGGGTGGTCCCATTCTTGTTTGGGGTGTTTTTGACATATTTTGGGGTCTCCGTTGGTTTTTGTTGGGTTCTTGTTGTTCATCATGGTGGAAAAGGGTAAATTGTGGGTATTGGAGAACATCAGGTAGGTTTAGGGGGACTTTTGGGGTGGATCAACGGCTTTTAGGGTTTTCTTTCGGTTTTGGGGGTGATCCCGCTTTTTTTTGTGGTGTTTTTGACGTGTTTTGGGGTTTCCGTTGCGTTTCGTTGATTTCCTAATGTGTTTTAAGTTTGTTGGGAGTGGACTTTGGGATTTGGAGAACATCAGGTAGGTTTAGTGTGTTTTTGGGGTGGATCTATGTTTTTTGGGGTTTTCTTTCTTTTTTAGGGGTTATCCTGTTCTTGTTTGGGGTGTTTTCGACTTGTTTTGGGGTCTCCGTTGGGTTTTAGTTGGATTCTCGTTGGTCGTTAGGGTAAATGGGAGTGGATTGTGGGTTTTGAAGAAGATCAGGTGAGTTTAGGGTGGTTTTGCGGGGAAATTCATAGTGTTTGGTGTTTTTTCTTCTGATCCAGTTCTTTTCTGGGGTGTTTTTGAGGTGTTTTTGGGGTTTCCGTTGGGTTTCGTTGAGTTCCTAATGGGTTTTATGGTGGTTGGGAGTGGACATTTGGATTTGGAGAACATCAGGTAGGTTTAGGGTGGTTTTGGGATTTGATCCGTGCTTTTTGGGGATTTTGTTCCAGTTTTGGGGGTGATTCCGTTCTTGTTTGTGGTGTTTTTGATGTGTTTTGGGTTCTCCGTTGGGTTTCGTTGGGTTTTCCGTTGGCATCATGGTGGAAAAGGGTAAATTGTGGGTTTTGGAGAACATCAGGTAGGTTTAGGGGGACTTTTGGGGTGGATTCATGGTATTTGTTTTTTTTTTTTTTTCTGTTTTTCTGGGTTGATCCCGTTCTTTTTTGGTGTGTTTTTGATGTGTTTTGGGGTCTCCGTTGGGTTTTGTTGGGTTCTTGTTGGTCATCATGTTGGAAAAGTGTAAATTGTGGGTTTTGGAGAATATCAGGTGAGTTTAAGTTTTTCTGGGTGGTGAATCTATGGTTTTGGTTGAATTCTTCTTTTTTTTTTTATCGTTTTCTTCTGTTTTTGGGGTGGTCCCATTCTTGTTTGGGGTGTTTTTGACATATTTTGGGGTCTCCGTTGGTTTTTGTTGGGTTCTTGTTGTTCATCATGGTTGAAAAGGGTAAATTGTGGGTATTGGAGAACATCAGGTAGGTTTAGGGGGACTATTGGGGTGGATCAACGGCTTTTAGGGTTTTCTTTCGGTTTTGGGGGTGATCCCGCTTTTTTTTGTGGTGTTTTTGACGTGTTTTGGGGTCTCCGTTGCGTTTCGTTGATTTCCTAATGTGTTTTAAGTTTGTTGGGAGTGGACTTTGGGATTTGGAGAACATCAGGTAGGTTTAGTGTGTTTTTGGGGTGGATCTATTTTTTTTTGGGGTTTTCTTTCTTTTTTAGGGGTTATCCTGTTCTTGTTTGGGGTGTTTTCGACTTGTTTTGGGGTCTCCGTTGGGTTTTAGTTGGATTCTCGTTGGTCGTTAGGGTAAATGGGAGTGGATTGTGGGTTTTGAAGAAGATCAGGTGAGTTTAGGGTGGTTTTGCGGGGAAATTCATAGTGTTTGGTGTTTTTTCTTCTGATCCAGTTCTTTTCTGGGGTGTTTTTGAGGTGTTTTTGGGGTTTCCGTTGGGTTTCGTTGAGTTCCTAATGGGTTTTATGGTGGTTGGGAGTGGACATTTGGATTTGGAGAACATCAGGTACGTTTAGGGTGGTTTTGGGATTGGATCCGTGCTTTTTGGGGTTTTCTTTCGTTTTTGGGGGTGATCCTGTTCTTGTTTGGGGTGTTTTGGACGTGTTTTGGGTTCTCCGTTGGGTTTCGTTGTGTTTTCCGTGGTCATCATGGTGGAAAAGTGTAAATTGTGGGTTTTGGAGAACATCAGGTAGGTTTAGGGTGTTTTTTGGGGTGGATCTATGTTTTTGGGGGATTTTCTTCCAGTTTTGGGGGTGATTCCGTTCTTGTTTGGGGTGTTTTTGACGTGTTTTGTGGTCTCTGTTTTGTTTCGTTGTGTTTTCCTTGTTCATTTTGGTGGAAAAGGCTGAATAGTGGGTTTTGGAGAACATCAGGTAGGTTTAGGGTGGTTTCGGGATTTGATCCGTGCTTTTTGGGGATTTTGTTCCAGTTTTGGGGGTGATTCCGTTCTTGTTTGTGGTGTTTTTGATGTGTTTTGGGTTCTCCGTTGGGTTTCGTTGGGTTTTCCGTTGGCATCATGGTGGAAAAGGGTAAATTGTGGGTTTTGGAGAACATCAGGTAGGTTTAGGGGGACTTTTGGGGTGGATTCATGGTATTTGTTTTTTTTTTTTCTGTTTTTCTGGGGTGATCCCGTTCTTTTTGGGTGTGTTTTTGATGTGTTTTGGGGTCTCCGTTGGGTTTTGTTGGGTTCTTGTTGGTCATCATGTTGGAAAAGTGTAAATTGTGGGTTTTGGAGAATATCAGGTGAGTTTAAGTTTTTCTGGGTGGTGAATCTATGGTTTTGGTTGAATTCTTCTGTTTTTTTTTTAGCGTTTTCTTCTGTTTTTGGGGTGGTCCCATTCTTGTTTGGGGTGTTTTTGACATATTTTGGGGTCTCCGTTGGTTTTTGTTGGGTTCTTGTTGTTCATCATGGTGGAAAAGGGTAAATTGTGGGTATTGGAGAACATCAGGTAGGTTTAGGGGGACTTTTGGGGTGGATCAACGGCTTTTAGGGTTTTCTTTCGGTTTTGGGGGTGATCCCGCTTTTTTTGTGGTGTTTTTGACGTGTTTTGGGGTTTCCGTTGCGTTTCGTTGATTTCCTAATGTGTTTTAAGTTTGTTGGGAGTGGACTTTGGGATTTGGAGAACATCAGGTAGGTTTAGTGTGTTTTTGGGGTGGATCTATGTTTTTTGGGGTTTTCTTTCTTTTTTAGGGGTTATCCTGTTCTTGTTTGGGGTGTTTTCGACTTGTTTTGGGGTCTCCGTTGGGTTTTAGTTGGATTCTCGTTGGTCGTTAGGGTAAATGGGAGTGGATTGTGGGTTTTGAAGAAGATCAGGTGAGTTTAGGGTGGTTTTGCGGGGAAATTCATAGTGTTTGGTGTTTTTTCTTCTGATCCAGTTCTTTTCTGGGGTGTTTTTGAGGTGTTTTTGGGGTTTCCGTTGGGTTTCGTTGAGTTCCTAATGGGTTTTATGGTGGTTGGGAGTGGACATTTGGATTTGGAGAACATCAGGTACGTTTAGAGTGGTTTTGGGATTGGATCCGTGCTTTTTGGGGTTTTCTTTCGTTTTTGGGGGTGATCCTGTTCTTGTTTGGGGTGTTTTGGACGTGTTTTGGGTTCTCCGTTGGGTTTCGTTGTGTTTTCCGTGGTCATCATGGTGGAAAAGTGTAAATTGTGGGTTTTGGAGAACATCAGGTAGGTTTAGGGTGTTTTTGGGGGTGGATCTATGTTTTTGGGGGATTTTCTTCCAGTTTTGGGGGTGATTCCGTTCTTGTTTGGGGTGTTTTTGACGTGTTTTGTGGTCTCTGTTTTGTTTCGTTGTGTTTTCCTTGTTCATTTTGGTGGAAAAGGCTGAATAGTGGGTTTTGGAGAACATCAGGTAGGTTTAGGGTGGTTTTGGGATTTGATCCGTGCTTTTTGGGGATTTTGTTCCAGTTTTGGGGGTGATTCCGTTCTTGTTTGTGGTGTTTTTGATGTGTTTTGGGTTCTCCGTTGGGTTTCGTTGGGTTTTCCGTTGGCATCATGGTGGAAAAGGGTAAATTGTGGGTTTTGGAGAACATCAGGTAGGTTTAGGGGGACTTTTGGGGTGGATTCATGGTATTTGTTTTTTTTTTTTTTCTGTTTTTCTGGGTTGATCCCGTTCTTTTTTGGTGTGTTTTTGATGTGTTTTGGGGTCTCCGTTGGGTTTTGTTGGGTTCTTGTTGGTCATCATGTTGGAAAAGTGTAAATTGTGGGTTTTGGAGAATATCAGGTGAGTTTAAGTTTTTCTGGGTGGTGAATCTATGGTTTTGGTTGAATTCTTCTGTTTTTTTTTTTTTTAGCGTTTTCTTCTGTTTTTGGGGTGGTCCCATTCTTTTTTGGGGTGTTTTTGACATATTTTGGGGTCTCCGTTTGTTTTTGTTGGGTTCTTGTTGTTCATCATGGTGGAAAAGGGTAAATTGTGGGTATTGGAGAACATCAGGTAGGTTTAGGGGGACTTTTGGGGTGGATCAACGGCTTTTAGGGTTTTCTTTCGGTTTTGGGGGTGATCCCGCTTTTTTTTGTGGTGTTTTTGACATGTTTTGGGGTTTCCGTTGCGTTTCGTTGATTTCCTAATGTGTTTTAAGTTTGTTGGGAGTGGACTTTGGGATTTGGAGAACATCAGGTAGGTTTAGTGTGTTTTTGGGGTGGATCTATGTTTTTTGGGGTTTTCTTTCTTTTTTAGGGGTTATCCTGTTCTTGTTTGGGGTGTTTTCGACTTGTTTTGGGGTCTCCGTTGGGTTTTAGTTGGATTCTCGTTGGTCGTTAGGGTAAATGGGAGTGGATTGTGGGTTTTGAAGAAGATCAGGTGAGTTTAGGGTGGTTTTGCGGGGAAATTCATAGTGTTTGGTGTTTTTTCTTCTGATCCAGTTCTTTTCTGGGGTGTTTTTGAGGTGTTTTTGGGGTTTCCGTTGGGTTTCGTTGAGTTCCTAATGGGTTTTATGGTGGTTGGGAGTGGACATTTGGATTTGGAGAACATCAGGTACGTTTAGAGTGGTTTTGGGATTGGATCCGTGCTTTTTGGGGTTTTCTTTCGTTTTTGGGGGTGATCCTGTTCTTGTTTGGGGTGTTTTGGACGTGTTTTGGGTTCTCCGTTGGGTTTCGTTGTGTTTTCCGTGGTCATCATGGTGGAAAAGTGTAAATTGTGGGTTTTGGAGAACATCAGGTAGGTTTAGGGTGTTTTTTGGGGTGGATCTATGTTTTTGGGGGATTTTCTTCCAGTTTTGGGGGTGATTCTGTTCTTGTTTGGGGTGTTTTTGACGTGTTTTGTGGTCTCTGTTTTGTTTCGTTGTGTTTTCCTTGTTCATTTTGGTGGAAAAGGCTGAATAGTGGGTTTTGGAGAACATCAGGTAGGTTTAGGGTGGTTTTGGGATTTGATCCGTGCTTTTTGGGGATTTTGTTCCAGTTTTGGGGGTGATTCCGTTCTTGTTTGTGGTGTTTTTGATGTGTTTTGGGTTCTCCGTTGGGTTTCGTTGGGTTTTCCGTTGGCATCATGGTGGAAAAGGGTAAATTGTGGGTTTTGGAGAACATCAGGTAGGTTTAGGGGGACTTTTGGGGTGGATTCATGGTATTTGTTTTTTTTTTTTTTTCTGTTTTTCTGGGTTGATCCCGTTCTTTTTTGGTGTGTTTTTGATGTGTTTTGGGGTCTCCGTTGGGTTTTGTTGGGTTCTTGTTGGTCATCATGTTGGAAAAGTGTAAATTGTGGGTTTTGGAGAATATCAGGTGAGTTTAAGTTTTTCTGGGTGGTGAATCTATGGTTTTGGTTGAATTCTTCTGTTTTTTTTTTAGCGTTTTCTTCTGTTTTTGGGGTGGTCCCATTCTTGTTTGGGGTGTTTTTGACATATTTTGGGGTCTCCGTTGGTTTTTGTTGGGTTCTTGTTGTTCATCATGGTGGAAAAGGGTAAATTGTGGGTATTGGAGAACATCAGGTAGGTTTAGGGGGACTTTTGGGGTGGATCAACGGCTTTTAGGGTTTTCTTTCGGTTTTGGGGGTGATCCCGCTTTTTTTTGTGGTGTTTTTGACGTGTTTTGGGGTTTCCGTTGCGTTTCGTTGATTTCCTAATGTGTTTTAAGTTTGTTGGGAGTGGACTTTGGGATTTGGAGAACATCAGGTAGGTTTAGTGTGTTTTTGGGGTGGATCTATGTTTTTTGGGGTTTTCTTTCTTTTTTAGGGGTTATCCTGTTCTTGTTTGGGGTGTTTTCGACTTGTTTTGGGGTCTCCGTTGGGTTTTAGTTGGATTCTCGTTGGTCGTTAGGGTAAATGGGAGTGGATTGTGGGTTTTGAAGAAGATCAGGTGAGTTTAGGGTGGTTTTGCGGGGAAATTCATAGTGTTTGGTGTTTTTTCTTCTGATCCAGTTCTTTTCTGGGGTGTTTTTGAGGTGTTTTTGGGGTTTCCGTTGGGTTTCGTTGAGTTCCTAATGGGTTTTATGGTGGTTGGGTGTGGACATTTGGATTTGGAGAACATCAGGTAGGTTTAGGGTGGTTTTGGGATTTGATCCGTGCTTTTTGGGGATTTTGTTCCAGTTTTGGGGGTGATTCCGTTCTTGTTTGTGGTGTTTTTGATGTGTTTTGGGTTCTCCGTTGGGTTTCGTTGGGTTTTCCGTTGGCATCATGGTGGAAAAGGGTAAATTGTGGGTTTTGGAGAACATCAGGTAGGTTTAGGGGGACTTTTGGGGTGGATTCATGGTATTTGTTTTTTTTTTTTTTCTGTTTTTCTGGGTTGATCCCGTTCTTTTTTGGTGTGTTTTTGATGTGTTTTGGGGTCTCCGTTGGGTTTTGTTGGGTTCTTGTTGGTCATCATGTTGGAAAAGTGTAAATTGTGGGTTTTGGAGAATATCAGGTGAGTTTAAGTTTTTCTGGGTGGTGAATCTATGGTTTTGGTTGAATTCTTCTGTTTTTTTTTTAGCGTTTTCTTCTGTTTTTGGGGTGGTCCCATTCTTGTTTGGGGTGTTTTTGACATATTTTGGGGTCTCCGTTGGTTTTTGTTGGGTTCTTGTTGTTCATCATGGTGGAAAAGGGTAAATTGTGGGTATTGGAGAACATCAGGTAGGTTTAGGGGGACTTTTGGGGTGGATCAACGGCTTTTAGGGTTTTCTTTCGGTTTTGGGGGTGATCCCGCTTTTTTTTGTGGTGTTTTTGACGTGTTTTGGGGTCTCCGTTGCGTTTCGTTGATTTCCTAATGTGTTTTAAGTTTGTTGGGAGTGGACTTTGGGATTTGGAGAACATCAGGTAGGTTTAGTGTGTTTTTGGGGTGGATCTATGTTTTTTGGGGTTTTCTTTCTTTTTTAGGGGTTATCCTGTTCTTGTTTGGGGTGTTTTCGACTTGTTTTGGGGTCTCCGTTGGGTTTTAGTTGGATTCTCGTTGGTCGTTAGGGTAAATGGGAGTGGATTGTGGGTTTTGAAGAAGATCAGGTGAGTTTAGGGTGGTTTTGCGGGGAAATTCATAGTGTTTGGTGTTTTTTCTTCTGATCCAGTCCTTTTCTGGGGTGTTTTTGAGGTGTTTTTGGGGTTTCCGTTGGGTTTCGTTGAGTTCCTAATGGGTTTTATGGTGGTTGGGAGTGGACATTTGGATTTGGAGAACATCAGGTAGGTTTAGGGTGGTTTTGGGATTTGATCCGTGCTTTTTGGGGATTTTGTTCCAGTTTTGGGGGTGATTCCGTTCTTGTTTGTGGTGTTTTTGATGTGTTTTGGGTTCTCCGTTGGGTTTCGTTGGGTTTTCCGTTGGCATCATGGTGGAAAAGGGTAAATTGTGGGTTTTGGAGAACATCAGGTAGGTTTAGGGGGACTTTTGGGTTGGATTCATGGTATTTGTTTTTTTTTTTTTTTCTGTTTTTCTGGGTTGATCCCGTTCTTTTTTGGTGTGTTTTTGATGTGTTTTGGGGTCTCCGTTGGGTTTTGTTGGGTTCTTGTTGGTCATCATGTTGGAAAAGTGTAAATTGTGGGTTTTGGAGAATATCAGGTGAGTTTAAGTTTTTCTGGGTGGTGAATCTATGGTTTTGGTTGAATTCTTCTTTTTTTTTTTATCGTTTTCTTCTGTTTTTGGGGTGGTCCCATTCTTGTTTGGGGTGTTTTTGACATATTTTGGGGTCTCCGTTGGTTTTTGTTGGGTTCTTGTTGTTCATCATGGTTGAAAAGGGTAAATTGTGGGTATTGGAGAACATCAGGTAGGTTTAGGGGGACTATTGGGGTGGATCAACGGCTTTTAGGGTTTTCTTTCGGTTTTGGGGGTGATCCCGCTTTTTTTTGTGGTGTTTTTGACGTGTTTTGGGGTCTCCGTTGCGTTTCGTTGATTTCCTAATGTGTTTTAAGTTTGTTGGGAGTGGACTTTGGGATTTGGAGAACATCAGGTAGGTTTAGTGTGTTTTTGGGGTGGATCTATTTTTTTTTGGGGTTTTCTTTCTTTTTTAGGGGTTATCCTGTTCTTGTTTGGGGTGTTTTCGACTTGTTTTGGGGTCTCCGTTGGGTTTTAGTTGGATTCTCGTTGGTCGTTAGGGTAAATGGGAGTGGATTGTGGGTTTTGAAGAAGATCAGGTGAGTTTAGGGTGGTTTTGCGGGGAAATTCATAGTGTTTGGTGTTTTTTCTTCTGATCCAGTTCTTTTCTGGGGTGTTTTTGAGGTGTTTTTGGGGTTTCCGTTGGGTTTCGTTGAGTTCCTAATGGGTTTTATGGTGGTTGGGAGTGGACATTTGGATTTGGAGAACATCAGGTACGTTTAGGGTGGTTTTGGGATTGGATCCGTGCTTTTTGGGGTTTTCTTTCGTTTTTGGGGGTGATCCTGTTCTTGTTTGGGGTGTTTTGGACGTGTTTTGGGTTCTCCGTTGGGTTTCGTTGTGTTTTCCGTGGTCATCATGGTGGAAAAGTGTAAATTGTGGGTTTTGGAGAACATCAGGTAGGTTTAGGGTGTTTTTTGGGGTGGATCTATGTTTTTGGGGGATTTTCTTCCAGTTTTGGGGGTGATTCCGTTCTTGTTTGGGGTGTTTTTGACGTGTTTTGTGGTCTCTGTTTTGTTTCGTTGTGTTTTCCTTGTTCATTTTGGTGGAAAAGGCTGAATAGTGGGTTTTGGAGAACATCAGGTAGGTTTAGGGTGGTTTTGGGATTTGATCCGTGCTTTTTGGGGATTTTGTTCCAGTTTTGGGGGTGATTCCGTTCTTGTTTGTGGTGTTTTTGATGTGTTTTGGGTTCTCCGTTGGGTTTCGTTGGGTTTTCCGTTGGCATCATGGTGGAAAAGGGTAAATTGTGGGTTTTGGAGAACATCAGGTAGGTTTAGGGGGACTTTTGGGGTGGATTCATGGTATTTGTTTTTTTTTTTTCTGTTTTTCTGGGGTGATCCCGTTCTTTTTGGGTGTGTTTTTGATGTGTTTTGGGGTCTCCGTTGGGTTTTGTTGGGTTCTTGTTGGTCATCATGTTGGAAAAGTGTAAATTGTGGGTTTTGGAGAATATCAGGTGAGTTTAAGTTTTTCTGGGTGGTGAATCTATGGTTTTGGTTGAATTCTTCTGTTTTTTTTTTAGCGTTTTCTTCTGTTTTTGGGGTGGTCCCATTCTTGTTTGGGGTGTTTTTGACATATTTTGGGGTCTCCGTTGGTTTTTGTTGGGTTCTTGTTGTTCATCATGGTGGAAAAGGGTAAATTGTGGGTATTGGAGAACATCAGGTAGGTTTAGGGGGACTTTTGGGGTGGATCAACGGCTTTTAGGGTTTTCTTTCGGTTTTGGGGGTGATCCCGCTTTTTTTGTGGTGTTTTTGACGTGTTTTGGGGTTTCCGTTGCGTTTCGTTGATTTCCTAATGTGTTTTAAGTTTGTTGGGAGTGGACTTTGGGATTTGGAGAACATCAGGTAGGTTTAGTGTGTTTTTGGGGTGGATCTATGTTTTTTGGGGTTTTCTTTCTTTTTTAGGGGTTATCCTGTTCTTGTTTGGGGTGTTTTCGACTTGTTTTGGGGTCTCCGTTGGGTTTTAGTTGGATTCTCGTTGGTCGTTAGGGTAAATGGGAGTGGATTGTGGGTTTTGAAGAAGATCAGGTGAGTTTAGGGTGGTTTTGCGGGGAAATTCATAGTGTTTGGTGTTTTTTCTTCTGATCCAGTTCTTTTCTGGGGTGTTTTTGAGGTGTTTTTGGGGTTTCCGTTGGGTTTCGTTGAGTTCCTAATGGGTTTTATGGTGGTTGGGAGTGGACATTTGGATTTGGAGAACATCAGGTACGTTTAGAGTGGTTTTGGGATTGGATCCGTGCTTTTTGGGGTTTTCTTTCGTTTTTGGGGGTGATCCTGTTCTTGTTTGGGGTGTTTTGGACGTGTTTTGGGTTCTCCGTTGGGTTTCGTTGTGTTTTCCGTGGTCATCATGGTGGAAAAGTGTAAATTGTGGGTTTTGGAGAACATCAGGTAGGTTTAGGGTGTTTTTTGGGGTGGATCTATGTTTTTGGGGGATTTTCTTCCAGTTTTGGGGGTGATTCCGTTCTTGTTTGGGGTGTTTTTGACGTGTTTTGTGGTCTCTGTTTTGTTTCGTTGTGTTTTCCTTGTTCATTTTGGTGGAAAAGGCTGAATAGTGGGTTTTGGAGAACATCAGGTAGGTTTAGGGTGGTTTTGGGATTTGATCCGTGCTTTTTGGGGATTTTGTTCCAGTTTTGGGGGTGATTCCGTTCTTGTTTGTGGTGTTTTTGATGTGTTTTGGGTTCTCCGTTGGGTTTCGTTGGGTTTTCCGTTGGCATCATGGTGGAAAAGGGTAAATTGTGGGTTTTGGAGAACATCAGGTAGGTTTAGGGGGACTTTTGGGGTGGATTCATGGTATTTGTTTTTTTTTTTTTTCTGTTTTTCTGGGTTGATCCCGTTCTTTTTTGGTGTGTTTTTGATGTGTTTTGGGGTCTCCGTTGGGTTTTGTTGGGTTCTTGTTGGTCATCATGTTGGAAAAGTGTAAATTGTGGGTTTTGGAGAATATCAGGTGAGTTTAAGTTTTTCTGGGTGGTGAATCTATGGTTTTGGTTGAATTCTTCTGTTTTTTTTTTTTTTAGCGTTTTCTTCTGTTTTTGGGGTGGTCCCATTCTTTTTTGGGGTGTTTTTGACATATTTTGGGGTCTCCGTTTGTTTTTGTTGGGTTCTTGTTGTTCATCATGGTGGAAAAGGGTAAATTGTGGGTATTGGAGAACATCAGGTAGGTTTAGGGGGACTTTTGGGGTGGATCAACGGCTTTTAGGGTTTTCTTTCGGTTTTGGGGGTGATCCCGCTTTTTTTTGTGGTGTTTTTGACATGTTTTGGGGTTTCCGTTGCGTTTCGTTGATTTCCTAATGTGTTTTAAGTTTGTTGGGAGTGGACTTTGGGATTTGGAGAACATCAGGTAGGTTTAGTGTGTTTTTGGGGTGGATCTATGTTTTTTGGGGTTTTCTTTCTTTTTTAGGGGTTATCCTGTTCTTGTTTGGGGTGTTTTCGACTTGTTTTGGGGTCTCCGTTGGGTTTTAGTTGGATTCTCGTTGGTCGTTAGGGTAAATGGGAGTGGATTGTGGGTTTTGAAGAAGATCAGGTGAGTTTAGGGTGGTTTTGCGGGGAAATTCATAGTGTTTGGTGTTTTTTCTTCTGATCCAGTTCTTTTCTGGGGTGTTTTTGAGGTGTTTTTGGGGTTTCCGTTGGGTTTCGTTGAGTTCCTAATGGGTTTTATGGTGGTTGGGAGTGGACATTTGGATTTGGAGAACATCAGGTACGTTTAGAGTGGTTTTGGGATTGGATCCGTGCTTTTTGGGGTTTTCTTTCGTTTTTGGGGGTGATCCTGTTCTTGTTTGGGGTGTTTTGGACGTGTTTTGGGTTCTCCGTTGGGTTTCGTTGTGTTTTCCGTGGTCATCATGGTGGAAAAGTGTAAATTGTGGGTTTTGGAGAACATCAGGTAGGTTTAGGGTGTTTTTTGGGGTGGATCTATGTTTTTGGGGGATTTTCTTCCAGTTTTGGGGGTGATTCTGTTCTTGTTTGGGGTGTTTTTGACGTGTTTTGTGGTCTCTGTTTTGTTTCGTTGTGTTTTCCTTGTTCATTTTGGTGGAAAAGGCTGAATAGTGGGTTTTGGAGAACATCAGGTAGGTTTAGGGTGGTTTTGGGATTTGATCCGTGCTTTTTGGGGATTTTGTTCCAGTTTTGGGGGTGATTCCGTTCTTGTTTGTGGTGTTTTTGATGTGTTTTGGGTTCTCCGTTGGGTTTCGTTGGGTTTTCCGTTGGCATCATGGTGGAAAAGGGTAAATTGTGGGTTTTGGAGAACATCAGGTAGGTTTAGGGGGACTTTTGGGGTGGATTCATGGTATTTGTTTTTTTTTTTTTTCTGTTTTTCTGGGTTGATCCCGTTCTTTTTTGGTGTGTTTTTGATGTGTTTTGGGGTCTCCGTTGGGTTTTGTTGGGTTCTTGTTGGTCATCATGTTGGAAAAGTGTAAATTGTGGGTTTTGGAGAATATCAGGTGAGTTTAAGTTTTTCTGGGTGGTGAATCTATGGTTTTGGTTGAATTCTTCTGTTTTTTTTTTAGCGTTTTCTTCTGTTTTTGGGGTGGTCCCATTCTTGTTTGGGGTGTTTTTGACATATTTTGGGGTCTCCGTTGGTTTTTGTTGGGTTCTTGTTGTTCATCATGGTGGAAAAGGGTAAATTGTGGGTATTGGAGAACATCAGGTAGGTTTAGGGGGACTTTTGGGGTGGATCAACGGCTTTTAGGGTTTTCTTTCGGTTTTGGGGGTGATCCCGCTTTTTTTTGTGGTGTTTTTGACGTGTTTTGGGGTTTCCGTTGCGTTTCGTTGATTTCCTAATGTGTTTTAAGTTTGTTGGGAGTGGACTTTGGGATTTGGAGAACATCAGGTAGGTTTAGTGTGTTTTTGGGGTGGATCTATGTTTTTTGGGGTTTTCTTTCTTTTTTAGGGGTTATCCTGTTCTTGTTTGGGGTGTTTTCGACTTGTTTTGGGGTCTCCGTTGGGTTTTAGTTGGATTCTCGTTGGTCGTTAGGGTAAATGGGAGTGGATTGTGGGTTTTGAAGAAGATCAGGTGAGTTTAGGGTGGTTTTGCGGGGAAATTCATAGTGTTTGGTGTTTTTTCTTCTGATCCAGTTCTTTTCTGGGGTGTTTTTGAGGTGTTTTTGGGGTTTCCGTTGGGTTTCGTTGAGTTCCTAATGGGTTTTATGGTGGTTGGGAGTGGACATTTGGATTTGGAGAACATCAGGTAGGTTTAGGGTGGTTTTGGGATTTGATCCGTGCTTTTTGGGGATTTTGTTCCAGTTTTGGGGGTGATTCCGTTCTTGTTTGTGGTGTTTTTGATGTGTTTTGGGTTCTCCGTTGGGTTTCGTTGGGTTTTCCGTTGGCATCATGGTGGAAAAGGGTAAATTGTGGGTTTTGGAGAACATCAGGTAGGTTTAGGGGGACTTTTGGGGTGGATTCATGGTATTTGTTTTTTTTTTTTTTTCTGTTTTTCTGGGTTGATCCCGTTCTTTTTTGGTGTGTTTTTGATGTGTTTTGGGGTCTCCGTTGGGTTTTGTTGGGTTCTTGTTGGTCATCATGTTGGAAAAGTGTAAATTGTGGGTTTTGGAGAATATCAGGTGAGTTTAAGTTTTTCTGGGTGGTGAATCTATGGTTTTGGTTGAATTCTTCTTTTTTTTTTTATCGTTTTCTTCTGTTTTTGGGGTGGTCCCATTCTTGTTTGGGGTGTTTTTGACATATTTTGGGGTCTCCGTTGGTTTTTGTTGGGTTCTTGTTGTTCATCATGGTGGAAAAGGGTAAATTGTGGGTATTGGAGAACATCAGGTAGGTTTAGGGGGACTATTGGGGTGGATCAACGGCTTTTAGGGTTTTCTTTCGGTTTTGGGGGTGATCCCGCTTTTTTTTGTGGTGTTTTTGACGTGTTTTGGGGTCTCCGTTGCGTTTCGTTGATTTCCTAATGTGTTTTAAGTTTGTTGGGAGTGGACTTTGGGATTTGGAGAACATCAGGTAGGTTTAGTGTGTTTTTGGGGTGGATCTATTTTTTTTTGGGGTTTTCTTTCTTTTTTAGGGGTTATCCTGTTCTTGTTTGGGGTGTTTTCGACTTGTTTTGGGGTCTCCGTTGGGTTTTAGTTGGATTCTCGTTGGTCGTTAGGGTAAATGGGAGTGGATTGTGGGTTTTGAAGAAGATCAGGTGAGTTTAGGGTGGTTTTGCGGGGAAATTCATAGTGTTTGGTGTTTTTTCTTCTGATCCAGTTCTTTTCTGGGGTGTTTTTGAGGTGTTTTTGGGGTTTCCGTTGGGTTTCGTTGAGTTCCTAATGGGTTTTATGGTGGTTGGGAGTGGACATTTGGATTTGGAGAACATCAGGTACGTTTAGGGTGGTTTTGGGATTGGATCCGTGCTTTTTGGGGTTTTCTTTCGTTTTTGGGGGTGATCCTGTTCTTGTTTGGGGTGTTTTGGACGTGTTTTGGGTTCTCCGTTGGGTTTCGTTGTGTTTTCCGTGGTCATCATGGTGGAAAAGTGTAAATTGTGGGTTTTGGAGAACATCAGGTAGGTTTAGGGTGTTTTTTGGGGTGGATCTATGTTTTTGGGGGATTTTCTTCCAGTTTTGGGGGTGATTCCGTTCTTGTTTGGGGTGTTTTTGACGTGTTTTGTGGTCTCTGTTTTGTTTCGTTGTGTTTTCCTTGTTCATTTTGGTGGAAAAGGCTGAATAGTGGGTTTTGGAGAACATCAGGTAGGTTTAGGGTGGTTTTGGGATTTGATCCGTGCTTTTTGGGGATTTTGTTCCAGTTTTGGGGGTGATTCCGTTCTTGTTTGTGGTGTTTTTGATGTGTTTTGGGTTCTCCGTTGGGTTTCGTTGGGTTTTCCGTTGGCATCATGGTGGAAAAGGGTAAATTGTGGGTTTTGGAGAACATCAGGTAGGTTTAGGGGGACTTTTGGGGTGGATTCATGGTATTTGTTTTTTTTTTTTTTCTGTTTTTCTGGGTTGATCCCGTTCTTTTTTGGTGTGTTTTTGATGTGTTTTGGGGTCTCCGTTGGGTTTTGTTGGGTTCTTGTTGGTCATCATGTTGGAAAAGTGTAAATTGTGGGTTTTGGAGAATATCAGGTGAGTTTAAGTTTTTCTGGGTGGTGAATCTATGGTTTTGGTTGAATTCTTCTTTTTTTTTTTATCGTTTTCTTCTGTTTTTGGGGTGGTCCCATTCTTGTTTGGGGTGTTTTTGACATATTTTGGGGTCTCCGTTGGTTTTTGTTGGGTTCTTGTTGTTCATCATGGTTGAAAAGGGTAAATTGTGGGTATTGGAGAACATCAGGTAGGTTTAGGGGGACTATTGGGGTGGATCAACGGCTTTTAGGGTTTTCTTTCGGTTTTGGGGGTGATCCCGCTTTTTTTTGTGGTGTTTTTGACGTGTTTTGGGGTCTCCGTTGCGTTTCGTTGATTTCCTAATGTGTTTTAAGTTTGTTGGGAGTGGACTTTGGGATTTGGAGAACATCAGGTAGGTTTAGTGTGTTTTTGGGGTGGATCTATTTTTTTTTGGGGTTTTCTTTCTTTTTTAGGGGTTATCCTGTTCTTGTTTGGGGTGTTTTCGACTTGTTTTGGGGTCTCCGTTGGGTTTTAGTTGGATTCTCGTTGGTCGTTAGGGTAAATGGGAGTGGATTGTGGGTTTTGAAGAAGATCAGGTGAGTTTAGGGTGGTTTTGCGGGCAAATTCATAGTGTTTGGTGTTTTTTCTTCTGATCCAGTTCTTTTCTGGGGTGTTTTTGAGGTGTTTTTGGGGTTTCCGTTGGGTTTCGTTGAGTTCCTAATGGGTTTTATGGTGGTTGGGAGTGGACATTTGGATTTGGAGAACATCAGGTACGTTTAGGGTGGTTTTGGGATTGGATCCGTGCTTTTTGGGGTTTTCTTTCGTTTTTGGGGGTGATCCTGTTCTTGTTTGGGGTGTTTTGGACGTGTTTTGGGTTCTCCGTTGGGTTTCGTTGTGTTTTCCGTGGTCATCATGGTGGAAAAGTGTAAATTGTGGGTTTTGGAGAACATCAGGTAGGTTTAGGGTGTTTTTTGGGGTGGATCTATGTTTTTGGGGGATTTTCTTCCAGTTTTGGGGGTGATTCCGTTCTTGTTTGGGGTGTTTTTGACGTGTTTTGTGGTCTCTGTTTTGTTTCGTTGTGTTTTCCTTGTTCATTTTGGTGGAAAAGGCTGAATAGTGGGTTTTGGAGAACATCAGGTAGGTTTAGGGTGGTTTTGGGATTTGATCCGTGCTTTTTGGGGATTTTGTTCCAGTTTTGGGGGTGATTCCGTTCTTGTTTGTGGTGTTTTTGATGTGTTTTGGGTTCTCCGTTGGGTTTCGTTGGGTTTTCCGTTGGCATCAAGGTGGAAAAGGGTAAATTGTGGGTTTTGGAGAACATCAGGTAGGTTTAGGGGGACTTTTGGGGTGGATTCATGGTATTTGTTTTTTTTTTTTTTCTGTTTTTCTGGGTTGATCCCGTTCTTTTTTGGTGTGTTTTTGATGTGTTTTGGGGTCTCCGTTGGGTTTTGTTGGGTTCTTGTTGGTCATCATGTTGGAAAAGTGTAAATTGTGGGTTTTGGAGAATATCAGGTGAGTTTAAGTTTTTCTGGGTGGTGAATCTATGGTTTTGGTTGAATTCTTCTTTTTTTTTTTAGCGTTTTCTTCTGTTTTTGGGGTGGTCCCATTCTTGTTTTGGGGTGTTTTTGACATATTTTGGGGTCTCCGTTGGTTTTTGTTGGGTTCTTGTTGTTCATCATGGTTGAAAAGGGTAAATTGTGGGTATTGGAGAACATCAGGTAGGTTTAGGGGGACTATTGGGGTGGATCAACGGCTTTTAGGGTTTTCTTTCGGTTTTGGGGGTGATCCCGCTTTTTTTTGTGGTGTTTTTGACGTGTTTTGGGGTTTCCGTTGCGTTTCGTTGATTTCCTAATGTGTTTTAAGTTTGTTGGGAGTGGACTTTGGGATTTGGAGAACATCAGGTAGGTTTAGTGTGTTTTTGGGGTGGATCTATGTTTTTTGGGGTTTTCTTTCTTTTTTAGGGGTTATCCTGTTCTTGTTTGGGGTGTTTTCGACTTGTTTTGGGGTCTCCGTTGGGTTTTAGTTGGATTCTCGTTGGTCGTTAGGGTAAATGGGAGTGGATTGTGGGTTTTGAAGAAGATCAGGTGAGTTTAGGGTGGTTTTGCGGGGAAATTCATAGTGTTTGGTGTTTTTTCTTCTGATCCAGTTCTTTTCTGGGGTGTTTTTGAGGTGTTTTTGGGGTTTCCGTTGGGTTTCGTTGAGTTCCTAATGGGTTTTATGGTGGTTGGGAGTGGACATTTGGATTTGGAGAACATCAGGTACGTTTAGAGTGGTTTTGGGATTGGATCCGTGCTTTTTGGGGTTTTCTTTCGTTTTTGGGGGTGATCCTGTTCTTGTTTGGGGTGTTTTGGACGTGTTTTGGGTTCTCCGTTGGGTTTCGTTGTGTTTTCCGTGGTCATCATGGTGGAAAAGTGTAAATTGTGGGTTTTGGAGAACATCAGGTAGGTTTAGGGTGTTTTTTGGGGTGGATCTATGTTTTTGGGGGATTTTCTTCCAGTTTTGGGGGTGATTCCGTTCTTGTTTGGGGTGTTTTTGACGTGTTTTGTGGTCTCTGTTTTGTTTCGTTGTGTTTTCCTTGTTCATTTTGGTGGAAAAGGCTGAATAGTGGGTTTTGGAGAACATCAGGTAGGTTTAGGGTGGTTTTGGGATTTGATCCGTGCTTTTTGGGGATTTTGTTCCAGTTTTGGGGGTGATTCCGTTCTTGTTTGTGGTGTTTTTGATGTGTTTTGGGTTCTCCGTTGGGTTTCGTTGGGTTTTCCGTTGGCATCATGGTGGAAAAGGGTAAATTGTGGGTTTTGGAGAACATCAGGTAGGTTTAGGGGGACTTTTGGGGTGGATTCATGGTATTTGTTTTTTTTTTTTTTCTGTTTTTCTGGGGTGATCCCGTTCTTTTTTGGTGTGTTTTTGATGTGTTTTGGGGTCTCCGTTGGGTTTTGTTGGGTTCTTGTTGGTCATCATGTTGGAAAAGTGTAAATTGTGGGTTTTGGAGAATATCAGGTGAGTTTAAGTTTTTCTGGGTGGTGAATCTATGGTTTTGGTTGAATTCTTCTGTTTTTTTTTTAGCGTTTTCTTCTGTTTTTGGGGTGGTCCCATTCTTGTTTGGGGTGTTTTTGACATATTTTGGGGTCTCCGTTGGTTTTTGTTGGGTTCTTGTTGTTCATCATGGTGGAAAAGGGTAAATTGTGGGTATTGGAGAACATCAGGTAGGTTTAGGGGGACTTTTGGGGTGGATCAACGGCTTTTAGGGTTTTCTTTCGGTTTTGGGGGTGATCCCGCTTTTTTTTGTGGTGTTTTTGACGTGTTTTGGGGTTTCCGTTGCGTTTCGTTGATTTCCTAATGTGTTTTAAGTTTGTTGGGAGTGGACTTTGGGATTTGGAGAACATCAGGTAGGTTTAGTGTGTTTTTGGGGTGGATCTATGTTTTTTGGGGTTTTCTTTCTTTTTTAGGGGTTATCCTGTTCTTGTTTGGGGTGTTTTCGACTTGTTTTGGGGTCTCCGTTGGGTTTTAGTTGGATTCTCGTTGGTCGTTAGGGTAAATGGGAGTGGATTGTGGGTTTTGAAGAAGATCAGGTGAGTTTAGGGTGGTTTTGCGGGGAAATTCATAGTGTTTGGTGTTTTTTCTTCTGATCCAGTTCTTTTCTGGGGTGTTTTTGAGGTGTTTTTGGGGTTTCCGTTGGGTTTCGTTGAGTTCCTAATGGGTTTTATGGTGGTTGGGAGTGGACATTTGGATTTGGAGAACATCAGGTACGTTTAGAGTGGTTTTGGGATTGGATCCGTGCTTTTTGGGGTTTTCTTTCGTTTTTGGGGGTGATCCTGTTCTTGTTTGGGGTGTTTTGGACGTGTTTTGGGTTCTCCGTTGGGTTTCGTTGTGTTTTCCGTGGTCATCATGGTGGAAAAGTGTAAATTGTGGGTTTTGGAGAACATCAGGTAGGTTTAGGGTGTTTTTTGGGGTGGATCTATGTTTTTGGGGGATTTTCTTCCAGTTTTGGGGGTGATTCCGTTCTTGTTTGGGGTGTTTTTGACGTGTTTTGTGGTCTCTGTTTTGTTTCGTTGTGTTTTCCTTGTTCATTTTGGTGGAAAAGGCTGAATAGTGGGTTTTGGAGAACATCAGGTAGGTTTAGGGTGGTTTTGGGATTTGATCCGTGCTTTTTGGGGATTTTGTTCCAGTTTTGGGGGTGATTCCGTTCTTGTTTGTGGTGTTTTTGATGTGTTTTGGGTTCTCCGTTGGGTTTCGTTGGGTTTTCCGTTGGCATCATGGTGGAAAAGGGTAAATTGTGGGTTTTGGAGAACATCAGGTAGGTTTAGGGGGACTTTTGGGGTGGATTCATGGTATTTGTTTTTTTTTTTTTTCTGTTTTTCTGGGGTGATCCCGTTCTTTTTTGGTGTGTTTTTGATGTGTTTTGGGGTCTCCGTTGGGTTTTGTTGGGTTCTTGTTGGTCATCATGTTGGAAAAGTGTAAATTGTGGGTTTTGGAGAATATCAGGTGAGTTTAAGTTTTTCTGGGTGGTGAATCTATGGTTTTGGTTGAATTCTTCTGTTTTTTTTTTAGCGTTTTCTTCTGTTTTTGGGGTGGTCCCATTCTTGTTTGGGGTGTTTTTGACATATTTTGGGGTCTCCGTTGGTTTTTGTTGGGTTCTTGTTGTTCATCATGGTGGAAAAGGGTAAATTGTGGGTATTGGAGAACATCAGGTAGGTTTAGGGGGACTTTTGGGGTGGATCAACGGCTTTTAGGGTTTTCTTTCGGTTTTGGGGGTGATCCCGCTTTTTTTTGTGGTGTTTTTGACGTGTTTTGGGGTTTCCGTTGCGTTTCGTTGATTTCCTAATGTGTTTTAAGTTTGTTGGGAGTGGACTTTGGGATTTGGAGAACATCAGGTAGGTTTAGTGTGTTTTTGGGGTGGATCTATGTTTTTTGGGGTTTTCTTTCTTTTTTAGGGGTTATCCTGTTCTTGTTTGGGGTGTTTTCGACTTGTTTTGGGGTCTCCGTTGGGTTTTAGTTGGATTCTCGTTGGTCGTTAGGGTAAATGGGAGTGGATTGTGGGTTTTGAAGAAGATCAGGTGAGTTTAGGGTGGTTTTGCGGGCAAATTCATAGTGTTTGGTGTTTTTTCTTCTGATCCAGTTCTTTTCTGGGGTGTTTTTGAGGTGTTTTTGGGGTTTCCGTTGGGTTTCGTTGAGTTCCTAATGGGTTTTATGGTGGTTGGGAGTGGACATTTGGATTTGGAGAACATCAGGTACGTTTAGAGTGGTTTTGGGATTGGATCCGTGCTTTTTGGGGTTTTCTTTCGTTTTTGGGGGTGATCCTGTTCTTGTTTGGGGTGTTTTGGACGTGTTTTGGGTTCTCCGTTGGGTTTCGTTGTGTTTTCCGTGGTCATCATGGTGGAAAAGTGTAAATTGTGGGTTTTGGAGAACATCAGGTAGGTTTAGGGTGTTTTTTGGGGTGGATCTATGTTTTTGGGGGATTTTCTTCCAGTTTTGGGGGTGATTCCGTTCTTGTTTGGGGTGTTTTTGACGTGTTTTGTGGTCTCTGTTTTGTTTCGTTGTGTTTTCCTTGTTCATTTTGGTGGAAAAGGCTGAATAGTGGGTTTTGGAGAACATCAGGTAGGTTTAGGGTGGTTTTGGGATTTGATCCGTGCTTTTTGGGGATTTTGTTCCAGTTTTGGGGGTGATTCCGTTCTTGTTTGTGGTGTTTTTGATGTGTTTTGGGTTCTCCGTTGGGTTTCGTTGGGTTTTCCGTTGGCATCAAGGTGGAAAAGGGTAAATTGTGGGTTTTGGAGAACATCAGGTAGGTTTAGGGGGACTTTTGGGGTGGATTCATGGTATTTGTTTTTTTTTTTTTTCTGTTTTTCTGGGTTGATCCCGTTCTTTTTTGGTGTGTTTTTGATGTGTTTTGGGGTCTCCGTTGGGTTTTGTTGGGTTCTTGTTGGTCATCATGTTGGAAAAGTGTAAATTGTGGGTTTTGGAGAATATCAGGTGAGTTTAAGTTTTTCTGGGTGGTGAATCTATGGTTTTGGTTGAATTCTTCTTTTTTTTTTTAGCGTTTTCTTCTGTTTTTGGGGTGGTCCCATTCTTGTTTGGGGTGTTTTTGACATATTTTGGGGTCTCCGTTGGTTTTTGTTGGGTTCTTGTTGTTCATCATGGTTGAAAAGGGTAAATTGTGGGTATTGGAGAACATCAGGTAGGTTTAGGGGGACTATTGGGGTGGATCAACGGCTTTTAGGGTTTTCTTTCGGTTTTGGGGGTGATCCCGCTTTTTTTTGTGGTGTTTTTGACGTGTTTTGGGGTTTCCGTTGCGTTTCGTTGATTTCCTAATGTGTTTTAAGTTTGTTGGGAGTGGACTTTGGGATTTGGAGAACATCAGGTAGGTTTAGTGTGTTTTTGGGGTGGATCTATGTTTTTTGGGGTTTTCTTTCTTTTTTAGGGGTTATCCTGTTCTTGTTTGGGGTGTTTTCGACTTGTTTTGGGGTCTCCGTTGGGTTTTAGTTGGATTCTCGTTGGTCGTTAGGGTAAATGGGAGTGGATTGTGGGTTTTGAAGAAGATCAGGTGAGTTTAGGGTGGTTTTGCGGGGAAATTCATAGTGTTTGGTGTTTTTTCTTCTGATCCAGTTCTTTTCTGGGGTGTTTTTGAGGTGTTTTTGGGGTTTCCGTTGGGTTTCGTTGAGTTCCTAATGGGTTTTATGGTGGTTGGGAGTGGACATTTGGATTTGGAGAACATCAGGTACGTTTAGAGTGGTTTTGGGATTGGATCCGTGCTTTTTGGGGTTTTCTTTCGTTTTTGGGGGTGATCCTGTTCTTGTTTGGGGTGTTTTGGACGTGTTTTGGGTTCTCCGTTGGGTTTCGTTGTGTTTTCCGTGGTCATCATGGTGGAAAAGTGTAAATTGTGGGTTTTGGAGAACATCAGGTAGGTTTAGGGTGTTTTTTGGGGTGGATCTATGTTTTTGGGGGATTTTCTTCCAGTTTTGGGGGTGATTCCGTTCTTGTTTGGGGTGTTTTTGACGTGTTTTGTGGTCTCTGTTTTGTTTCGTTGTGTTTTCCTTGTTCATTTTGGTGGAAAAGGCTGAATAGTGGGTTTTGGAGAACATCAGGTAGGTTTAGGGTGGTTTTGGGATTTGATCCGTGCTTTTTGGGGATTTTGTTCCAGTTTTGGGGGTGATTCCGTTCTTGTTTGTGGTGTTTTTGATGTGTTTTGGGTTCTCCGTTGGGTTTCGTTGGGTTTTCCGTTGGCATCATGGTGGAAAAGGGTAAATTGTGGGTTTTGGAGAACATCAGGTAGGTCTAGGGGGACTTTTGGGGTGGATTCATGGTATTTGTTTTTTTTTTTTTTCTGTTTTTCTGGGGTGATCCCGTTCTTTTTTGGTGTGTTTTTGATGTGTTTTGGGGTCTCCGTTGGGTTTTGTTGGGTTCTTGTTGGTCATCATGTTGGAAAAGTGTAAATTGTGGGTTTTGGAGAATATCAGGTGAGTTTAAGTTTTTCTGGGTGGTGAATCTATGGTTTTGGTTGAATTCTTCTGTTTTTTTTTTAGCGTTTTCTTCTGTTTTTGGGGTGGTCCCATTCTTGTTTGGGGTGTTTTTGACATATTTTGGGGTCTCCGTTGGTTTTTGTTGGGTTCTTGTTGTTCATCATGGTGGAAAAGGGTAAATTGTGGGTATTGGAGAACATCAGGTAGGTTTAGGGGGACTTTTGGGGTGGATCAACGGCTTTTAGGGTTTTCTTTCGGTTTTGGGGGTGATCCCGCTTTTTTTTGTGGTGTTTTTGACGTGTTTTGGGGTTTCCGTTGCGTTTCGTTGATTTCCTAATGTGTTTTAAGTTTGTTGGGAGTGGACTTTGGGATTTGGAGAACATCAGGTAGGTTTAGTGTGTTTTTGGGGTGGATCTATGTTTTTTGGGGTTTTCTTTCTTTTTTAGGGGTTATCCTGTTCTTGTTTGGGGTGTTTTCGACTTGTTTTGGGGTCTCCGTTGGGTTTTAGTTGGATTCTCGTTGGTCGTTAGGGTAAATGGGAGTGGATTGTGGGTTTTGAAGAAGATCAGGTGAGTTTAGGGTGGTTTTGCGGGGAAATTCATAGTGTTTGGTGTTTTTTCTTCTGATCCAGTTCTTTTCTGGGGTGTTTTTGAGGTGTTTTTGGGGTTTCCGTTGGGTTTCGTTGAGTTCCTAATGGGTTTTATGGTGGTTGGGAGTGGACATTTGGATTTGGAGAACATCAGGTACGTTTAGAGTGGTTTTGGGATTGGATCCGTGCTTTTTGGGGTTTTCTTTCGTTTTTGGGGGTGATCCTGTTCTTGTTTGGGGTGTTTTGGACGTGTTTTGGGTTCTCCGTTGGGTTTCGTTGTGTTTTCCGTGGTCATCATGGTGGAAAAGTGTAAATTGTGGGTTTTGGAGAACATCAGGTAGGTTTAGGGTGTTTTTTGGGGTGGATCTATGTTTTTGGGGGATTTTCTTCCAGTTTTGGGGGTGATTCCGTTCTTGTTTGGGGTGTTTTTGACGTGTTTTGTGGTCTCTGTTTTGTTTCGTTGTGTTTTCCTTGTTCATTTTGGTGGAAAAGGCTGAATAGTGGGTTTTGGAGAACATCAGGTAGGTTTAGGGTGGTTTTGGGATTTGATCCGTGCTTTTTGGGGATTTTGTTCCAGTTTTGGGGGTGATTCCGTTCTTGTTTGTGGTGTTTTTGATGTGTTTTGGGTTCTCCGTTGGGTTTCGTTGGGTTTTCCGTTGGCATCATGGTGGAAAAGGGTAAATTGTGGGTTTTGGAGAACATCAGGTAGGTTTAGGGGGACTTTTGGGGTGGATTCATGGTATTTGTTTTTTTTTTTTTTCTGTTTTTCTGGGGTGATCCCGTTCTTTTTTGGTGTGTTTTTGATGTGTTTTGGGGTCTCCGTTGGGTTTTGTTGGGTTCTTGTTGGTCATCATGTTGGAAAAGTGTAAATTGTGGGTTTTGGAGAATATCAGGTGAGTTTAAGTTTTTCTGGGTGGTGAATCTATGGTTTTGGTTGAATTCTTCTGTTTTTTTTTTAGCGTTTTCTTCTGTTTTTGGGGTGGTCCCATTCTTGTTTGGGGTGTTTTTGACATATTTTGGGGTCTCCGTTGGTTTTTGTTGGGTTCTTGTTGTTCATCATGGTGGAAAAGGGTAAATTGTGGGTATTGGAGAACATCAGGTAGGTTTAGGGGGACTTTTGGGGTGGATCAACGGCTTTTAGGGTTTTCTTTCGGTTTTGGGGGTGATCCCGCTTTTTTTTGTGGTGTTTTTGACGTGTTTTGGGGTTTCCGTTGCGTTTCGTTGATTTCCTAATGTGTTTTAAGTTTGTTGGGAGTGGACTTTGGGATTTGGAGAACATCAGGTAGGTTTAGTGTGTTTTTGGGGTGGATCTATGTTTTTTGGGGTTTTCTTTCTTTTTTAGGGGTTATCCTGTTCTTGTTTGGGGTGTTTTCGACTTGTTTTGGGGTCTCCGTTGGGTTTTAGTTGGATTCTCGTTGGTCGTTAGGGTAAATGGGAGTGGATTGTGGGTTTTGAAGAAGATCAGGTGAGTTTAGGGTGGTTTTGCGGGGAAATTCATAGTGTTTGGTGTTTTTTCTTCTGATCCAGTTCTTTTCTGGGGTGTTTTTGAGGTGTTTTTGGGGTTTCCGTTGGGTTTCGTTGAGTTCCTAATGGGTTTTATGGTGGTTGGGAGTGGACATTTGGATTTGGAGAACATCAGGTACGTTTAGAGTGGTTTTGGGATTGGATCCGTGCTTTTTGGGGTTTTCTTTCGTTTTTGGGGGTGATCCTGTTCTTGTTTGGGGTGTTTTGGACGTGTTTTGGGTTCTCCGTTGGGTTTCGTTGTGTTTTCCGTGGTCATCATGGTGGAAAAGTGTAAATTGTGGGTTTTGGAGAACATCAGGTAGGTTTAGGGTGTTTTTTGGGGTGGATCTATGTTTTTGGGGGATTTTCTTCCAGTTTTGGGGGTGATTCCGTTCTTGTTTGGGGTGTTTTTGACGTGTTTTGTGGTCTCTGTTTTGTTTCGTTGTGTTTTCCTTGTTCATTTTGGTGGAAAAGGCTGAATAGTGGGTTTTGGAGAACATCAGGTAGGTTTAGGGTGGTTTTGGGATTTGATCCGTGCTTTTTGGGGATTTTGTTCCAGTTTTGGGGGTGATTCCGTTCTTGTTTGTGGTGTTTTTGATGTGTTTTGGGTTCTCCGTTGGGTTTCGTTGGGTTTTCCGTTGGCATCATGGTGGAAAAGGGTAAATTGTGGGTTTTGGAGAACATCAGGTAGGTTTAGGGGGACTTTTGGGGTGGATTCATGGTATTTGTTTTTTTTTTTTCTGTTTTTCTGGGGTGATCCCGTTCTTTTTTGGTGTGTTTTTGATGTGTTTTGGGGTCTCCGTTGGGTTTTGTTGGGTTCTTGTTGGTCATCATGTTGGAAAAGTGTAAATTGTGGGTTTTGGAGAATATCAGGTGAGTTTAAGTTTTTCTGGGTGGTGAATCTATGGTTTTGGTTGAATTCTTCTGGTTTTTTTTTTTTTTTTTTAGCGTTTTCTTCTGTTTTTGGGGTGGTCCCATTCTTGTTTGGGGTGTTTTTGACATATTTTGGGGTCTCCGTTGGTTTTTGTTGGGTTCTTGTTGTTCATCATGGTGGAAAAGGGTAAATTGTGGGTATTGGAGAACATCAGGTAGGTTTAGGGGGACTTTTGGGGTGGATCAACGGCTTTTAGGGTTTTCTTTCGGTTTTGGGGGTGATCCCGCTTTTTTTTGTGGTGTTTTTGACGTGTTTTGGGGTTTCCGTTGCGTTTCGTTGATTTCCTAATGTGTTTTAAGTTTGTTGGGAGTGGACTTTGGGATTTGGAGAACATCAGGTAGGTTTAGTGTGTTTTTGGGGTGGATCTATGTTTTTTGGGGTTTTCTTTCTTTTTTAGGGGTTATCCTGTTCTTGTTTGGGGTGTTTTCGACTTGTTTTGGGGTCTCCGTTGGGTTTTAGTTGGATTCTCGTTGGTCGTTAGGGTAAATGGGAGTGGATTGTGGGTTTTGAAGAAGATCAGGTGAGTTTAGGGTGGTTTTGCGGGGAAATTCATAGTGTTTGGTGTTTTTTCTTCTGATCCAGTTCTTTTCTGGGGTGTTTTTGAGGTGTTTTTGGGGTTTCCGTTGGGTTTCGTTGAGTTCCTAATGGGTTTTATGGTGGTTGGGAGTGGACATTTGGATTTGGAGAACATCAGGTACGTTTAGAGTGGTTTTGGGATTGGATCCGTGCTTTTTGGGGTTTTCTTTCGTTTTTGGGGGTGATCCTGTTCTTGTTTGGGGTGTTTTGGACGTGTTTTGGGTTCTCTGTTGGGTTTCGTTGTGTTTTCCGTGGTCATCATGGTGGAAAAGTGTAAATTGTGGGTTTTGGAGAACATCAGGTAGGTTTACTGTCTTTTTGGGGTGGATCTATGTTTTTGGGGGATTTTCTTCCAGTTTTGGGGGTGATTCCGTTCTTGTTTGGGGTGTTTTTGACGTGTTTTGTGGTCTCTGTTTTGTTTCGTTGTGTTTTCCTTGTTCATTTTGGTGGAAAAGGCTGAATAGTGGGTTTTGGAGAACATCAGGTAGGTTTAGGGTGGTTTTGGGATTTGATCCGTGCTTTTTGGGGATTTTGTTCCAGTTTTGGGGGTGATTCCGTTCTTGTTTGTAGTGTTTTTGATGTGTTTTGGGTTCTCCGTTGGGTTTCGTTGGGTTTTCCGTTGGCATCATGGTGGAAAAGGGTAAATTGTGGGTTTTGGAGAACATCAGGTAGGTTTAGGGGGACTTTTGGGGTGGATTCATGGTATTTGTTTTTTTTTTTTTTCTGTTTTTCTGGGTTGATCCCGTTCTTTTTTGGTGTGTTTTTGATGTGTTTTGGGGTCTCCGTTGGGTTTTGTTGGGTTCTTGTTGGTCATCATGTTGGAAAAGTGTAAATTGTGGGTTTTGGAGAATATCAGGTGAGTTTAAGTTTTTCTGGGTGGTGAATCTATGGTTTTGGTTGAATTCTTCTGTTTTTTTTTTTAGCGTTTTCTTCTGTTTTTGGGGTGGTCCCATTCTTGTTTGGGGTGTTTTTGACATATTTTGGGGTCTCCGTTGGTTTTTGTTGGGTTCTTGTTGTTCATCATGGTGGAAAAGGGTAAATTGTGGGTATTGGAGAACATCAGGTAGGTTTAGGGGGACTTTTGGGGTGGATCAACGGCTTTTAGGGTTTTCTTTCGGTTTTGGGGGTGATCCCGCTTTTTTTTGTGGTGTTTTTGACGTGTTTTGGGGTTTCCGTTGCGTTTCGTTGATTTCCTAATGTGTTTTAAGTTTGTTGGGAGTGGACTTTGGGATTTGGAGAACATCAGGTAGGTTTAGTGTGTTTTTGGGGTGGATCTATGTTTTTTGGGGTTTTCTTTCTTTTTTAGGGGTTATCCTGTTCTTGTTTGGGGTGTTTTCGACTTGTTTTGGGGTCTCCGTTGGGTTTTAGTTGGATTCTCGTTGGTCGTTAGGGTAAATGGGAGTGGATTGTGGGTTTTGAAGAAGATCAGGTGAGTTTAGGGTGGTTTTGCGGGGAAATTCATAGTGTTTGGTGTTTTTTCTTCTGATCCAGTTCTTTTCTGGGGTGTTTTTGAGGTGTTTTTGGGGTTTCCGTTGGGTTTCGTTGAGTTCCTAATGGGTTTTATGGTGGTTGGGAGTGGACATTTGGATTTGGAGAACATCAGGTACGTTTAGAGTGGTTTTGGGATTGGATCCGTGCTTTTTGGGGTTTTCTTTCGTTTTTGGGGGTGATCCTATTCTTGTTTGGGGTGTTTTGGACGTGTTTTGGGTTCTCTGTTGGGTTTCGTTGTGTTTTCCGTGGTCATCATGGTGGAAAAGTGTAAATTGTGGGTTTTGGAGAACATCAGGTAGATTTAGGGTGTTTTTGGGGTGGATCTATGTTTTTTGGGGATTTTCTTCCAGTTTTGGGGGTGATTCCGTTCTTGTTTGGGGTGTTTTTGACGTGTTTTGTGGTCTCTGTTTTGTTTCGTTGTGTTTTCCTTGTTCATTTTGGTGGAAAAGGCTGAATAGTGGGTTTTGGAGAACATCAGGTAGGTTTAGGGTGGTTTTGGGATTTGATCCGTGCTTTTTGGGGATTTTGTTCCAGTTTTGGGGGTGATTCCGTTCTTGTTTGTGGTGTTTTTGATGTGTTTTGGGTTCTCCGTTGGGTTTCGTTGGGTTTTCCGTTGGCATCATGGTGGAAAGGGTAAATTGTGGGTTTTGGAGAACATCAGGTAGGTTTAGGGGGACTTTTGGGGTGGATTCATGGTATTTGTTTTTTTTTTTTTCTGTTTTTCTGGGGTGATCCCGTTCTTTTTGGGTGTGTTTTTGATGTGTTTTGGGGTCTCCGTTGGGTTTTGTTGGGTTCTTGTTGGTCATCATGTTGGAAAAGTGTAAATTGTGGGTTTTGGAGAATATCAGGTGAGTTTAAGTTTTTCTGGGTGGTGAATCTATGGTTTTGGTTGAATTCTTCTGTTTTTTTTTAGCGTTTTCTTCTGTTTTTGGGGTGGTCCCATTCTTGTTTGGGGTGTTTTTGACATATTTTGGGGTCTCCGTTGGTTTTTGTTGGGTTCTTGTTGTTCATCATGGTGGAAAAGGGTAAATTGTGGGTATTGGAGAACATCAGGTAGGTTTAGGGGGACTTTTGGGGTGGATCAACGGCTTTTAGGGTTTTCTTTCGGTTTTGGGGGTGATCCCGCTTTTTTTTGTGGTGTTTTTGACGTGTTTTGGGGTTTCCGTTGCGTTTCGTTGATTTCCTAATGTGTTTTAAGTTTGTTGGGAGTGGACTTTGGGATTTGGAGAACATCAGGTAGGTTTAGTGTGTTTTTGGGGTGGATCTATGTTTTTTGGGGTTTTCTTTCTTTTTTAGGGGTTATCCTGTTCTTGTTTGGGGTGTTTTCGACTTGTTTTGGGGTCTCCGTTGGGTTTTAGTTGGATTCTCGTTGGTCGTTAGGGTAAATGGGAGTGGATTGTGGGTTTTGAAGAAGATCAGGTGAGTTTAGGGTGGTTTTGCGGGGAAATTCATAGTGTTTGGTGTTTTTTCTTCTGATCCAGTTCTTTTCTGGGGTGTTTTTGAGGTGTTTTTGGGGTTTCCGTTGGGTTTCGTTGAGTTCCTAATGGGTTTTATGGTGGTTGGGAGTGGACATTTGGATTTGGAGAACATCAGGTACGTTTAGAGTGGTTTTGGGATTGGATCCGTGCTTTTTGGGGTTTTCTTTCGTTTTTGGGGGTGATCCTGTTCTTGTTTGGGGTGTTTTGGACGTGTTTTGGGTTCTCCGTTGGGTTTCGTTGTGTTTTCCGTGGTCATCATGGTGGAAAAGTGTAAATTGTGGGTTTTGGAGAACATCAGGTAGGTTTAGGGTGTTTTTTGGGGTGGATCTATGTTTTTGGGGGATTTTCTTCCAGTTTTGGGGGTGATTCCGTTCTTGTTTGGGGTGTTTTTGACGTGTTTTGTGGTCTCTGTTTTGTTTCGTTGTGTTTTCCTTGTTCATTTTGGTGGAAAAGGCTGAATAGTGGGTTTTGGAGAACATCAGGTAGGTTTAGGGTGGTTTTGGGATTTGATCCGTGCTTTTTGGGGATTTTGTTCCAGTTTTGGGGGTGATTCCGTTCTTGTTTGTGGTGTTTTTGATGTGTTTTGGGTTCTCCGTTGGGTTTCGTTGGGTTTTCCGTTGGCATCATGGTGGAAAAGGGTAAATTGTGGGTTTTGGAGAACATCAGGTAGGTTTAGGGGGACTTTTGGGGTGGATTCATGGTATTTGTTTTTTTTTTTTTTCTGTTTTTCTGGGGTGATCCCGTTCTTTTTTGGTGTGTTTTTGATGTGTTTTGGGGTCTCCGTTGGGTTTTGTTGGTTTCTTGTTGGTCATCATGTTGGAAAAGTGTAAATTGTGGGTTTTGGAGAATATCAGGTGAGTTTAAGTTTTTCTGGGTGGTGAATCTATGGTTTTGGTTGAATTCTTCTGTTTTTTTTTAGCGTTTTCTTCTGTTTTTGGGGTGGTCCCATTCTTGTTTGGGGTGTTTTTGACATATTTTGGGGTCTCCGTTGGTTTTTGTTGGGTTCTTGTTGTTCATCATGGTGGAAAAGGGTAAATTGTGGGTATTGGAGAACATCAGGTAGGTTTAGGGGGACTTTTGGGGTGGATCAACGGCTTTTAGGGTTTTCTTTCGGTTTTGGGGGTGATCCCGCTTTTTTTTGTGGTGTTTTTGACGTGTTTTGGGGTTTCCGTTGCGTTTCGTTGATTTCCTAATGTGTTTTAAGTTTGTTGGGAGTGGACTTTGGGATTTGGAGAACATCAGGTAGGTTTAGTGTGTTTTTGGGGTGGATCTATGTTTTTTGGGGTTTTCTTTCTTTTTTAGGGGTTATCCTGTTCTTGTTTGGGGTGTTTTCGACTTGTTTTGGGGTCTCCGTTGGGTTTTAGTTGGATTCTCGTTGGTCGTTAGGGTAAATGGGAGTGGATTGTGGGTTTTGAAGAAGATCAGGTGAGTTTAGGGTGGTTTTGCGGGGAAATTCATAGTGTTTGGTGTTTTTTCTTCTGATCCAGTTCTTTTCTGGGGTGTTTTTGAGGTGTTTTTGGGGTTTCCGTTGGGTTTCGTTGAGTTCCTAATGGGTTTTATGGTGGTTGGGAGTGGACATTTGGATTTGGAGAACATCAGGTACGTTTAGAGTGGTTTTGGGATTGGATCCGTGCTTTTTGGGGTTTTCTTTCGTTTTTGGGGGTGATCCTGTTCTTGTTTGGGGTGTTTTGGACGTGTTTTGGGTTCTCCGTTGGGTTTCGTTGTGTTTTCCGTGGTCATCATGGTGGAAAAGTGTAAATTGTGGGTTTTGGAGAACATCAGGTAGGTTTACTGTCTTTTTGGGGTGGATCTATGTTTTTGGGGGATTTTCTTCCAGTTTTGGGGGTGATTCCGTTCTTGTTTGGGGTGTTTTTGACGTGTTTTGTGGTCTCTGTTTTGTTTCGTTGTGTTTTCCTTGTTCATTTTGGTGGAAAAGGCTGAATAGTGGGTTTTGGAGAACATCAGGTAGGTTTAGGGTGGTTTTGGGATTTGATCCGTGCTTTTTGGGGATTTTGTTCCAGTTTTGGGGGTGATTCCGTTCTTGTTTGTAGTGTTTTTGATGTGTTTTGGGTTCTCCGTTGGGTTTCGTTGGGTTTTCCGTTGGCATCATGGTGGAAAAGGGTAAATTGTGGGTTTTGGAGAACATCAGGTAGGTTTAGGGGGACTTTTGGGGTGGATTCAGGGTATTTGTTTTTTTTTTTTTCTGTTTTTCTGGGGTGATCCCGTTCTTTTTTGGTGTGTTTTTGATGTGTTTTGGGGTCTCCGTTGGGTTTTGTTGGGTTCTTGTTGGTCATCATGTTGGAAAAGTGTAAATTGTGGGTTTTGGAGAATATCAGGTGAGTTTAAGTTTTTCTGGGTGGTGAATCTATGGTTTTGGTTGAATTCTTCTGTTTTTTTTTAGCGTTTTCTTCTGTTTTTGGGGTGGTCCCATTCTTGTTTGGGGTGTTTTTGACATATTTTGGGGTCTCCGTTTGTTTTTGTTGGGTTCTTGTTGTTCATCATGGTGGAAAAGGGTAAATTGTGGGTATTGGAGAACATCAGGTAGGTTTAGGGGGACTTTTGGGGTGGATCAACGGCTTTTAGGGTTTTCTTTCGGTTTTGGGGGTGATCCCGCTTTTTTTTGTGGTGTTTTTGACGTGTTTTGGGGTTTCCGTTGCGTTTCGTTGATTTCCTAATGTGTTTTAAGTTTGTTGGGAGTGGACTTTGGGATTTGGAGAACATCAGGTAGGTTTAGTGTGTTTTTGGGGTGGATCTATGTTTTTTGGGGTTTTCTTTCTTTTTTAGGGGTTATCCTGTTCTTGTTTGGGGTGTTTTCGACTTGTTTTGGGGTCTCCGTTGGGTTTTAGTTGGATTCTCGTTGGTCGTTAGGGTAAATGGGAGTGGATTGTGGGTTTTGAAGAAGATCAGGTGAGTTTAGGGTGGTTTTGCGGGGAAATTCATAGTGTTTGGTGTTTTTTCTTCTGATCCAGTTCTTTTCTGGGGTGTTTTTGAGGTGTTTTTGGGGTTTCCGTTGGGTTTCGTTGAGTTCCTAATGGGTTTTATGGTGGTTGGGAGTGGACATTTGGATTTGGAGAACATCAGGTACGTTTAGAGTGGTTTTGGGATTGGATCCGTGCTTTTTGGGGTTTTCTTTCGTTTTTGGGGGTGATCCTGTTCTTGTTTGGGGTGTTTTGGACGTGTTTTGGGTTCTCCGTTGGGTTTCGTTGTGTTTTCCGTGGTCATCATGGTGGAAAAGTGTAAATTGTGGGTTTTGGAGAACATCAGGTAGTTTTAGGGTGTTTTTTGGGGTGGATCTATGTTTTGGGGGGATTTTCTTCCAGTTTTGGGGGTGATTCCGTTCTTGTTTGGGGTGTTTTTGACGTGTTTTGTGGTCTCTGTTTTGTTTCGTTGTGTTTTCCTTGTTCATTTTGGTGGAAAAGGCTGAATAGTGGGTTTTGGAGAACATCAGGTAGGTTTAGGGTGGTTTTGGGATTTGATCCGTGCTTTTGGGGGATTTTGTTCCAGTTTTGGGGGTGATTCCGTTCTTGTTTGTGGTGTTTTTGATGTGTTTTGGGTTCTCCGTTGGGTTTCGTTGGGTTTTCCGTTGGCATCATGGTGGAAAAGGGTAAATTGTGGGTTTTGGAGAACATCAGGTAGGTTTAGGGGGACTTTTGGGGTGGATTCATGGTATTTGTTTTTTTTCTGTTTTTCTGGGGTGATCCCGTTCTTTTTGGGTGTGTTTTTGATGTGTTTTGGGGTCTCCGTTGGGTTTTGTTGGGTTCTTGTTGGTCATCATGTTGGAAAAGTGTAAATTGTGGGTTTTGGAGAATATCAGGTGAGTTTAAGTTTTTCTGGGTGGTGAATCTATGGTTTTGGTTGAATTCTTCTGTTTTTTTTTTTTTTTTTTTTTTTTTTTAGCGTTTTCTTCTGTTTTTGGGGTGGTCCCATTCTTGTTTGGGGTGTTTTTGACATATTTTGTGGTCTCCGTTGGTTTTTGTTGGGTTCTTGTTGTTCATCATGGTGAAAACGTGTAAATTGTGGGTATTGGAGAACATCAGGTAGGTTTAGGGGGACTTTTGGGGTGGATCAACGGCTTTTAGGGTTTTCTTTCGGTTTTGGGGGTGATCCCGCTTTTTTTTGTGGTGTTTTTGACGTGTTTTGGGGTTTCCGTTGCGTTTCGTTGATTTCCTAATGTGTTTTAAGTTTGTTGGGAGTGGACTTTGGGATTTGGAGAACATCAGGTAGGTTTAGTGTGTTTTTGGGGTGGATCTATGGTTTTGGGGGTTTTCTTTCTTTTTTAGGGATTATCCTGTTCTTGTTTGGGGTGTTTTCGACTTGTTTTGGGGTCTCCGTTGGGTTTTAGTTGGATTCTCGTTGGTCGTTAGGGTAAATGGGAGTGGATTGTGGGTTTTGAAGAAGATCAGGTGAGTTTAGGGTGGTTTTGCGGGGAAATTCATAGTGTTTGGTGTTTTTTCTTCTGATCCAGTTCTTTTCTGGGGTGTTTTTGAGGTGTTTTTGGGGTTTCCGTTGGGTTTTGTTGAGTTCCTAATGGGTTTTATGGTGGTTGGGAGTGGACATTTGGATTTGGAGAACATCAGGTACGTTTAGAGTGGTTTTGGGATTGGATCCGTGCTTTTTGGGGTTTTCTTTCGTTTTGGGGGGTGATCCTGTTCTTGTTTGGGGTGTTTTGGACGTGTTTTGGGTTCTCCGTTGGGTTTCGTTGTGTTTTCCGTGGTCATCATGGTGGAAAAGTGTAAATTGTGGGTTTTGGAGAACATCAGGTAGGTTTAGGGTGTTTTTTGGGGTGGATCTATGTTTTTGGGGGATTTTCTTCCAGTTTTGGGGGTGATTCCGTTCTTGTTTGGGGTGTTTTTGACGTGTTTTGTGGTCTCTGTTTTGTTTCGTTGTGTTTTCCTTGTTCATTTTGGTGGAAAAGGCTGAATAGTGGGTTTTGGAGAACATCAGGTAGGTTTAGGGTGGTTTTGGGATTTGATCCGTGCTTTTTGGGGATTTTGTTCCAGTTTTGGGGGTGATTCCGTTCTTGTTTGTAGTGTTTTTGATGTGTTTTGGGTTCTCCGTTGGGTTTCGTTGGGTTTTCCGTTGGCATCATGGTGGAAAAGGGTAAATTGTGGGTTTTGGAGAACATCAGGTAGGTTTAGGGGGACTTTTGGGGTGGATTCATGGTATTTGTTTTTTTTTTTTTTCTGTTTTTCTGGGTTGATCCCGTTCTTTTTTGGTGTGTTTTTGATGTGTTTTGGGGTCTCCGTTGGGTTTTGTTGGGTTCTTGTTGGTCATCATGTTGGAAAAGTGTAAATTGTGGGTTTTGGAGAATATCAGGTGAGTTTAAGTTTTTCTGGGTGGTGAATCTATGGTTTTGGTTGAATTCTTCTGGTTTTTTTTTAGCGTTTTCTTCTGTTTTTGGGGTGGTCCCATTCTTGTTTGGGGTGTTTTTGACATATTTTGGGGTCTCCGTTGGTTTTTGTTGGGTTCTTGTTGTTCATCATGGTGGAAAAGGGTAAATTGTGGGTATTGGAGAACATCAGGTAGGTTTAGGGGGACTTTTGGGGTGGATCAACGGCTTTTAGGGTTTTCTTTCGGTTTTGGGGGTGATCCCGCTTTTTTTTGTGGTGTTTTTGACGTGTTTTGGGGTTTCCGTTGCGTTTCGTTGATTTCCTAATGTGTTTTAAGTTTGTTGGGAGTGGACTTTGGGATTTGGAGAACATCAGGTAGGTTTAGTGTGTTTTTGGGGTGGATCTATGTTTTTTGGGGTTTTCTTTCTTTTTTAGGGGTTATCCTGTTCTTGTTTGGGGTGTTTTCGACTTGTTTTGGGGTCTCCGTTGGGTTTTAGTTGGATTCTCGTTGGTCGTTAGGGTAAATCGGAGTGGATTGTGGGTTTTGAAGAAGATCAGGTGAGTTTAGGGTGGTTTTGCGGGGAAATTCATAGTGTTTGGTGTTTTTTCTTCTGATCCAGTTCTTTTCTGGGGTGTTTTTGAGGTGTTTTTGGGGTTTCCGTTGGGTTTCGTTGAGTTCCTAATGGGTTTTATGGTGGTTGGGAGTGGACATTTGGATTTGGAGAACATCAGGTACGTTTAGAGTGGTTTTGGGATTGGATCCGTGCTTTTTGGGGTTTTCTTTCGTTTTTGGGGGTGATCCTGTTCTTGTTTGGGGTGTTTTGGACGTGTTTTGGGTTCTCCGTTGGGTTTCGTTGTGTTTTCCGTGGTCATCATGGTGGAAAAGTGTAAATTGTGGGTTTTGGAGAACATCAGGTAGGTTTAGGGTGTTTTTTTGGGGTGGATCTATGTTTTTGGGGGATTTTCTTCCAGTTTTGGGGGTGATTCCGTTCTTGTTTGGGGTGTTTTTGACGTGTTTTGTGGTCTCTGTTTTGTTTCGTTGTGTTTTCCTTGTTCATTTTGGTGGAAAAGGCTGAATAGTGGGTTTTGGAGAACATCAGGTAGGTTTAGGGTGGTTTTGGGATTTGATCCGTGCTTTTTGGGGATTTTGTTCCAGTTTTGGGGGTGATTCCGTTCTTGTTTGTGGTGTTTTTGATGTGTTTTGGGTTCTCCGTTGGGTTTCGTTGGGTTTTCCGTTGGCATCATGGTGGAAAAGGGTAAATTGTGGGTTTTGGAGAACATCAGGTAGGTTTAGGGGGACTTTTGGGGTGGATTCATGGTATTTGTTTTTTTTTTTTCTGTTTTTCTGGGGTGATCCCGTTCTTTTTTGGTGTGATTTGATGTGTTTTGGGGTCTCCGTTGGGTTTTGTTGGGTTCTTGTTGGTCATCATGTTGGAAAAGTGTAAATTGTGGGTTTTGGAGAATATCAGGTGAGTTTAAGTTTTTCTGGGTGGTGAATCTATGGTTTTGGTTGAATTCTTCTGTTTTTTTTTAGCGTTTTCTTCTGTTTTTGGGGTGGTCCCATTCTTGTTTGGGGTGTTTTTGACATATTTTGGGGTCTCCGTTGGTTTTTGTTGGGTTCTTGTTGTTCATCATGGTGGAAAAGGGTAAATTGTGGGTATTGGAGAACATCAGGTAGGTTTAGGGGGACTTTTGGGGTGGATCAACGGCTTTTAGGGTTTTCTTTCGGTTTTGGGGGTGATCCCGCTTTTTTTTTGTGGTGTTTTTGACGTGTTTTGGGGTTTCCGTTGCGTTTCGTTGATTTCCTAATGTGTTTTAAGTTTGTTGGGAGTGGACTTTGGGATTTGGAGAACATCAGGTAGGTTTAGTGTGTTTTTGGGGTGGATCTATGGTTTTTGGGGTTTTCTTTCTTTTTTAGGGGTTATCCTGTTCTTGTTTGGGGTGTTTTCGACTTGTTTTGGGGTCTCCGTTGGGTTTTAGTTGGATTCTCGTTGGTCGTTAGGGTAAATGGGAGTGGATTGTGGGTTTTGAAGAAGATCAGGTGAGTTTAGGGTGGTTTTGCGGGGAAATTCATAGTGTTTGGTGTTTTTTCTTCTGATCCAGTTCTTTTCTGGGGTGTTTTTGAGGTGTTTTTGGGGTTTCCGTTGGGTTTCGTTGAGTTCCTAATGGGTTTTATGGTGGTTGGGAGTGGACATTTGGATTTGGAGAACATCAGGTACGTTTAGAGTGGTTTTGGGATTGGATCCGTGCTTTTTGGGGTTTTCTTTCGTTTTTGGGGGTGATCCTGTTCTTGTTTGGGGTGTTTTGGACGTGTTTTGGGTTCTCCGTTGGGTTTCGTTGTGTTTTCCGTGGTCATCATGGTGGAAAAGTGTAAATTGTGGGTTTTGGAGAACATCAGGTAGATTTAAGGTGTTTTTGGGGTGGATCTATGTTTTTGGGGGATTTTCTTCCAGTTTTGGGGGTGATTCCGTTCTCGTTTGGGGTGTTTTTGACGTGTTTTGTGGTCTCTGTTTTGTTTCGTTGTGTTTTCCTTGTTCATTTTGGTGGAAAAGGCTGAATAGTGGGTTTTGGAGAACATCAGGTAGGTTTAGGGTGGTTTTGGGATTTGATCCGTGCTTTTTGGGGATTTTGTTCCAGTTTTGGGGGTGATTCCGTTCTTGTTTGTGGTGTTTTTGATGTGTTTTGGGTTCTCCGTTGGGTTTCGTTGGGTTTTCCGTTGGCATCATGGTGGAAAAGGGTAAATTGTGGGTTTTGGAGAACATCAGGTAGGTTTAGGGGGACTTTTGGGGTGGATTCATGGTATTTGTTTTTTTTTTCTGTTTTTCTGGGGTGATCCCGTTCTTTTTTGGTGTGATTTGATGTGTTTTGGGGTCTCCGTTGGGTTTTGTTGGGTTCTTGTTGGTCATCATGTTGGAAAAGTGTAAATTGTGGGTTTTGGAGAACATCAGGTAGGTTTAGTGTGTTTTTGGGGTGGATCTATGGTTTTGGGGGTTTTCTTTCTTTTTTAGGGGTTATCCTGTTCTTGTTTGGGGTGTTTTCGACTTGTTTTGGGGTCTCCGTTGGGTTTTAGTTGGATTCTCGTTGGTCGTTAAGGTAAATGGGAGTGGATTGTGGGTTTTGAAGAAGATCAGGTGAGTTTAGGGTGGTTTTGCGGGGAAATTCATAGTGTTTGGTGTTTTTTCTTCTGATCCAGTTCTTTTTTGGGGTGTTTTTGAGGTGTTTTTGGGGTTTCCGTTGGGTTTCGTTGAGTTCCTAATGGGTTTTATGGTGGTTGGGAGTGGACATTTGGATTTGGAGAACATCAGGTACGTTTAGAGTGGTTTTGGGATTGGATCCGTGCTTTTTGGGGTTTTCTTTCGTTTTGGGGGGTGATCCTGTTCTTGTTTGGGGTGTTTTGGACGTGTTTTGGGTTCTCCGTTGGGTTTTGTTGGGTTTTCCGTGGTCATCATGCTGGAAAAGTGTAAATTGTTGGTTTTGGAGAACATCAGGTAGGTTTATGAGGACTTCTGGGGCAGATTCATGGTTTTTAGGGTTTTCTTCTGTTGTTTTTCTAGTGATCCAGTTGTTTTTGTCATGTTTTTGACGTGTTTTGGGGTCTCCGTTGGGTTTCATTGGGTTTTTCGTGGTCATCATGGTGGAAAAGTTTAAATTGTGGGTTTTGGAGAACATCAGGTAGATTTAGGGTGTTTTTTGGGTGGATCTATGGTTTTGGAGGATTTTGTTCCAGTTTTGGGGTGATCCAATTCTTTTTTGGGGTGTTTTGGACATGTTTTGGGTTCTCCGTTGGGTTTCGTTGTGTTTTCCGTGGTCATCATGGTGGAAAAGTGTAAATTGTGGGTTTTGGAGAACATCAAGTAGGTTTAGGGGGACTTTTGGGGTGGATTCATGGTATTTGGGGTTTTCTTCTGTTTTTTTTGGGGGGGTGATCGAATTCATTTTTGGGGTGTTTTTGACGTGTTTTGGGGTCTCTGTTGGGTTTTGCTGGGTTCTTGTTGGTCATCATGTTGGAAAAGTGTAAATTGTGGGTTTTGGAGAACATCAGGTAGGTTTACTGTCTTTTTGGGGTGGATCTATGTTTTTGGGGGATTTTCTTCCAGTTTTGGGGGTGATTCCGTTCTTGTTTGGGGTGTTTTTGACGTGTTTTGTGGTCTCTGTTTTGTTTCGTTGTGTTTTCCTTGTTCATTTTGGTGGAAAAGGCTGAATAGTGGGTTTTGGAGAACATCAGGTAGGTTTAGGGTGGTTTTGGGATTTGATCCGTGCTTTTTGGGGATTTTGTTCCAGTTTTGGGGGTGATTCCGTTCTTGTTTGTGGTGTTTTTGATGTGTTTTGGGTTCTCCGTTGGGTTTCGTTGGGTTTTCCGTTGGCATCATGGTGGAAAAGGGTAAATTGTGGGTTTTGGAGAACATCAGGTAGGTTTAGGGGGACTTTTGGGGTGGATTCATGGTATTTGTTTTTTTTTTCTGTTTTTCTGGGGTGATCCCGTTCTTTTTTGGTGTGTTTTTGATGTGTTTTGGGGTCTCCGTTGGGTTTTGTTGGGTTCTTGTTGGTCATCATGTTGGAAAAGTGTAAATTGTGGGTTTTGGAGAATATCAGGTGAGTTTAAGTTTTTCTGGGTGGTGAATCTATGGTTTTGGTTGAATTCTTCTGTTTTTTTAGCGTTTTCTTCTGTTTTTGGGGTGGTCCCATTCTTGTTTGGGGTGTTTTTGACATATTTTGGGGTCTCCGTTGGGTTTTGTTGGGTTCTTGTTGTTCATCATGGTGAAAACGTGTAAATTGTGGGTATTGGAGAACATCAGGTAGGTTTAGGGGGACTTTTGGGGTGGATCAACGGCTTTTAGGGTTTTCTTTCGGTTTTGGGGGTGATCCCGCTTTTTTTTGTGGTGTTTTTGACGTGTTTTGGGGTCTCCGTTGCGTTTCGTTGATTTCCTAATGTGTTTTAAGTTTGTTGGGAGTGGACTTTGGGATTTGGAGAACATCAGGTAGGTTTAGTGTGTTTTTGGGGTGGATCTATGTTTTTTGGGGTTTTCTTTCTTTTTTAGGGGTTATCCTGTTCTTGTTTGGGGTGTTTTCGACTTGTTTTGGGGTCTCCGTTGGGTTTTAGTTGGATTCTCGTTGGTCGTTAAGGTAAATGGGAGTGGATTGTGGGTTTTGAAGAAGATCAGGTGAGTTTAGGGTGGTTTTGCGGGGAAATTCATAGTGTTTGGTGTTTTTTCTTCTGATCCAGTTCTTTTTTGGGGTGTTTTTGAGGTGTTTTTGGGGTTTCCGTTGGGTTTCGTTGAGTTCCTAATGGGTTTTATGGTGGTTGGGAGTGGACATTTGGATTTGGAGAACATCAGGTACGTTTAGAGTGGTTTTGGGATTGGATCCGTGCTTTTTGGGGTTTTCTTTCGTTTTTGGGGGTGATCCTGTTCTTGTTTGGGGTGTTTTGGACGTGTTTTGGGTTCTCCGTTGGGTTTTGTTGGGTTTTCCGTGGTCATCATGCTGGAAAAGTGTAAATTGTTGGTTTTAGAGAACATCAGGTAGGTTTATGAGGACTTCTGGGGCAGATTCATGGTTTTTAGGGTTTTCTTCTGTTGTTTTTCTAGTGATCCAGTTGTTTTTGTCATGTTTTTGACGTGTTTTGGGGTCTCCGTTGGGTTTCATTGGGTTTTTCGTGGTCATCATGGTGGAAAAGTTTAAATTGTGGGTTTTGGAGAACATCAGGTAGATTTAGGGTGTTTTTGGAGTGGATCTATGGTTTTGGAGGATTTTGTTCCAGTTTTGGGGTGATCCAATTCTTTTTTGGGTTTTTTTGGACATGTTTTGGGTTCTCCGTTGGGTTTCGTTGTGTTTTCCGTGGTCATCATGGTGGAAAAGTGTAAATTGTGGGTTTTGGAGAACATCAGGTAGGTTTAGGGGGACTTTTGGGGTGGATTCATGGTATTTGGGGTTTTCTTCTGTTTTTTTTGGGGGGGTGATCGAATTCATTTTTGGGGTGTTTTTGACGTGTTTTGGGGTCTCTGTTGGGTTTTGCTGGGTTCTTGTTGGTCATCATGTTGGAAAAGTGTAAATTGTGGGTTTTGGAGAACATCAGGTAGATTTAGGGTGTTTTTTGGGTGGATCTATGGTTTTGGAGGATTTTGTTCCAGTTTTGGGGTGATCGAATTCTTTTTTGGGGTGTTTTGGACATGTTTTAGGTTCTCCGTTGGGTTTCTTTGTGTTTTCCGTGGTCATCATGTTGGAAAAGTGTAAATTGTGGGTTTTGGAGAACATCAGGTAGGTTTACTGTCTTTTTGGGGTGGATCTATGTTTTTGGGGGATTTTCTTCCAGTTTTGGGGGTGATTCCGTTCTTGTTTGGGGTGTTTTTGACGTGTTTTGTGGTCTCTGTTTTGTTTCGTTGTGTTTTCCTTGTTCATTTTGGTGGAAAAGGCTGAATAGTGGGTTTTGGAGAACATCAGGTAGGTTTAGGGTGGTTTTGGGATTTGATCCGTGCTTTTTGGGGATTTTGTTCCAGTTTTGGGGGTGATTCCGTTCTTGTTTGTGGTGTTTTTGATGTGTTTTGGGTTCTCCGTTGGGTTTCGTTGGGTTTTCCGTTGGCATCATGGTGGAAAAGGGTAAATTGTGGGTTTTGGAGAACATCAGGTAGGTTTAGGGGGACTTTTGGGGTGGATTCATGGTATTTGTTTTTTTTTTCTGTTTTTCTGGGGTGATCCCGTTCTTTTTTGGTGTGTTTTTGATGTGTTTTGGGGTCTCCGTTGGGTTTTGTTGGGTTCTTGTTGGTCATCATGTTGGAAAAGTGTAAATTGTGGGTTTTGGAGAATATCAGGTGAGTTTAAGTTTTTCTGGGTGGTGAATCTATGGTTTTGGTTGAATTCTTCTGTTTTTTTAGCGTTTTCTTCTGTTTTTGGGGTGGTCCCATTCTTGTTTGGGGTGTTTTTGACATATTTTGGGGTCTCCGTTGGGTTTTGTTGGGTTCTTGTTGTTCATCATGGTGAAAACGTGTAAATTGTGGGTATTGGAGAACATCAGGTAGGTTTAGGGGGACTTTTGGGGTGGATCAACGGCTTTTAGGGTTTTCTTTCGGTTTTGGGGGTGATCCCGCTTTTTTTTGTGGTGTTTTTGACGTGTTTTGGGGTTTCCGTTGCGTTTCGTTGATTTCCTAATGTGTTTTAAGTTTGTTGGGAGTGGACTTTGGGATTTGGAGAACATCAGGTAGGTTTAGTGTGTTTTTGGGGTGGATCTATGTTTTTTGGGGTTTTCTTTCTTTTTTAGGGGTTATCCTGTTCTTGTTTGGGGTGTTTTCGACTTGTTTTGGGGTCTCCGTTGGGTTTTAGTTGGATTCTCGTTGGTCGTTAAGGTAAATGGGAGTGGATTGTGGGTTTTGAAGAAGATCAGGTGAGTTTAGGGTGGTTTTGCGGGGAAATTCATAGTGTTTGGTGTTTTTTCTTCTGATCCAGTTCTTTTTTGGGGTGTTTTTGAGGTGTTTTTGGGGTTTCCGTTGGGTTTCGTTGAGTTCCTAATGGGTTTTATGGTGGTTGGGAGTGGACATTTGGATTTGGAGAACATCAGGTACGTTTAGAGTGGTTTTGGGATTGGATCCGTGCTTTTTGGGGTTTTCTTTCGTTTTGGGGGGTGATCCTGTTCTTGTTTGGGGTGTTTTGGACGTGTTTTGGGTTCTCCGTTGGGTTTTGTTGGGTTTTCCGTGGTCATCATGCTGGAAAAGTGTAAATTGTTGGTTTTGGAGAACATCAGGTAGGTTTATGAGGACTTCTGGGGCAGATTCATGGTTTTTAGGGTTTTCTTCTGTTGTTTTTCTAGTGATCCAGTTGTTTTTGTCATGTTTTTGACGTGTTTTGGGGTCTCCGTTGGGTTTCATTGGGTTTTTCGTGGTCATCATGGTGGAAAAGTTTAAATTGTGGGTTTTGGAGAACATCAGGTAGATTTAGGGTGTTTTTTGGGTGGATCTATGGTTTTGGAGGATTTTGTTCCAGTTTTGGGGTGATCGAATTCTTTTTTGGGGTGTTTTGGACATGTTTTGGGTTCTCCGTTGGGTTTCGTTGTGTTTTCCGTGGTCATCATGGTGGAAAAGTGTAAATTGTGGGTTTTGGAGAACATCAGGTAGGTTTAGGGGGACTTTTGGGGTGGATTCATGGTATTTGGGGTTTTCTTCTGTTTTTTTTTGGGGGGGTGATCGAATTCATTTTTGGGGTGTTTTTGACGTGTTTTGGGGTCTCCGTTGGGTTTTGCTGGGTTCTTGTTGGTCATCATGTTGGAAAAGTGTAAATTGCGGGTTTTGGAGAACATCAGGTAGGTTTACTGTCTTTTTGGGGTGGATCTATGTTTTTGGGGGATTTTCTTCCAGTTTTGGGGGTGATTCCGTTCTTGTTTGGGGTGTTTTGACGTGTTTTGTGGTCTCTGTTTTGTTTCGTTGTGTTTTCCTTGTTCATTTTGGTGGAAAAGGCTGAATAGTGGGTTTTGGAGAACATCAGGTAGGTTTAGGGTGGTTTTGGGATTTGATCCGTGCTTTTTGGGGATTTTGTTCCAGTTTTGGGGGTGATTCCGTTCTTGTTTGTGGTGTTTTTGATGTGTTTTGGGTTCTCCGTTGGGTTTCGTTGGGTTTTCCGTTGGCATCATGGTGGAAAAGGGTAAATTGTGGGTTTTGGAGAACATCAGGTAGTTTTAGGGGGACTTTTGGGGTGGATTCATGGTATTTGTTTTTTTTTTCTGTTTTTCTGGGGTGATCCCGTTCTTTTTTGGTGTGTTTTTGATGTGTTTTGGGGTCTCCGTTGGGTTTTGTTGGGTTCTTGTTGGTCATCATGTTGGAAAAGTGTAAATTGTGGGTTTTGGAGAATATCAGGTGAGTTTAAGTTTTTCTGGGTGGTGAATCTATGGTTTTGGTTGAATTCTTCTGTTTTTTTAGCGTTTTCTTCTGTTTTTGGGGTGGTCCCATTCTTGTTTGGGGTGTTTTTGACATATTTTGGGGTCTCCGTTGGGTTTTGTTGGGTTCTTGTTGTTCATCATGGTGAAAACGTGTAAATTGTGGGTATTGGAGAACATCAGGTAGGTTTAGGGGGACTTTTGGGGTGGATCAACGGCTTTTAGGGTTTTCTTTCGGTTTTGGGGGTGATCCCGCTTTTTTTTGTGGTGTTTTTGACGTGTTTTGGGGTTTCCGTTGCGTTTCGTTGATTTCCTAATGTGTTTTAAGTTTGTTGGGAGTGGACTTTGGGATTTGGAGAACATCAGGTAGGTTTAGTGTGTTTTTGGGGTGGATCTATGTTTTTTGGGGTTTTCTTTCTTTTTTAGGGGTTATCCTGTTCTTGTTTGGGGTGTTTTCGACTTGTTTTGGGGTCTCCGTTGGGTTTTAGTTGGATTCTCGTTGGTCGTTAAGGTAAATGGGAGTGGATTGTGGGTTTTGAAGAAGATCAGGTGAGTTTAGGGTGGTTTTGCGGGGAAATTCATAGTGTTTGGTGTTTTTTCTTCTGATCCAGTTCTTTTTTGGGGTGTTTTTGAGGTGTTTTTGGGGTTTCCGTTGGGTTTCGTTGAGTTCCTAATGGGTTTTATGGTGGTTGGGAGTGGACATTTGGATTTGGAGAACATCAGGTACGTTTAGAGTGGTTTTGGGATTGGATCCGTGCTTTTTGGGGTTTTCTTTCGTTTTGGGGGGTGATCCTGTTCTTGTTTGGGGTGTTTTGGACGTGTTTTGGGTTCTCCGTTGGGTTTTGTTGGGTTTTCCGTGGTCATCATGCTGGAAAAGTGTAAATTGTTGGTTTTGGAGAACATCAGGTAGGTTTATGAGGACTTCTGGGGCAGATTCATGGTTTTTAGGGTTTTCTTCTGTTGTTTTTCTAGTGATCCAGTTGTTTTTGTCATGTTTTTGACGTGTTTTGGGGTCTCCGTTGGGTTTCATTGGGTTTTTCGTGGTCATCATGTTGGAAAAGTGTAAATTGCGGGTTTTGGAGAACATCAGGTAGGTTTACTGTCTTTTTGGGGTGGATCTATGTTTTTGGGGGATTTTCTTCCAGTTTTGGGGGTGATTCCGTTCTTGTTTGGGGTGTTTTGACGTGTTTTGTGGTCTCTGTTTTGTTTCGTTGTGTTTTCCTTGTTCATTTTGGTGGAAAAGGCTGAATAGTGGGTTTTGGAGAACATCAGGTAGGTTTAGGGTGGTTTTGGGATTTGATCCGTGCTTTTTGGGGATTTTGTTCCAGTTTTGGGGGTGATTCCGTTCTTGTTTGTGGTGTTTTTGATGTGTTTTGGGTTCTCCGTTGGGTTTCGTTGGGTTTTCCGTTGGCATCATGGTGGAAAAGGGTAAATTGTGGGTTTTGGAGAACATCAGGTAGTTTTAGGGGGACTTTTGGGGTGGATTCATGGTATTTGTTTTTTTTTTCTGTTTTTCTGGGGTGATCCCGTTCTTTTTTGGTGTGTTTTTGATGTGTTTTGGGGTCTCCGTTGGGTTTTGTTGGGTTCTTGTTGGTCATCATGTTGGAAAAGTGTAAATTGTGGGTTTTGGAGAATATCAGGTGAGTTTAAGTTTTTCTGGGTGGTGAATCTATGGTTTTGGTTGAATTCTTCTTTTTTTTTTTATCGTTTTCTTCTGTTTTTGGGGTGGTCCCATTCTTGTTTGGGGTGTTTTTGACATATTTTGGGGTCTCCGTTGGTTTTTGTTGGGTTCTTGTTGTTCATCATGGTTGAAAAGGGTAAATTGTGGGTATTGGAGAACATCAGGTAGGTTTAGGGGGACTATTGGGGTGGATCAACGGCTTTTAGGGTTTTCTTTCGGTTTTGGGGGTGATCCCGCTTTTTTTTGTGGTGTTTTTGACGTGTTTTGGGGTTTCCGTTGCGTTTCGTTGATTTCCTAATGTGTTTTAAGTTTGTTGGGAGTGGACTTTGGGATTTGGAGAACATCAGGTAGGTTTAGTGTTTTTTTGGGGTGGATCTATGTTTTTTGGGGTTTTCTTTCTTTTTTAGGGGTTATCCTGTTCTTGTTTGGGGTGTTTTCGACTTGTTTTGGGGTCTCCGTTGGGTTTTAGTTGGATTCTCGTTGGTCGTTAAGGTAAATGGGAGTGGATTGTGGGTTTTGAAGAAGATCAGGTGAGTTTAGGGTGGTTTTGCGGGGAAATTCATAGTGTTTGGTGTTTTTTCTTCTGATCCAGTTCTTTTTTGGGGTGTTTTTGAGGTGTTTTTGGGGTTTCCGTTGGGTTTCGTTGAGTTCCTAATGGGTTTTATGGTGGTTGGGAGTGGACATTTGGATTTGGAGAACATCAGGTACGTTTAGAGTGGTTTTGGGATTGGATCCGTGCTTTTTGGGGTTTTCTTTCGTTTTGGGGGGTGATCCTGTTCTTGTTTGGGGTGTTTTGGACGTGTTTTGGGTTCTCCGTTGGGTTTTGTTGGGTTTTCCGTGGTCATCATGCTGGAAAAGTGTAAATTGTTGGTTTTGGAGAACATCAGGTAGGTTTATGAGGACTTCTGGGGCAGATTCATGGTTTTTAGGGTTTTCTTCTGTTGTTTTTCTAGTGATCCAGTTGTTTTTGTCATGTTTTTGACGTGTTTTGGGGTCTCCGTTGGGTTTCATTGGGTTTTTCGTGGTCATCATGGTGGAAAAGTTTAAATTGTGGGTTTTGGAGAACATCAGGTAGATTTAGGGTGTTTTTGGAGTGGATCTATGGTTTTGGGGGATTTTGTTCCAGTTTTGGGGTGATCCAATTCTTTTTTGGGGTTTTTTGGACATGTTTTGGGTTCTCCGTTGGGTTTCGTTGTGTTTTCCGTGGTCATCATGGTGGAAAAGTGTAAATTGTGGGTTTTGGAGAACATCAGGTAGGTTTAGGGGGACTTTTGGGGTGGATTCATGGTATTTGGGGTTTTCTTCTGTTTTTTTGGGGGGGGTGATCGAATTCATTTTTGGGGTGTTTTTGACGTGTTTTGGGGTCTCTGTTGGGTTTTGCTGGGTTCTTGTTGGTCATCATGTTGGAAAAGTGTAAATTGTGGGTTTTGGAGAACATCAGGTAGGTTTACTGTCTTTTTGGGGTGGATCTATGTTTTTGGGGGATTTTCTTCCAGTTTTGGGGGTGATTCCGTTCTTGTTTGGGGTGTTTTTGACGTGTTTTGTGGTCTCTGTTTTGTTTCGTTGTGTTTTCCTTGTTCATTTTGGTGGAAAAGGCTGAATAGTGGGTTTTGGAGAACATCAGGTAGGTTTAGGGTGGTTTTGGGATTTGATCCGTGCTTTTTGGGGATTTTGTTCCAGTTTTGGGGGTGATTCCGTTCTTGTTTGTGGTGTTTTTGATGTGTTTTGGGTTCTCTGTTGGGTTTCGTTGGGTTTTCCGTTGGCATCATGGTGGAAAAGGGTAAATTGTGGGTTTTGGAGAACATCAGGTAGGTTTAGGGGGACTTTTGGGGTGGATTCATGGTATTTGTTTTTTTTTTCTGTTTTTCTGGGGTGATCCCGTTCTTTTTTGGTGTGTTTTTGATGTGTTTTGGGGTCTCCGTTGGGTTTTGTTGGGTTCTTGTTGGTCATCATGTTGGAAAAGTGTAAATTGTGGGTTTTGGAGAATATCAGGTGAGTTTAAGTTTTTCTGGGTGGTGAATCTATGGTTTTGGTTGAATTCTTCTGTTTTTTTAGCGTTTTCTTCTGTTTTTGGGGTGGTCCCATTCTTGTTTGGGGTGTTTTTGGCATATTTTGGGGTCTCCGTTGGGTTTTGTTGGGTTCTTGTTGTTCATCATGGTGAAAACGTGTAAATTGTGGGTATTGGAGAACATCAGGTAGGTTTAGGGGGACTTTTGGGGTGGATCAACGGCTTTTAGGGTTTTCTTTCGGTTTTGGGGGTGATCCCGCTTTTTTTTGTGGTGTTTTTGACGTGTTTTGGGGTTTCCGTTGCGTTTCGTTGATTTCCTAATGTGTTTTAAGTTTGTTGGGAGTGGACTTTGGGATTTGGAGAACATCAGGTAGGTTTAGTGTGTTTTTGGGGTGGATCTATGTTTTTTGGGGTTTTCTTTCTTTTTTAGGGGTTATCCTGTTCTTGTTTGGGGTGTTTTCGACTTGTTTTGGGGTCTCCGTTGGGTTTTAGTTGGATTCTCGTTGGTCGTTAAGGTAAATGGGAGTGGATTGTGGGTTTTGAAGAAGATCAGGTGAGTTTAGGGTGGTTTTGCGGGGAAATTCATAGTGTTTGGTGTTTTTTCTTCTGATCCAGTTCTTTTTTGGGGTGTTTTTGAGGTGTTTTTGGGGTTTCCGTTGGGTTTCGTTGAGTTCCTAATGGGTTTTATGGTGGTTGGGAGTGGACATTTGGATTTGGAGAACATCAGGTACGTTTAGAGTGGTTTTGGGATTGGATCCGTGCTTTTTGGGGTTTTCTTTCGTTTTGGGGGGTGATCCTGTTCTTGTTTGGGGTGTTTTGGACGTGTTTTGGGTTCTCCGTTGGGTTTTGTTGGGTTTTCCGTGGTCATCATGCTGGAAAAGTGTAAATTGTTGGTTTTGGAGAACATCAGGTAGGTTTATGAGGACTTCTGGGGCAGATTCATGGTTTTTAGGGTTTTCTTCTGTTGTTTTTCTAGTGATCCAGTTGTTTTTGTCATGTTTTTGACGTGTTTTGGGGTCTCCGTTGGGTTTCATTGGGTTTTTCGTGGTCATCATGGTGGAAAAGTTTAAATTGTGGGTTTTGGAGAACATCAGGTAGATTTAGGGTGTTTTTGGAGTGGATCTATGGTTTTGGGGGATTTTGTTCCAGTTTTGGGGTGATCCAATTCTTTTTTGGGGTTTTTTGGACATGTTTTGGGTTCTCCGTTGGGTTTCGTTGTGTTTTCCGTGGTCATCATGGTGGAAAAGTGTAAATTGTGGGTTTTGGAGAACATCAGGTAGGTTTAGGGGGACTTTTGGGGTGGATTCATGGTATTTGGTGTTTTCTTCTGTTTTTTTTGGGGGGGTGATCAAATTCATTTTTGGGGTGTTTTTGACGGGTTTTGGGGTCTCTGTTGGGTTTTGCTGGGTTCTTGTTGGTCATCATGTTGGAAAAGTGTAAATTGTGGGTTTTGGAGAACATCAGGTAGATTTAGGGTGTTTTTTGGGTGGATCTATGGTTTTGGAGGATTTTGTTCCAGTTTTGGGGTGATCCAATTCTTTTTTGGGGTGTTTTGGACATGTTTTGGGTTCTCCGTTGGGTTTCGTTGTGTTTTCCGTGGTCATCATGGTGGAAAAGTGTAAATTGTGGGTTTTGGAGAACATCAGGTAGGTTTAGGGGGACTTTTGGGGTGGATTCATGGTATTTGGGGTTTTCTTCTGTTTTTTTTGGGGGGGTGATCGAATTCATTTTTGGGGTGTTTTTGACGTGTTTTGGGGTCTCCGTTGGGTTTTGCTGGGTTCTTGTTGGTCATCATGTTGGAAAAGTGTAAATTGCGGGTTTTGGAGAACATCAGGTAGGTTTACTGTCTTTTTGGGGTGGATCTATGTTTTTGGGGGATTTTCTTCCAGTTTTGGGGGTGATTCCGCTCTTGTTTGGGGTGTTTTTGACGTGTTTTGTGGTCTCTGTTTTGTTTCGTTGTGTTTTCCTTGTTCATTTTGGTGGAAAAGGCTGAATAGTGGGTTTTGGAGAACATCAGGTAGGTTTAGGGTGGTTTTGGGATTTGATCCGTGCTTTTTGGGGATTTTGTTCCAGTTTTGGGGGTGATTCCGTTCTTGTTTGTGGTGTTTTTGATGTGTTTTGGGTTCTCCGTTGGGTTTCGTTGGGTTTTCCGTTGGCATCATGGTGGAAAAGGGTAAATTGTGGGTTTTGGAGAACATCAGGTAGGTTTAGGGGGACTTTTGGGGTGGATTCATGGTATTTGTTTTTTTTTTTCTGTTTTTCTGGGGTGATCCCGTTCTTTTTTGGTGTGATTTGATGTGTTTTGGGGTCTCCGTTGGGTTTTGTTGGGTTCTTGTTGGTCATCATGTTGGAAAAGTGTAAATTGTGGGTTTTGGAGAACATCAGGTAGGTTTAGTGTGTTTTTGGTGTGGATCTATGGTTTTGGGGGTTTTCTTTCTTTTTTAGGGGTTATCCTGTTCTTGTTTGGGGTGTTTTCGACTTGTTTTGGGGTCTCCGTTGGGTTTTAGTTGGATTCTCGTTGGTCGTTAAGGTAAATGGGAGTGGATTGTGGGTTTTGAAGAAGATCAGGTGAGTTTAGGGTGGTTTTGCGGGGAAATTCATAGTGTTTGGTGTTTTTTCTTCTGATCCAGTTCTTTTTTGGGGTGTTTTTGAGGTGTTTTTGGGGTTTCCGTTGGGTTTCGTTGAGTTCCTAATGGGTTTTATGGTGGTTGGGAGTGGACATTTGGATTTGGAGAACATCAGGTACGTTTAGAGTGGTTTTGGGATTGGATCCGTGCTTTTTGGGGTTTTCTTTCGTTTTGGGGGGTGATCCTGTTCTTGTTTGGGGTGTTTTGGACGTGTTTTGGGTTCTCCGTTGGGTTTTGTTGGGTTTTCCGTGGTCATCATGCTGGAAAAGTGTAAATTGTTGGTTTTGGAGAACATCAGGTAGGTTTATGAGGACTTCTGGGGCAGATTCATGGTTTTTAGGGTTTTCTTCTGTTGTTTTTCTAGTGATCCAGTTGTTTTTGTCATGTTTTTGACGTGTTTTGGGGTCTCCGTTGGGTTTCATTGGGTTTTTCGTGGTCATCATGGTGGAAAAGTTTAAATTGTGGGTTTTGGAGAACATCAGGTAGATTTAGGGTGTTTTTGGAGTGGATCTATGGTTTTGGAGGATTTTGTTCCAGTTTTGGGGTGATCCAATTCTTTTTTGGGTTTTTTTGGACATGTTTTGGGTTCTCCGTTGGGTTTCGTTGTGTTTTCCGTGGTCATCATGGTGGAAAAGTGTAAATTGTGGGTTTTGGAGAACATCAGGTAGGTTTAGGGGGACTTTTGGGGTGGATTCATGGTATTTGGGGTTTTCTTCTGTTTTTTTTGGGGGGGTGATCGAATTCATTTTTGGGGTGTTTTTGACGTGTTTTGGGGTCTCTGTTGGGTTTTGCTGGGTTCTTGTTGGTCATCATGTTGGAAAAGTGTAAATTGTGGGTTTTGGAGAACATCAGGTAGGTTTACTGTCTTTTTGGGGTGGATCTATGTTTTTGGGGGATTTTCTTCCAGTTTTGGGGGTGATTCCGTTCTTGTTTGGGGTGTTTTTGACGTGTTTTGTGGTCTCTGTTTTGTTTCGTTGTGTTTTCCTTGTTCATTTTGGTGGAAAAGGCTGAATAGTGGGTTTTGGAGAACATCAGGTAGGTTTAGGGTGGTTTTGGGATTTGATCCGTGCTTTTTGGGGATTTTGTTCCAGTTTTGGGGGTGATTCCGTTCTTGTTTGTGGTGTTTTTGATGTGTTTTGGGGTCTCCGTTGGGTTTTGTTGGGTTCTTGTTGGTCATCATGTTGGAAAAGTGTTAATTGTGGGTTTTGGAGAATATCAGGTGAGTTTAAGTTTTTCTGGGTGGTGAATCTATGGTTTTGGTTGAATTCTTCTGTTTTTTTAGCGTTTTCTTCTGTTTTTGGGGTGGTCCCATTCTTGTTTGGGGTGTTTTTGACATATTTTGGGGTCTCCGTTGGGTTTTGTTGGGTTCTTGTTGTTCATCATGGTGAAAACGTGTAAATTGTGGGTATTGGAGAACATCAGGTAGGTTTAGGGGGACTTTTGGGGTGGATCAACGGCTTTTAGGGTTTTCTTTCGGTTTTGGGGGTGATCCCGCTTTTTTTTGTGGTGTTTTTGACGTGTTTTGGGGTTTCCGTTGCGTTTCGTTGATTTCCTAATGTGTTTTAAGTTTGTTGGGAGTGGACTTTGGGATTTGGAGAACATCAGGTAGGTTTAGTGTGTTTTTGGGGTGGATCTATGTTTTTTGGGGTTTTCTTTCTTTTTTAGGGGTTATCCTGTTCTTGTTTGGGGTGTTTTCGACTTGTTTTGGGGTCTCCGTTGGGTTTTAGTTGGATTCTCGTTGGTCGTTAAGGTAAATGGGAGTGGATTGTGGGTTTTGAAGAAGATCAGGTGAGTTTAGGGTGGTTTTGCGGGGAAATTCATAGTGTTTGGTGTTTTTTCTTCTGATCCAGTTCTTTTTTGGGGTGTTTTTGAGGTGTTTTTGGGGTTTCCGTTGGGTTTCGTTGAGTTCCTAATGGGTTTTATGGTGGTTGGGAGTGGACATTTGGATTTGGAGAACATCAGGTACGTTTAGAGTGGTTTTGGGATTGGATCCGTGCTTTTTGGGGTTTTCTTTCGTTTTGGGGGGTGATCCTGTTCTTGTTTGGGGTGTTTTGGACGTGTTTTGGGTTCTCCGTTGGGTTTTGTTGGGTTTTCCGTGGTCATCATGCTGGAAAAGTGTAAATTGTTGGTTTTGGAGAACATCAGGTAGGTTTATGAGGACTTCTGGGGCAGATTCATGGTTTTTAGGGTTTTCTTCTGTTGTTTTTCTAGTGATCCAGTTGTATTTGTCATGTTTTTGACGTGTTTTGGGGTCTCCGTTGGGTTTCATTGGGTTTTTCGTGGTCATCATGGTGGAAAAGTTTAAATTGTGGGTTTTGGAGAACATCAGGTAGATTTAGGGTGTTTTTTGGGTGGATCTATGGTTTTGGAGGATTTTGTTCCAGTTTTGGGGTGATCCAATTCTTTTTTGGGGTGTTTTGGACATGTTTTGGGTTCTCCGTTGGGTTTCGTTGTGTTTTCCGTGGTCATCATGGTGGAAAAGTGTAAATTGTGGGTTTTGGAGAACATCAGGTAGGTTTAGGGGGACTTTTGGGGTGGATTCATGGTATTTGGGGTTTTCTTCTGTTTTTTTTGGGGGGGTGATCGAATTCATTTTTGGGGTGTTTTTGACGTGTTTTGGGGTCTCCGTTGGGTTTTGCTGGGTTCTTGTTGGTCATCATGTTGGAAAAGTGTAAATTGCGGGTTTTGGAGAACATCAGGTAGGTTTACTGTCTTTTTGGGGTGGATCTATGTTTTTGGGGGATTTTCTTCCAGTTTTGGGGGTGATTCCGCTCTTGTTTGGGGTGTTTTTGACGTGTTTTGTGGTCTCTGTTTTGTTTCGTTGTGTTTTCCTTGTTCATTTTGGTGGAAAAGGCTGAATAGTGGGTTTTGGAGAACATCAGGTAGGTTTAGGGTGGTTTTGGGATTTGATCCGTGCTTTTTGGGGATTTTGTTCCAGTTTTGGGGGTGATTCCGTTCTTGTTTGTGGTGTTTTTGATGTGTTTTGGGTTCTCCGTTGGGTTTCGTTGGGTTTTCCGTTGGCATCATGGTGGAAAAGGGTAAATTGTGGGTTTTGGAGAACATCAGGTAGGTTTAGGGGGACTTTTGGGGTGGATTCATGGTATTTGTTTTTTTTTTTCTGTTTTTCTGGGGTGATCCCGTTCTTTTTTGGTGTGATTTGATGTGTTTTGGGGTCTCCGTTGGGTTTTGTTGGGTTCTTGTTGGTCATCATGTTGGAAAAGTGTAAATTGTGGGTTTTGGAGAACATCAGGTAGGTTTAGTGTGTTTTTGGTGTGGATCTATGGTTTTGGGGGTTTTCTTTCTTTTTTAGGGGTTATCCTGTTCTTGTTTGGGGTGTTTTCGACTTGTTTTGGGGTCTCCGTTGGGTTTTAGTTGGATTCTCGTTGGTCGTTAAGGTAAATGGGAGTGGATTGTGGGTTTTGAAGAAGATCAGGTGAGTTTAGGGTGGTTTTGCGGGGAAATTCATAGTGTTTGGTGTTTTTTCTTCTGATCCAGTTCTTTTTTGGGGTGTTTTTGAGGTGTTTTTGGGGTTTCCGTTGGGTTTCGTTGAGTTCCTAATGGGTTTTATGGTGGTTGGGAGTGGACATTTGGATTTGGAGAACATCAGGTACGTTTAGAGTGGTTTTGGGATTGGATCCGTGCTTTTTGGGGTTTTCTTTCGTTTTGGGGGGTGATCCTGTTCTTGTTTGGGGTGTTTTGGACGTGTTTTGGGTTCTCCGTTGGGTTTTGTTGGGTTTTCCGTGGTCATCATGCTGGAAAAGTGTAAATTGTTGGTTTTGGAGAACATCAGGTAGGTTTATGAGGACTTCTGGGGCAGATTCATGGTTTTTAGGGTTTTCTTCTGTTGTTTTTCTAGTGATCCAGTTGTTTTTGTCATGTTTTTGACGTGTTTTGGGGTCTCCGTTGGGTTTCATTGGGTTTTTCGTGGTCATCATGGTGGAAAAGTTTAAATTGTGGGTTTTGGAGAACATCAGGTAGATTTAGGGTGTTTTTGGAGTGGATCTATGGTTTTGGAGGATTTTGTTCCAGTTTTGGGGTGATCCAATTCTTTTTTGGGTTTTTTTGGACATGTTTTGGGTTCTCCGTTGGGTTTCGTTGTGTTTTCCGTGGTCATCATGGTGGAAAAGTGTAAATTGTGGGTTTTGGAGAACATCAGGTAGGTTTAGGGGGACTTTTGGGGTGGATTCATGGTATTTGGGGTTTTCTTCTGTTTTTTTTGGGGGGGTGATCGAATTCATTTTTGGGGTGTTTTTGACGTGTTTTGGGGTCTCTGTTGGGTTTTGCTGGGTTCTTGTTGGTCATCATGTTGGAAAAGTGTAAATTGTGGGTTTTGGAGAACATCAGGTAGGTTTACTGTCTTTTTGGGGTGGATCTATGTTTTTGGGGGATTTTCTTCCAGTTTTGGGGGTGATTCCGTTCTTGTTTGGGGTGTTTTTGACGTGTTTTGTGGTCTCTGTTTTGTTTCGTTGTGTTTTCCTTGTTCATTTTGGTGGAAAAGGCTGAATAGTGGGTTTTGGAGAACATCAGGTAGGTTTAGGGTGGTTTTGGGATTTGATCCGTGCTTTTTGGGGATTTTGTTCCAGTTTTGGGGGTGATTCCGTTCTTGTTTGTGGTGTTTTTGATGTGTTTTGGGTTCTCCGTTGGGTTTCGTTGGGTTTTCCGTTGGCATCATGGTGGAAAAGGGTAAATTGTGGGTTTTGGAGAACATCAGGTAGGTTTAGGGGGACTTTTGGGGTGGATTCATGGTATTTGTTTTTTTTTTCTGTTTTTCTGGGGTGATCCCGTTCTTTTTTGGTGTGTTTTTGATGTGTTTTGGGGTCTCCGTTGGGTTTTGTTGGGTTCTTGTTGGTCATCATGTTGGAAAAGTGTTAATTGTGGGTTTTGGAGAATATCAGGTGAGTTTAAGTTTTTCTGGGTGGTGAATCTATGGTTTTGGTTGAATTCTTCTGTTTTTTTAGCGTTTTCTTCTGTTTTTGGGGTGGTCCCATTCTTGTTTGGGGTGTTTTTGACATATTTTGGGGTCTCCGTTGGGTTTTGTTGGGTTCTTGTTGTTCATCATGGTGAAAACGTGTAAATTGTGGGTATTGGAGAACATCAGGTAGGTTTAGGGGGACTTTTGGGGTGGATCAACGGCTTTTAGGGTTTTCTTTCGGTTTTGGGGGTGATCCCGCTTTTTTTTGTGGTGTTTTTGACGTGTTTTGGGGTTTCCGTTGCGTTTCGTTGATTTCCTAATGTGTTTTAAGTTTGTTGGGAGTGGACTTTGGGATTTGGAGAACATCAGGTAGGTTTAGTGTGTTTTTGGGGTGGATCTATGTTTTTTGGGGTTTTCTTTCTTTTTTAGGGGTTATCCTGTTCTTGTTTGGGGTGTTTTCGACTTGTTTTGGGGTCTCCGTTGGGTTTTAGTTGGATTCTCGTTGGTCGTTAAGGTAAATGGGAGTGGATTGTGGGTTTTGAAGAAGATCAGGTGAGTTTAGGGTGGTTTTGCGGGGAAATTCATAGTGTTTGGTGTTTTTTCTTCTGATCCAGTTCTTTTTTGGGGTGTTTTTGAGGTGTTTTTGGGGTTTCCGTTGGGTTTCGTTGAGTTCCTAATGGGTTTTATGGTGGTTGGGAGTGGACATTTGGATTTGGAGAACATCAGGTACGTTTAGAGTGGTTTTGGGATTGGATCCGTGCTTTTTGGGGTTTTCTTTCGTTTTGGGGGGTGATCCTGTTCTTGTTTGGGGTGTTTTGGACGTGTTTTGGGTTCTCCGTTGGGTTTTGTTGGGTTTTCCGTGGTCATCATGCTGGAAAAGTGTAAATTGTTGGTTTTGGAGAACATCAGGTAGGTTTATGAGGACTTCTGGGGCAGATTCATGGTTTTTAGGGTTTTCTTCTGTTGTTTTTCTAGTGATCCAGTTGTATTTGTCATGTTTTTGACGTGTTTTGGGGTCTCCGTTGGGTTTCATTGGGTTTTTCGTGGTCATCATGGTGGAAAAGTTTAAATTGTGGGTTTTGGAGAACATCAGGTAGATTTAGGGTGTTTTTTGGGTGGATCTATGGTTTTGGAGGATTTTGTTCCAGTTTTGGGGTGATCCAATTCTTTTTTGGGGTGTTTTGGACATGTTTTGGGTTCTCCGTTGGGTTTCGTTGTGTTTTCCGTGGTCATCATGGTGGAAAAGTGTAAATTGTGGGTTTTGGAGAACATCAGGTAGGTTTAGGGGGACTTTTGGGGTGGATTCATGGTATTTGGGGTTTTCTTCTGTTTTTTTTGGGGGGGTGATCGAATTCATTTTTGGGGTGTTTTTGACGTGTTTTGGGGTCTCTGTTGGGTTTTGCTGGGTTCTTGTTGGTCATCATGTTGGAAAAGTGTAAATTGCGGGTTTTGGAGAACATCAGGTAGGTTTACTGTCTTTTTGGGGTGGATCTATGTTTTTGGGGGATTTTCTTCCAGTTTTGGGGGTGATTCCGTTCTTGTTTGGGGTGTTTTTGACGTGTTTTGTGGTCTCTGTTTTGTTTCGTTGTGTTTTCCTTGTTCATTTTGGTGGAAAAGGCTGAATAGTGGGTTTTGGAGAACATCAGGTAGGTTTAGGGTGGTTTTGGGATTTGATCCGTGCTTTTTGGGGATTTTGTTCCAGTTTTGGGGGTGATTCCGTTCTTGTTTGTGGTGTTTTTGATGTGTTTTGGGTTCTCCGTTGGGTTTCGTTGGGTTTTCCGTTGGCATCATGGTGGAAAAGGGTAAATTGTGGGTTTTGGAGAACATCAGGTAGGTTTAGGGGGACTTTTGGGGTGGATTCATGGTATTTGTTTTTTTTTTCTGTTTTTCTGGGGTGATCCCGTTCTTTTTTGGTGTGTTTTTGATGTGTTTTGGGGTCTCCGTTGGGTTTTGTTGGGTTCTTGTTGGTCATCATGTTGGAAAAGTGTAAATTGTGGGTTTTGGAGAATATCAGGTGAGTTTAAGTTTTTCTGGGTGGTGAATCTATGGTTTTGGTTGAATTCTTCTGTTTTTTTAGCGTTTTCTTCTGGTTTTGGGGTGGTCCCATTCTTTTTTGGGGTGTTTTTGACATATTTTGGGGTCTCCGTTGGGTTTTGTTGGGTTCTTGTTGTTCATCATGGTGAAAACGTGTAAATTGTGGGTATTGGAGAACATCAGGTAGGTTTAGGGGGACTTTTGGGGTGGATCAACGGCTTTTAGGGTTTTCTTTCGGTTTTGGGGGTGATCCCGCTTTTTTTTGTGGTGTTTTTGACGTGTTTTGGGGTTTCCGTTGCGTTTCGTTGATTTCCTAATGTGTTTTAAGTTTGTTGGGAGTGGACTTTGGGATTTGGAGAACATCAGGTAGGTTTAGTGTGTTTTGGGGGTGGATCTATGGTTTTTGGGGTTTTCTTTCTTTTTTAGGGGTTATCCTGTTCTTGTTTGGGGTGTTTTCGACTTGTTTTGGGGTCTCCGTTGGGTTTTAGTTGGATTCTCGTTGGTCGTTAAGGTAAATGGGAGTGGATTGTGGGTTTTGAAGAAGATCAGGTGAGTTTAGGGTGGGTTTGCGGGGAAATTCATAGTGTTTGGTGTTTTTTCTTCTGATCCAGTTCTTTTTTGGGGTGTTTTTGAGGTGTTTTTGGGGTTTCCGTTGGGTTTCGTTGAGTTCCTAATGGGTTTTATGGTGGTTGGGAGTGGACATTTGGATTTGGAGAACATCAGGTACGTTTAGAGTGGTTTTGGGATTGGATCCGTGCTTTTTGGGGTTTTCTTTCGTTTTGGGGGGTGATCCTGTTCTTGTTTGGGGTGTTTTGGACGTGTTTTGGGTTCTCCGTTGGGTTTTGTTGGGTTTTCCGTGGTCATCATGCTGGAAAAGTGTAAATTGTTGGTTTTGGAGAACATCAGGTAGGTTTATGAGGACTTCTGGGGCAGATTCATGGTTTTTAGGGTTTTCTTCTGTTGTTTTTCTAGTGATCCAGTTGTTTTTGTCATGTTTTTGACGTGTTTTGGGGTCTCCGTTGGGTTTCATTGGGTTTTTCGTGGTCATCATGGTGGAAAAGTTTAAATTGTGGGTTTTGGAGAACATCAGGTAGATTTAGGGTGTTTTTGGAGTGGATCTATGGTTTTGGGGGATTTTGTTCCAGTTTTGGGGTGATCCAATTCTTTTTTGGGGTTTTTTGGACATGTTTTGGGTTCTCCGTTGGGTTTCGTTGTGTTTTCCGTGGTCATCATGGTGGAAAAGTGTAAATTGTGGGTTTTGGAGAACATCAGGTAGGTTTAGGGGGACTTTTGGGGTGGATTCATGGTATTTGGGGTTTTCTTCTGTTTTTTTTGGGGGGGTGATCGAATTCATTTTTGGGGTGTTTTTGACGTGTTTTGGGGTCTCTGTTGGGTTTTGCTGGGTTCTTGTTGGTCATCATGTTGGAAAAGTGTAAATTGTGGGTTTTGAAGAACATCAGGTAGGTTTAGGGTGGTTTTGGGATTTGATCCGTGCTTTTTGGGGATTTTGTTCCAGTTTTGGGGGTGATTCCGTTCTTGTTTGTGGTGTTTTTGATGTGTTTTGGGTTCTCCGTTGGGTTTCGTTGGGTTTTCCGTTGGCATCATGGTGGAAAAGGGTAAATTGTGGGTTTTGGAGAACATCAGGTAGGTTTAGGGGGACTTTTGGGGTGGATTCATGGTATTTGTTTTTTTTTTGTTTTTCTGGGTTGATCCCGTTCTTTTTTGGTGTGTTTTTGATGTGTTTTGGGGTCTCCGTTGGGTTTTGTTGGGTTCTTGTTGGTCATCATGTTGGAAAAGTGTAAATTGTGGGTTTTGGAGAATATCAGGTGAGTTTAAGTTTTTCTGGGTGGTGAATCTATGGTTTTGGTTGAATTCTTCTGTTTTTTTAGCGTTTTCTTCTGTTTTTGGGGTGGTCCCATTCTTGTTTGGGGTGTTTTTGACATATTTTGGGGTCTCCGTTGGGTTTTGTTGGGTTCTTGTTGTTCATCATGGTGAAAACGTGTAAATTGTGGGTATTGGAGAACATCAGGTAGGTTTAGGGGGACTTTTGGGGTGGATCAACGGCTTTTAGGGTTTTCTTTCGGTTTTGGGGGTGATCCCGCTTTTTTTTGTGGTGTTTTTGACGTGTTTTGGGGTTTCCGTTGCGTTTCGTTGATTTCCTAATGTGTTTTAAGTTTGTTGGGAGTGGACTTTGGGATTTGGAGAACATCAGGTAGGTTTAGTGTGTTTTTGGGGTGGATCTATGTTTTTTGGGGTTTTCTTTCTTTTTTAGGGGTTATCCTGTTCTTGTTTGGGGTGTTTTCGACTTGTTTTGGGGTCTCCGTTGGGTTTTAGTTGGATTCTCGTTGGTCGTTAAGGTAAATGGGAGTGGATTGTGGGTTTTGAAGAAGATCAGGTGAGTTTAGGGTGGTTTTGCGGGGAAATTCATAGTGTTTGGTGTTTTTTCTTCTGATCCAGTTCTTTTTTGGGGTGTTTTTGAGGTGTTTTTGGGGTTTCCGTTGGGTTTCGTTGAGTTCCTAATGGGTTTTATGGTGGTTGGGAGTGGACATTTGGATTTGGAGAACATCAGGTACGTTTAGAGTGGTTTTGGGATTGGATCCGTGCTTTTTGGGGTTTTCTTTCGTTTTGGGGGGTGATCCTGTTCTTGTTTGGGGTGTTTTGGACGTGTTTTGGGTTCTCCGTTGGGTTTTGTTGGGTTTTCCGTGGTCATCATGCTGGAAAAGTGTAAATTGTTGGTTTTGGAGAACATCAGGTAGGTTTATGAGGACTTCTGGGGCAGATTCATGGTTTTTAGGGTTTTCTTCTGTTGTTTTTCTAGTGATCCAGTTGTTTTTGTCATGTTTTTGACGTGTTTTGGGGTCTCCGTTGGGTTTCATTGGGTTTTTCGTGGTCATCATGGTGGAAAAGTTTAAATTGTGGGTTTTGGAGAACATCAGGTAGATTTAGGGTGTTTTTTGGGTGGATCTATGGTTTTGGAGGATTTTGTTCCAGTTTTGGGGTGATCCAATTCTTTTTTGGGGTGTTTTGGACATGTTTTGGGTTCTCCGTTGGGTTTCGTTGTGTTTTCCGTGGTCATCATGGTGGAAAAGTGTAAATTGTGGGTTTTGGAGAACATCAGGTAGGTTTAGGGGGACTTTTGGGGTGGATTCATGGTATTTGGGGTTTTCTTCTGTTTTTTTTGGGGGGGTGATCGAATTCATTTTTGGGGTGTTTTTGACGTGTTTTGGGGTCTCTGTTGGGTTTTGCTGGGTTCTTGTTGGTCATCATGTTGGAAAAGTGTAAATTGCGGGTTTTGGAGAACATCAGGTAGGTTTACTGTCTTTTTGGGGTGGATCTATGTTTTTGGGGGATTTTCTTCCAGTTTTGGGGGTGATTCCGTTCTTGTTTGGGGTGTTTTTGACGTGTTTTGTGGTCTCTGTTTTGTTTCGTTGTGTTTTCCTTGTTCATTTTGGTGGAAAAGGCTGAATAGTGGGTTTTGGAGAACATCAGGTAGGTTTAGGGTGGTTTTGGGATTTGATCCGTGCTTTTTGGGGATTTTGTTCCAGTTTTGGGGGTGATTCCGTTCTTGTTTGTGGTGTTTTTGATGTGTTTTGGGTTCTCCGTTGGGTTTCGTTGGGTTTTCCGTTGGCATCATGGTGGAAAAGGGTAAATTGTGGGTTTTGGAGAACATCAGGTAGGTTTAGGGGGACTTTTGGGGTGGATTCATGGTATTTGTTTTTTTTTTCTGTTTTTCTGGGGTGATCCCGTTCTTTTTTGGTGTGTTTTTGATGTGTTTTGGGGTCTCCGTTGGGTTTTGTTGGGTTCTTGTTGGTCATCATGTTGGAAAAGTGTAAATTGTGGGTTTTGGAGAATATCAGGTGAGTTTAAGTTTTTCTGGGTGGTGAATCTATGGTTTTGGTTGAATTCTTCTGTTTTTTTAGCGTTTTCTTCTGGTTTTGGGGTGGTCCCATTCTTTTTTGGGGTGTTTTTGACATATTTTGGGGTCTCCGTTGGGTTTTGTTGGGTTCTTGTTGTTCATCATGGTGAAAACGTGTAAATTGTGGGTATTGGAGAACATCAGGTAGGTTTAGGGGGACTTTTGGGGTGGATCAACGGCTTTTAGGGTTTTCTTTCGGTTTTGGGGGTGATCCCGCTTTTTTTTGTGGTGTTTTTGACGTGTTTTGGGGTTTCCGTTGCGTTTCGTTGATTTCCTAATGTGTTTTAAGTTTGTTGGGAGTGGACTTTGGGATTTGGAGAACATCAGGTAGGTTTAGTGTGTTTTGGGGGTGGATCTATGGTTTTTGGGGTTTTCTTTCTTTTTTAGGGGTTATCCTGTTCTTGTTTGGGGTGTTTTCGACTTGTTTTGGGGTCTCCGTTGGGTTTTAGTTGGATTCTCGTTGGTCGTTAAGGTAAATGGGAGTGGATTGTGGGTTTTGAAGAAGATCAGGTGAGTTTAGGGTGGTTTTGCGGGGAAATTCATAGTGTTTGGTGTTTTTTCTTCTGATCCAGTTCTTTTTTGGGGTGTTTTTGAGGTGTTTTTGGGGTTTCCGTTGGGTTTCGTTGAGTTCCTAATGGGTTTTATGGTGGTTGGGAGTGGACATTTGGATTTGGAGAACATCAGGTACGTTTAGAGTGGTTTTGGGATTGGATCCGTGCTTTTTGGGGTTTTCTTTCGTTTTGGGGGGTGATCCTGTTCTTGTTTGGGGTGTTTTGGACGTGTTTTGGGTTCTCCGTTGGGTTTTGTTGGGTTTTCCGTGGTCATCATGCTGGAAAAGTGTAAATTGTTGGTTTTGGAGAACATCAGGTAGGTTTATGAGGACTTCTGGGGCAGATTCATGGTTTTTAGGGTTTTCTTCTGTTGTTTTTCTAGTGATCCAGTTGTTTTTGTCATGTTTTTGACGTGTTTTGGGGTCTCCGTTGGGTTTCATTGGGTTTTTCGTGGTCATCATGGTGGAAAAGTTTAAATTGTGGGTTTTGGAGAACATCAGGTAGATTTAGGGTGTTTTTGGAGTGGATCTATGGTTTTGGGGGATTTTGTTCCAGTTTTGGGGTGATCCAATTCTTTTTTGGGGTTTTTTGGACATGTTTTGGGTTCTCCGTTGGGTTTCGTTGTGTTTTCCGTGGTCATCATGGTGGAAAAGTGTAAATTGTGGGTTTTGGAGAACATCAGGTAGGTTTAGGGGGACTTTTGGGGTGGATTCATGGTATTTGGGGTTTTCTTCTGTTTTTTTTGGGGGGGTGATCGAATTCATTTTTGGGGTGTTTTTGACGTGTTTTGGGGTCTCTGTTGGGTTTTGCTGGGTTCTTGTTGGTCATCATGTTGGAAAAGTGTAAATTGTGGGTTTTGAAGAACATCAGGTAGGTTTAGGGTGGTTTTGGGATTTGATCCGTGCTTTTTGGGGATTTTGTTCCAGTTTTGGGGGTGATTCCGTTCTTGTTTGTGGTGTTTTTGATGTGTTTTGGGTTCTCCGTTGGGTTTCGTTGGGTTTTCCGTTGGCATCATGGTGGAAAAGGGTAAATTGTGGGTTTTGGAGAACATCAGGTAGGTTTAGGGGGACTTTTGGGGTGGATTCATGGTATTTGTTTTTTTTTTGTTTTTCTGGGTTGATCCCGTTCTTTTTTGGTGTGTTTTTGATGTGTTTTGGGGTCTCCGTTGGGTTTTGTTGGGTTCTTGTTGGTCATCATGTTGGAAAAGTGTAAATTGTGGGTTTTGGAGAATATCAGGTGAGTTTAAGTTTTTCTGGGTGGTGAATCTATGGTTTTGGTTGAATTCTTCTGTTTTTTTAGCGTTTTCTTCTGTTTTTGGGGTGGTCCCATTCTTGTTTGGGGTGTTTTTGACATATTTTGGGGTCTCCGTTGGGTTTTGTTGGGTTCTTGTTGTTCATCATGGTGAAAACGTGTAAATTGTGGGTATTGGAGAACATCAGGTAGGTTTAGGGGGACTTTTGGGGTGGATCAACGGCTTTTAGGGTTTTCTTTCGGTTTTGGGGGTGATCCCGCTTTTTTTTGTGGTGTTTTTGACGTGTTTTGGGGTTTCCGTTGCGTTTCGTTGATTTCCTAATGTGTTTTAAGTTTGTTGGGAGTGGACTTTGGGATTTGGAGAACATCAGGTAGGTTTAGTGTGTTTTTGGGGTGGATCTATGGTTTTGGGGGTTTTCTTTCTTTTTTAGGGGTTATCCTGTTCTTGTTTGGGGTGTTTTCGACTTGTTTTGGGGTCTCCGTTGGGTTTTAGTTGGATTCTCGTTGGTCGTTAAGGTAAATGGGAGTGGATTGTGGGTTTTGAAGAAGATCAGGTGAGTTTAGGGTGGTTTTGCGGGGAAATTCATAGTGTTTGGTGTTTTTTCTTCTGATCCAGTTCTTTTTTGGGGTGTTTTTGAGGTGTTTTTGGGGTTTCCGTTGGGTTTCGTTGAGTTCCTAATGGGTTTTATGGTGGTTGGGAGTGGACATTTGGATTTGGAGAACATCAGGTACGTTTAGAGTGGTTTTGGGATTGGATCCGTGCTTTTTGGGGTTTTCTTTCGTTTTGGGGGGTGATCCTGTTCTTGTTTGGGGTGTTTTGGACGTGTTTTGGGTTCTCCGTTGGGTTTTGTTGGGTTTTCCGTGGTCATCATGCTGGAAAAGTGTAAATTGTTGGTTTTGGAGAACATCAGGTAGGTTTATGAGGACTTCTGGGGCAGATTCATGGTTTTTAGGGTTTTCTTCTGTTGTTTTTCTAGTGATCCAGTTGTTTTTGTCATGTTTTTGACGTGTTTTGGGGTCTCCGTTGGGTTTCATTGGGTTTTTCGTGGTCATCATGGTGGAAAAGTTTAAATTGTGGGTTTTGGAGAACATCAGGTAGATTTAGGGTGTTTTTGGAGTGGATCTATGGTTTTGGGGGATTTTGTTCCAGTTTTGGGGTGATCCAATTCTTTTTTGGGGTTTTTTGGACATGTTTTGGGTTCTCCGTTGGGTTTCGTTGTGTTTTCCGTGGTCATCATGGTGGAAAAGTGTAAATTGTGGGTTTTGGAGAACATCAGGTAGGTTTAGGGGGACTTTTGGGGTGGATTCATGGTATTTGGTGTTTTCTTCTGTTTTTTGGGGGGGGTGATCGAATTCATTTTTGGGGTGTTTTTGACGTGTTTTGGGGTCTCTGTTGGGTTTTGCTGGGTTCTTGTTGGTCATCATGTTGGAAAAGTGTAAATTGTGGGTTTTGGAGAACATCAGGTAGATTTAGGGTGTTTTTTGGGTGGATCTATGGTTTTGGAGGATTTTGTTCCAATTTTGGGGTGATCCAATTCTTTTTTGGGGTGTTTTGGACATGTTTTGGGTTCTCCGTTGGGTTTCGTTGTGTTTTCCATGGTCATCATGGTGGAAAAGTGTAAATTGTGGGTTTTGGAGAACATCAGGTAGGTTTAGGGGGACTTTTGGGGTGGATTCATGGTATTTGGGGTTTTCTTCTGTTTTTTTTGGGGGGGTGATCGAATTCATTTTTGGGGTGTTTTTGACGTGTTTTGGGGTCTCCGTTGGGTTTTGCTGGGTTCTTGTTGGTCATCATGTTGGAAAAGTGTAAATTGCGGGTTTTGGAGAACATCAGGTAGGTTTACTGTCTTTTTGGGGTGGATCTATGTTTTTGGGGGATTTTCTTCCAGTTTTGGGGGTGATTCCACTCTTGTTTGGGGTGTTTTTGACGTGTTTTGTGGTCTCTGTTTTGTTTCGTTGTGTTTTCCTTGTTCATTTTGGTGGAAAAGGCTGAATAGTGGGTTTTGGAGAACATCAGGTAGGTTTAGGGTGGTTTTGGGATTTGATCCGTGCTTTTTGGGGATTTTGTTCCAGTTTTGGGGGTGATTCCGTTCTTGTTTGTAGTGTTTTTGATGTGTTTTGGGTTCTCCGTTGGGTTTCGTTGGGTTTTCCGTTGGCATCATGGTGGAAAAGGGTAAATTGTGGGTTTTGGAGAACATCAGGTAGGTTTAGGGGGACTTTTGGGGTGGATTCATGGTATTTGTTTTTTTTTTCTGTTTTTCTGGGGTGATCCCGTTCTTTTTTGGTGTGTTTTTGATGTGTTTTGGGGTCTCCGTTGGGTTTTGTTGGTTTCTTGTTGGTCATCATGTTGGAAAAGTGTAAATTGTGGGTTTTGGAGAATATCAGGTGAGTTTAAGTTTTTCTGGGTGGTGAATCTATGGTTTTGGTTGAATTCTTCTGTTTTTTTAGCGTTTTCTTCTGTTTTTGGGGTGGTCCCATTCTTTTTTGGGGTGTTTTTGACATATTTTGGGGTCTCCGTTGGGTTTTGTTGGGTTCTTGTTGTTCATCATGGTGGAAAAGGGTAAATTGTGGGTATTGGAGAACATCAGGTAGGTTTAGGGGGACTTTTGGGGTGGATCAACGGCTTTTAGGGTTTTCTTTCGGTTTTGGGGGTGATCCCGCTTTTTTTTTGTGGTGTTTTTGACGTGTTTTGGGGTTTCCGTTGCGTTTCGTTGATTTCCTAATGTGTTTTAAGTTTGTTGGGAGTGGACTTTGGGATTTGGAGAACATCAGGTAGGTTTAGTGTGTTTTTGGGGTGGATCTATGGTTTTGGGGGTTTTCTTTCTTTTTTAGGGGTTATCCTGTTCTTGTTTGGGGTGTTTTTGACTTGTTTTGGGGTCTCCGTTGGGTTTTAGTTGGATTCTCGTTGGTCGTTAAGGTAAATGGGAGTGGATTGTGGGTTTTGAAGAAGATCAGGTGAGTTTAGGGTGGTTTTGCGGGGAAATTCATAGTGTTTGGTGTTTTTTCTTCTGATCCAGTTCTTTTTTGGGGTGTTTTTGAGGTGTTTTTGGGGTTTCCGTTGGGTTTCGTTGAGTTCCTAATGGGTTTTATGGTGGTTGGGAGTGGACATTTGGATTTGGAGAACATCAGGTACGTTTAGAGTGGTTTGGGGATTGGATCCGTGCTTTTTGGGGTTTTCTTTCGTTTTGGGGGGTGATCCTGTTCTTGTTTGGGGTGTTTTGGACGTGTTTTGGGTTCTCCGTTGGGTTTTGTTGGGTTTTCCGTGGTCATCATGCTGGAAAAGTGTAAATTGTTGGTTTTGGAGAACATCAGGTAGGTTTATGAGGACTTCTGGGGCAGATTCATGGTTTTTAGGGTTTTCTTCTGTTGTTTTTCTAGTGATCCAGTTGTTTTTGTCATGTTTTTGACGTGTTTTGGGGTCTCCGTTGGGTTTCATTGGGTTTTTCGTGGTCATCATGGTGGAAAAGTTTAAATTGTGGGTTTTGGAGAACATCAGGTAGATTTAGGGTGTTTTTTGGGTGGATCTATGGTTTTGGAGGATTTTGTTCCAGTTTTGGGGTGATCCAATTCTTTTTTGGGGTGTTTTGGACATGTTTTGGGTTCTCCGTTGGGTTTCGTTGTGTTTTCCGTGGTCATCATGGTGGAAAAGTGTAAATTGTGGGTTTTGGAGAACATCAGGTAGGTTTAGGGGGACTTTTGGGGTGGATTCATGGTATTTGGGGTTTTCTTCTGTTTTTTTTGGGGGGGTGATCGAATTCATTTTTGGGGTGTTTTTGACGTGTTTTGGGGTCTCCGTTGGGTTTTGCTGGGTTCTTGTTGGTCATCATGTTGGAAAAGTGTAAATTGCGGGTTTTGGAGAACATCAGGTAGGTTTACTGTCTTTTTGGGGTGGATCTATGTTTTTGGGGGATTTTCTTCCAGTTTTGGGGGTGATTCCGCTCTTGTTTGGGGTGTTTTTGACGTGTTTTGTGGTCTCTGTTTTGTTTCGTTGTGTTTTCCTTGTTCATTTTGGTGGAAAAGGCTGAATAGTGGGTTTTGGAGAACATCAGGTAGGTTTAGGGTGGTTTTGGGATTTGATCCGTGCTTTTTGGGGATTTTGTTCCAGTTTTGGGGGTGATTCCGTTCTTGTTTGTGGTGTTTTTGATGTGTTTTGGGTTCTCCGTTGGGTTTCGTTGGGTTTTCCGTTGGCATCATGGTGGAAAAGGGTAAATTGTGGGTTTTGGAGAACATCAGGTAGGTTTAGGGGGACTTTTGGGGTGGATTCATGGTATTTGTTTTTTTTTTCTGTTTTTCTGGGGTGATCCCGTTCTTTTTTGGTGTGTTTTTGATGTGTTTTGGGGTCTCCGTTGGGTTTTGTTGGTTTCTTGTTGGTCATCATGTTGGAAAAGTGTAAATTGTGGGTTTTGGAGAATATCAGGTGAGTTTAAGTTTTTCTGGGTGGTGAATCTATGGTTTTGGTTGAATTCTTCTGTTTTTTTAGCGTTTTCTTCTGTTTTTGGGGTGGTCCCATTCTTTTTTGGGGTGTTTTTGACATATTTTGGGGTCTCCGTTGGGTTTTGTTGGGTTCTTGTTGTTCATCATGGTGAAAACGTGTAAATTGTGGGTATTGGAGAACATCAGGTAGGTTTAGGGGGACTTTTGGGGTGGATCAACGGCTTTTAGGGTTTTCTTTCGGTTTTGGGGGTGATCCCGCTTTTTTTTTGTGGTGTTTTTGACGTGTTTTGGGGTTTCCGTTGCGTTTCGTTGATTTCCTAATGTGTTTTAAGTTTGTTGGGAGTGGACTTTGGGATTTGGAGAACATCAGGTAGGTTTAGTGTGTTTTTGGGGTGGATCTATGGTTTTGGGGGTTTTCTTTCTTTTTTAGGGGTTATCCTGTTCTTGTTTGGGGTGTTTTCGACTTGTTTTGGGGTCTCCGTTGGGTTTTAGTTGGATTCTCGTTGGTCGTTAAGGTAAATGGGAGTGGATTGTGGGTTTTGAAGAAGATCAGGTGAGTTTAGGGTGGTTTTGCGGGGAAATTCATAGTGTTTGGTGTTTTTTCTTCTGATCCAGTTCTTTTTTGGGGTGTTTTTGAGGTGTTTTTGGGGTTTCCGTTGGGTTTCGTTGAGTTCCTAATGGGTTTTATGGTGGTTGGGAGTGGACATTTGGATTTGGAGAACATCAGGTACGTTTAGAGTGGTTTTGGGATTGGATCCGTGCTTTTTGGGGTTTTCTTTCGTTTTGGGGGGTGATCCTGTTCTTGTTTGGGGTGTTTTGGACGTGTTTTGGGTTCTCCGTTGGGTTTTGTTGTGTTTTCCGTGGTCATCATGCTGGAAAAGTGTAAATTGTTGGTTTTGGAGAACATCAGGTAGGTTTATGAGGACTTCTGGGGCAGATTCATGGTTTTTAGGGTTTTCTTCTGTTGTTTTTCTAGTGATCCAGTTGTTTTTGTCATGTTTTTGACGTGTTTTGGGGTCTCCGTTGGGTTTCATTGGGTTTTTCGTGGTCATCATGGTGGAAAAGTTTAAATTGTGGGTTTTGGAGAACATCAGGTAGATTTAGGGTGTTTTTTGGGTGGATCTATGGTTTTGGAGGATTTTGTTCCAGTTTTGGGGTGATCCAATTCTTTTTTGGGGTGTTTTGGACATGTTTTGGGTTCTCCGTTGGGTTTCGTTGTGTTTTCCGTGGTCATCATGGTGGAAAAGTGTAAATTGTGGGTTTTGGAGAACATCAGGTAGGTTTAGGGGGACTTTTGGGGTGGATTCATGGTATTTGGGGTTTTCTTCTGTTTTTTTTGGGGGGGTGATCGAATTCATTTTTGGGGTGTTTTTGACGTGTTTTGGGGTCTCCGTTGGGTTTTGCTGGGTTCTTGTTGGTCATCATGTTGGAAAAGTGTAAATTGCGGGTTTTGGAGAACATCAGGTAGGTTTACTGTCTTTTTGGGGTGGATCTATGTTTTTGGGGGATTTTCTTCCAGTTTTGGGGGTGATTCCGCTCTTGTTTGGGGTGTTTTTGACGTGTTTTGTGGTCTCTGTTTTGTTTCGTTGTGTTTTCCTTGTTCATTTTGGTGGAAAAGGCTGAATAGTGGGTTTTGGAGAACATCAGGTAGGTTTAGGGTGGTTTTGGGATTTGATCCGTGCTTTTTGGGGATTTTGTTCCAGTTTTGGGGGTGATTCCGTTCTTGTTTGTGGTGTTTTTGATGTGTTTTGGGTTCTCCGTTGGGTTTCGTTGGGTTTTCCGTTGGCATCATGGTGGAAAAGGGTAAATTGTGGGTTTTGGAGAACATCAGGTAGGTTTAGGGGGACTTTTGGGGTGGATTCATGGTATTTGTTTTTTTTTTCTGTTTTTCTGGGGTGATCCCGTTCTTTTTTGGTGTGTTTTTGATGTGTTTTGGGGTCTCCGTTGGGTTTTGTTGGTTTCTTGTTGGTCATCATGTTGGAAAAGTGTAAATTGTGGGTTTTGGAGAATATCAGGTGAGTTTAAGTTTTTCTGGGTGGTGAATCTATGGTTTTGGTTGAATTCTTCTGTTTTTTTAGCGTTTTCTTCTGTTTTTGGGGTGGTCCCATTCTTTTTTGGGGTGTTTTTGACATATTTTGGGGTCTCCGTTGGGTTTTGTTGGGTTCTTGTTGTTCATCATGGTGAAAACGTGTAAATTGTGGGTATTGGAGAACATCAGGTAGGTTTAGGGGGACTTTTGGGGTGGATCAACGGCTTTTAGGGTTTTCTTTCGGTTTTGGGGGTGATCCCGCTTTTTTTTTGTGGTGTTTTTGACGTGTTTTGGGGTTTCCGTTGCGTTTCGTTGATTTCCTAATGTGTTTTAAGTTTGTTGGGAGTGGACTTTGGGATTTGGAGAACATCAGGTAGGTTTAGTGTGTTTTTGGGGTGGATCTATGGTTTTGGGGGTTTTCTTTCTTTTTTAGGGGTTATCCTGTTCTTGTTTGGGGTGTTTTCGACTTGTTTTGGGGTCTCCGTTGGGTTTTAGTTGGATTCTCGTTGGTCGTTAAGGTAAATGGGAGTGGATTGTGGGTTTTGAAGAAGATCAGGTGAGTTTAGGGTGGTTTTGCGGGGAAATTCATAGTGTTTGGTGTTTTTTCTTCTGATCCAGTTCTTTTTTGGGGTGTTTTTGAGGTGTTTTTGGGGTTTCCGTTGGGTTTCGTTGAGTTCCTAATGGGTTTTATGGTGGTTGGGAGTGGACATTTGGATTTGGAGAACATCAGGTACGTTTAGAGTGGTTTTGGGATTGGATCCGTGCTTTTTGGGGTTTTCTTTCGTTTTGGGGGGTGATCCTGTTCTTGTTTGGGGTGTTTTGGACGTGTTTTGGGTTCTCCGTTGGGTTTTGTTGGGTTTTCCGTGGTCATCATGCTGGAAAAGTGTAAATTGTTGGTTTTGGAGAACATCAGGTAGGTTTATGAGGACTTCTGGGGCAGATTCATGGTTTTTAGGGTTTTCTTCTGTTGTTTTTCTAGTGATCCAGTTGTTTTTGTCATGTTTTTGACGTGTTTTGGGGTCTCCGTTGGGTTTCATTGGGTTTTTCGTGGTCATCATGGTGGAAAAGTTTAAATTGTGGGTTTTGGAGAACATCAGGTAGATTTAGGGTGTTTTTTGGGTGGATCTATGGTTTTGGAGGATTTTGTTCCAGTTTTGGGGTGATCCAATTCTTTTTTGGGGTGTTTTGGACATGTTTTGGGTTCTCCGTTGGGTTTCGTTGTGTTTTCCGTGGTCATCATGGTGGAAAAGTGTAAATTGTGGGTTTTGGAGAACATCAGGTAGGTTTAGGGGGACTTTTGGGGTGGATTCATGGTATTTGGGGTTTTCTTCTGTTTTTTTTGGGGGGGTGATCGAATTCATTTTTGGGGTGTTTTTGACGTGTTTTGGGGTCTCTGTTGGGTTTTGCTGGGTTCTTGTTGGTCATCATGTTGGAAAAGTGTAAATTGCGGGTTTTGGAGAACATCAGGTAGGTTTAGGGTGTTTTTTGGGGTGGATCTATGTTTTTGGGGGATTTTCTTCCAGTTTTGGGGGTGATTCCGTTCTTGTTTGGGGTGTTTTTGACGTGTTTTGTGGTCTCTGTTTTGTTTCGTTTTGTTTTCCTTGTTCATTTTGGTGGAAAAGGCTGAATAGTGGGTTTTGGAGAACATCAGGTAGGTTTAGGGTGGTTTTGGGATTTGATCCGTGCTTTTTGGGGATTTTGTTCCAGTTTTGGGGGTGATTCCGTTCTTGTTTGTGGTGTTTTTGATGTGTTTTGGGTTCTCCGTTGGGTTTCGTTGGGTTTTCCGTTGGCATCATGTTGGAAAAGTGTAAATTGTGGGTTTTGGAGAATATCAGGTGAGTTTAAGTTTTTCTGGGTGGTGAATCTATGGTTTTGGTTGAATTCTTCTGTTTTTTTAGCGTTTTCTTCTGTTTTTGGGGTGGTCCCATTCTTTTTTGGGGTGTTTTTGACATATTTTGGGGTCTCCGTTGGGTTTTGTTGGGTTCTTGTTGTTCATCATGGTGAAAACGTGTAAATTGTGGGTATTGGAGAACATCAGGTAGGTTTAGGGGGACTTTTGGGGTGGATCAACGGCTTTTAGGGTTTTCTTTCGGTTTTGGGGGTGATCCCGCTTTTTTTTGTGGTGTTTTTGACGTGTTTTGGGGTTTCCGTTGCGTTTCGTTGATTGCCTAATGTGTTTTAAGTTTGTTGGGAGTGGACTTTGGGATTTGGAGAACATCAGGTAGGTTTAGTGTGTTTTTGGGGTGGATCTATGGTTTTGGGGGTTTTCTTTCTTTTTTAGGGGTTATCCTGTTCTTGTTTGGGGTGTTTTCGACTTGTTTTGGGGTCTCCGTTGGGTTTTAGTTGGATTCTCGTTGGTCGTTAAGGTAAATGGGAGTGGATTGTGGGTTTTGAAGAAGATCAGGTGAGTTTAGGGTGGTTTTGCGGGGAAATTCATAGTGTTTGGTGTTTTTTCTTCTGATCCAGTTCTTTTTTGGGGTGTTTTTGAGGTGTTTTTGGGGTTTCCGTTGGGTTTCGTTGAGTTCCTAATGGGTTTTATGGTGGTTGGGAGTGGACATTTGGATTTGGAGAACATCAGGTACGTTTAGAGTGGTTTGGGGATTGGATCCGTGCTTTTTGGGGTTTTCTTTCGTTTTGGGGGGTGATCCTGTTCTTGTTTGGGGTGTTTTGGACGTGTTTTGGGTTCTCCGTTGGGTTTTGTTGGGTTTTCCGTGGTCATCATGCTGGAAAAGTGTAAATTGTTGGTTTTGGAGAACATCAGGTAGGTTTATGAGGACTTCTGGGGCAGATTCATGGTTTTTAGGGTTTTCTTCTGTTGTTTTTCTAGTGATCCAGTTGTTTTTGTCATGTTTTTGACGTGTTTTGGGGTCTCCGTTGGGTTTCATTGGGTTTTTCGTGGTCATCATGGTGGAAAAGTTTAAATTGTGGGTTTTGGAGAACATCAGGTAGATTTAGGGTGTTTTTTGGGTGGATCTATGGTTTTGGAGGATTTTGTTCCAGTTTTGGGGTGATCCAATTCTTTTTTGGGGTGTTTTGGACATGTTTTGGGTTCTCCGTTGGGTTTCGTTGTGTTTTCCGTGGTCATCATGGTGGAAAAGTGTAAATTGTGGGTTTTGGAGAACATCAGGTAGGTTTAGGGGGACTTTTGGGGTGGATTCATGGTATTTGGGGTTTTCTTCTGTTTTTTTTGGGGGGGTGATCGAATTCATTTTTGGGGTGTTTTTGACGTTTTTTGGGGTCTCCGTTGGGTTTTGCTGGGTTCTTGTTGGTCATCATGTTGGAAAAGTGTAAATTGCGGGTTTTGGAGATCATCAGGTAGGTTTACTGTCTTTTTGGGGTGGATCTATGTTTTTGGGGGATTTTCTTCCAGTTTTGGGGGTGATTCCGTTCTTGTCTGGGGTGTTTTTGACGTGTTTTGTGGTCTCTGTTTTGTTTCGTTGTGTTTTCCTTGTTCATTTTGGTGGAAAAGGCTGAATAGTGGGTTTTGGAGAACATCAGGTAGGTTTAGGGTGGTTTTGGGATTTGATCCGTGCTTTTTGGGGATTTTGTTCCAGTTTTGGGGGTGATTCCGTTCTTGTTTGTGGTGTTTTTGATGTGTTTTGGGTTCTCCGTTGGGTTTCGTTGGGTTTTCCGTTGGCGTCATGGTGGAAAAGGGTAAATTGTGCGTTTTGGAGAATATCAGGTGAGTTTAAGTTTTTCTGGGTGGTGAATCTATGGTTTTGGTTGAATTCTTCTGTTTTTTTAGCGTTTTCTTCTGTTTTTGGGGTGGTCCCATTCTTTTTTGGGGTGTTTTTGACATATTTTGGGGTCTCCGTTGGGTTTTGTTGGGTTCTTGTTGTTCATCATGGTGAAAACGTGTAAATTGTGGGTATTGGAGAACATCAGGTAGGTTTAGGGGGACTTTTGGGGTGGATCAACGGCTTTTAGGGTTTTCTTTCGGTTTTGGGGGTGATCCCGCTTTTTTTTGTGGTGTTTTTGACGTGTTTTGGGGTTTCCGTTGCGTTTCGTTGATTGCCTAATGTGTTTTAAGTTTGTTGGGAGTGGACTTTGGGATTTGGAGAACATCAGGTAGGTTTAGTGTGTTTTTGGGGTGGATCTATGGTTTTGGGGGTTTTCTTTCTTTTTTAGGGGTTATCCTGTTCTTGTTTGGGGTGTTTTCGACTTGTTTTGGGGTCTCCGTTGGGTTTTAGTTGGATTCTCGTTGGTCGTTAAGGTAAATGGGAGTGGATTGTGGGTTTTGAAGAAGATCAGGTGAGTTTAGGGTGGTTTTGCGGGGAAATTCATAGTGTTTGGTGTTTTTTCTTCTGATCCAGTTCTTTTTTGGGGTGTTTTTGAGGTGTTTTTGGGGTTTCCGTTGGGTTTCGTTGAGTTCCTAATGGGTTTTATGGTGGTTGGGAGTGGACATTTGGATTTGGAGAACATCAGGTACGTTTAGAGTGGTTTTGGGATTGGATCCGTGCTTTTTGGGGTTTTCTTTCGTTTTTGGGGGTGATCCTGTTCTTGTTTGGGGTGTTTTGGACGTGTTTTGGGTTCTCCGTTGGGTTTTGTTGGGTTTTCCGTGGTCATCATGCTGGAAAAGTGTAAATTGTTGGTTTTGGAGAACATCAGGTAGGTTTATGAGGACTTCTGGGGCAGATTCATGGTTTTTAGGGTTTTCTTCTGTTGTTTTTCTAGTGATCCAGTTGTTTTTGTCATGTTTTTGACGTGTTTTGGGGTCTCCGTTGGGTTTCATTGGGTTTTTCGTGGTCATCATGGTGGAAAAGTTTAAATTGTGGGTTTTGGAGAACATCAGGTAGATTTAGGGTGTTTTTTGGGTGGATCTATGGTTTTGGAGGATTTTGTTCCAGTTTTGGGGTGATCCAATTCTTTTTTGGGGTGTTTTGGACATGTTTTGGGTTCTCCGTTGGGTTTCGTTGTGTTTTCCGTGGTCATCATGGTGGAAAAGTGTAAATTGTGGGTTTTGGAGAACATCAGGTAGGTTTAGGGGGACTTTTGGGGTGGATTCATGGTATTTGGGGTTTTCTTCTGTTTTTTTTGGGGGGGTGATCGAATTCATTTTTGGGGTGTTTTTGATGTGTTTTGGGGTCTCCGTTGGGTTTTGCTGGGTTCTTGTTGGTCATCATGTTGGAAAAGTGTAAATTGCGGGTTTTGGAGATCATCAGGTAGGTTTACTGTCTTTTTGGGGTGGATCTATGTTTTTGGGGGATTTTCTTCCAGTTTTGGGGGTGATTCCGTTCTTGTCTGGGGTGTTTTTGACGTGTTTTGTGGTCTCTGTTTTGTTTCGTTGTGTTTTCCTTGTTCATTTTGGTGGAAAAGGCTGAATAGTGGGTTTTGGAGAACATCAGGTAGGTTTAGGGTGGTTTTGGGATTTGATCCGTGCTTTTTGGGGATTTTGTTCCAGTTTTGGGGGTGATTCCGTTCTTGTTTGTGGTGTTTTTGATGTGTTTTGGGTTCTCCGTTGGGTTTCGTTGGGTTTTCCGTTGGCATCATGGTGGAAAAGGGTAAATTGTGGGTTTTGGAGAACATCAGGTAGGTTTAGGGGGACTTTTGGGGTGGATTCATGGTATTTGTTTTTTTTTTCTGTTTTTCTGGGGTGATCCCGTTCTTTTTTGGTGTGTTTTTGATGTGTTTTGGGGTCTCCGTTGGGTTTTGTTGGGTTCTTGTTGGTCATCATGTTGGAAAAGTGTAAATTGTGGGTTTTGGAGAATATCAGGTGAGTTTAAGTTTTTCTGGGTGGTGAATCTATGGTTTTGGTTGAATTCTTCTGTTTTTTTAGCGTTTTCTTCTGTTTTTGGGGTGGTCCCATTCTTTTTTGGGGTGTTTTTGACATATTTTGGGGTCTCCGTTGGGTTTTGTTGGGTTCTTGTTGTTCATCATGGTGAAAACGTGTAAATTGTGGGTATTGGAGAACATCAGGTAGGTTTAGGGGGACTTTTGGGGTGGATCAACGGCTTTTAGGGTTTTCTTTCGGTTTTGGGGGTGATCCCGCTTTTTTTTGTGGTGTTTTTGACGTGTTTTGGGGTTTCCGTTGCGTTTCGTTGATTTCCTAATGTGTTTTAAGTTTGTTGGGAGTGGACTTTGGGATTTGGAGAACATCAGGTAGGTTTAGTGTGTTTTTGGGGTGGATCTATGTTTTTTGGGGTTTTCTTTCTTTTTTAGGGGTTATCCTGTTCTTGTTTGGGGTGTTTTCGACTTGTTTTGGGGTCTCCGTTGGGTTTTAGTTGGATTCTCGTTGGTCGTTAAGGTAAATGGGAGTGGATTGTGGGTTTTGAAGAAGATCAGGTGAGTTTAGGGTGGTTTTGCGGGGAAATTCATAGTGTTTGGTGTTTTTTCTTCTGATCCAGTTCTTTTTTGGGGTGTTTTTGAGGTGTTTTTGGGGTTTCCGTTGGGTTTCGTTGAGTTCCTAATGGGTTTTATGGTGGTTGGGAGTGGACATTTGGATTTGGAGAACATCAGGTACGTTTAGAGTGGTTTTGGGATTGGATCCGTGCATTTTGGGGTTTTCTTTCGTTTTTGGGGGTGATCCTGTTCTTGTTTGGGGTGTTTTGGACGTGTTTTGGGTTCTCCGTTGGGTTTTGTTGGGTTTTCCGTGGTCATCATGCTGGAAAAGTGTAAATTGTTGGTTTTGGAGAACATCAGGTAGGTTTATGAGGACTTCTGGGGCAGATTCATGGTTTTTAGGGTTTTCTTCTGTTGTTTTTCTAGTGATCCAGTTGTTTTTGTCATGTTTTTGACGTGTTTTGGGGTCTCCGTTGGGTTTCATTGGGTTTTTCGTGGTCATCATGGTGGAAAAGTTTAAATTGTGGGTTTTGGAGAACATCAGGTAGATTTAGGGTGTTTTTTGGGTGGATCTATGGTTTTGGAGGATTTTGTTCCAGTTTTGGGGTGATCCAATTCTTTTTTGGGGTGTTTTGGACATGTTTTGGGTTCTCCGTTGGGTTTCGTTGTGTTTTCCGTGGTCATCATGGTGGAAAAGTGTAAATTGTGGGTTTTGGAGAACATCAGGTAGGTTTAGGGGGACTTTTGGGGTGGATTCATGGTATTTGGGGTTTTCTTCTGTTTTTTTTGGGGGGGTGATCGAATTCATTTTTGGGGTGTTTTTGACGTTTTTTGGGGTCTCCGTTGGGTTTTGCTGGGTTCTTGTTGGTCATCATGTTGGAAAAGTGTAAATTGCGGGTTTTGGAGATCATCAGGTAGGTTTACTGTCTTTTTGGGGTGGATCTATGTTTTTGGGGGATTTTCTTCCAGTTTTGGGGGTGATTCCGTTCTTGTTTGGGGTGTTTTTGACGTGTTTTGTGGTCTCTGTTTTGTTTCGTTGTGTTTTCCTTGTTCATTTTGGTGGAAAAGGCTGAATAGTGGGTTTTGGAGAACATCAGGTAGGTTTAGGGTGGTTTTGGGATTTGATCCGTGCTTTTTGGGGATTTTGTTCCAGTTTTGGGGGTGATTCCGTTCTTGTTTGTGGTGTTTTTGATGTGTTTTGGGTTCTCCGTTGGGTTTCGTTGGGTTTTCCGTTGGCATCATGGTGGAAAAGTGTAAATTGTGGGTTTTGGAGAACATCAGGTAGGTTTAGGGGGACTTTTGGGGTGGATTCATGGTATTTGTTTTTTTTTTCTGTTTTTCTGGGGTGATCCCGTTCTTTTTTGGTGTGTTTTTGATGTGTTTTGGGGTCTCCGTTGGGTTTTGTTGGTTTCTTGTTGGTCATCATGTTGGAAAAGTGTAAATTGTGGGTTTTGGAGAATATCAGGTGAGTTTAAGTTTTTCTGGGTGGTGAATCTATGGTTTTGGTTGAATTCTTCTGTTTTTTTTTAGCGTTTTCTTCTGTTTTTGGGGTGGTCCCATTCTTTTTTGGGGTGTTTTTGACATATTTTGGGGTCTCCGTTGGTTTTTGTTGGGTTCTTGTTGTTCATCATGGTGGAAAAGGGTAAATTGTGGGTATTGGAGAACATCAGGTAGGTTTAGGGGGACTTTTGGGGTGGATCAACGGCTTTTAGGGTTTTCTTTCGGTTTTGGGGGTGATCCCGCTTTTTTTTGTGGTGTTTTTGACGTGTTTTGGGGTTTCCGTTGCGTTTCGTTGATTTCCTAATGTGTTTTAAGTTTGTTGGGAGTGGACTTTGGGATTTGGAGAACATCAGGTAGGTTTAGTGTGTTTTTGGGGTGGATCTATGGTTTTGGGGGTTTTCTTTCTTTTTTAGGGGTTATCCTGTTCTTGTTTGGGGTGTTTTCGACTTGTTTTGGGGTCTCCGTTGGGTTTTAGTTGGATTCTCGTTGGTCGTTAAGGTAAATGGGAGTGGATTGTGGGTTTTGAAGAAGATCAGGTGAGTTTAGGGTGGTTTTGCGGGGAAATTCATAGTGTTTGGTGTTTTTTCTTCTGATCCAGTTCTTTTTTGGGGTGTTTTTGAGGTGTTTTTGGGGTTTCCGTTGGGTTTCGTTGAGTTCCTAATGGGTTTTATGGTGGTTGGGAGTGGACATTTGGATTTGGAGAACATCAGGTACGTTTAGAGTGGTTTTGGGATTGGATCCGTGCTTTTTGGGGTTTTCTTTCGTTTTGGGGGGTGATCCTGTTCTTGTTTGGGGTGTTTTGGACGTGTTTTGGGTTCTCCGTTGGGTTTTGTTGGGTTTTCCGTGGTCATCATGCTGGAAAAGTGTAAATTGTTGGTTTTGGAGAACATCAGGTAGGTTTATGAGGACTTCTGGGGCAGATTCATGGTTTTTAGGGTTTTCTTCTGTTGTTTTTCTAGTGATCCAGTTGTTTTTGTCATGTTTTTGACGTGTTTTGGGGTCTCCGTTGGGTTTCATTGGGTTTTTCGTGGTCATCATGGTGGAAAAGTTTAAATTGTGGGTTTTGGAGAACATCAGGTAGATTTAGGGTGTTTTTTGGGTGGATCTATGGTTTTGGAGGATTTTGTTCCAGTTTTGGGGTGATCCAATTCTTTTTTGGGGTGTTTTGGACATGTTTTGGGTTCTCCGTTGGGTTTCGTTGTGTTTTCCGTGGTCATCATGGTGGAAAAGTGTAAATTGTGGGTTTTGGAGAACATCAGGTAGGTTTAGGGGGACTTTTGGGGTGGATTCATGGTATTTGGGGTTTTCTTCTGTTTTTTTTGGGGGGGTGATCGAATTCATTTTTGGGGTGTTTTTGATGTGTTTTGGGGTCTCCGTTGGGTTTTGCTGGGTTCTTGTTGGTCATCATGTTGGAAAAGTGTAAATTGCGGGTTTTGGAGATCATCAGGTAGGTTTACTGTCTTTTTGGGGTGGATCTATGTTTTTGGGGGATTTTCTTCCAGTTTTGGGGGTGATTCCGTTCTTGTCTGGGGTGTTTTTGACGTGTTTTGTGGTCTCTGTTTTGTTTCGTTGTGTTTTCCTTGTTCATTTTGGTGGAAAAGGCTGAATAGTGGGTTTTGGAGAACATCAGGTAGGTTTAGGGTGGTTTTGGGATTTGATCCGTGCTTTTTGGGGATTTTGTTCCAGTTTTGGGGGTGATTCCGTTCTTGTTTGTGGTGTTTTTGATGTGTTTTGGGTTCTCCGTTGGGTTTCGTTGGGTTTTCCGTTGGCATCATGGTGGAAAAGGGTAAATTGTGGGTTTTGGAGAACATCAGGTAGGTTTAGGGGGACTTTTGGGGTGGATTCATGGTATTTGTTTTTTTTTTCTGTTTTTCTGGGGTGATCCCGTTCTTTTTTGGTGTGTTTTTGATGTGTTTTGGGGTCTCCGTTGGGTTTTGTTGGGTTCTTGTTGGTCATCATGTTGGAAAAGTGTAAATTGTGGGTTTTGGAGAATATCAGGTGAGTTTAAGTTTTTCTGGGTGGTGAATCTATGGTTTTGGTTGAATTCTTCTGTTTTTTTAGCGTTTTCTTCTGTTTTTGGGGTGGTCCCATTCTTTTTTGGGGTGTTTTTGACATATTTTGGGGTCTCCGTTGGGTTTTGTTGGGTTCTTGTTGTTCATCATGGTGAAAACGTGTAAATTGTGGGTATTGGAGAACATCAGGTAGGTTTAGGGGGACTTTTGGGGTGGATCAACGGCTTTTAGGGTTTTCTTTCGGTTTTGGGGGTGATCCCGCTTTTTTTTGTGGTGTTTTTGACGTGTTTTGGGGTTTCCGTTGCGTTTCGTTGATTTCCTAATGTGTTTTAAGTTTGTTGGGAGTGGACTTTGGGATTTGGAGAACATCAGGTAGGTTTAGTGTGTTTTTGGGGTGGATCTATGGTTTTGGGGGTTTTCTTTCTTTTTTAGGGGTTATCCTGTTCTTGTTTGGGGTGTTTTCGACTTGTTTTGGGGTCTCCGTTGGGTTTTAGTTGGATTCTCGTTGGTCGTTAAGGTAAATGGGAGTGGATTGTGGGTTTTGAAGAAGATCAGGTGAGTTTAGGGTGGTTTTGCGGGGAAATTCATAGTGTTTGGTGTTTTTTCTTCTGATCCAGTTCTTTTTTGGGGTGTTTTTGAGGTGTTTTTGGGGTTTCCGTTGGGTTTCGTTGAGTTCCTAATGGGTTTTATGGTGGTTGGGAGTGGACATTTGGATTTGGAGAACATCAGGTACGTTTAGAGTGGTTTTGGGATTGGATCCGTGCATTTTGGGGTTTTCTTTCGTTTTTGGGGGTGATCCTGTTCTTGTTTGGGGTGTTTTGGACGTGTTTTGGGTTCTCCGTTGGGTTTTGTTGGGTTTTCCGTGGTCATCATGCTGGAAAAGTGTAAATTGTTGGTTTTGGAGAACATCAGGTAGGTTTATGAGGACTTCTGGGGCAGATTCATGGTTTTTAGGGTTTTCTTCTGTTGTTTTTCTAGTGATCCAGTTGTTTTTGTCATGTTTTTGACGTGTTTTGGGGTCTCCGTTGGGTTTCATTGGGTTTTTCGTGGTCATCATGGTGGAAAAGTTTAAATTGTGGGTTTTGGAGAACATCAGGTAGATTTAGGGTGTTTTTTGGGTGGATCTATGGTTTTGGAGGATTTTGTTCCAGTTTTGGGGTGATCCAATTCTTTTTTGGGGTGTTTTGGACATGTTTTGGGTTCTCCGTTGGGTTTCGTTGTGTTTTCCGTGGTCATCATGGTGGAAAAGTGTAAATTGTGGGTTTTGGAGAACATCAGGTAGGTTTAGGGGGACTTTTGGGGTGGATTCATGGTATTTGGGGTTTTCTTCTGTTTTTTTTGGGGGGGTGATCGAATTCATTTTTGGGGTGTTTTTGACGTTTTTTGGGGTCTCCGTTGGGTTTTGCTGGGTTCTTGTTGGTCATCATGTTGGAAAAGTGTAAATTGCGGGTTTTGGAGATCATCAGGTAGGTTTACTGTCTTTTTGGGGTGGATCTATGTTTTTGGGGGATTTTCTTCCAGTTTTGGGGGTGATTCCGTTCTTGTTTGGGGTGTTTTTGACGTGTTTTGTGGTCTCTGTTTTGTTTCGTTGTGTTTTCCTTGTTCATTTTGGTGGAAAAGGCTGAATAGTGGGTTTTGGAGAACATCAGGTAGGTTTAGGGTGGTTTTGGGATTTGATCCGTGCTTTTTGGGGATTTTGTTCCAGTTTTGGGGGTGATTCCGTTCTTGTTTGTGGTGTTTTTGATGTGTTTTGGGTTCTCCGTTGGGTTTCGTTGGGTTTTCCGTTGGCATCATGGTGGAAAAGTGTAAATTGTGGGTTTTGGAGAACATCAGGTAGGTTTAGGGGGACTTTTGGGGTGGATTCATGGTATTTGTTTTTTTTTTCTGTTTTTCTGGGGTGATCCCGTTCTTTTTTGGTGTGTTTTTGATGTGTTTTGGGGTCTCCGTTGGGTTTTGTTGGTTTCTTGTTGGTCATCATGTTGGAAAAGTGTAAATTGTGGGTTTTGGAGAATATCAGGTGAGTTTAAGTTTTTCTGGGTGGTGAATCTATGGTTTTGGTTGAATTCTTCTGTTTTTTTTTAGCGTTTTCTTCTGTTTTTGGGGTGGTCCCATTCTTTTTTGGGGTGTTTTTGACATATTTTGGGGTCTCCGTTGGTTTTTGTTGGGTTCTTGTTGTTCATCATGGTGGAAAAGGGTAAATTGTGGGTATTGGAGAACATCAGGTAGGTTTAGGGGGACTTTTGGGGTGGATCAACGGCTTTTAGGGTTTTCTTTCGGTTTTGGGGGTGATCCCGCTTTTTTTTGTGGTGTTTTTGACGTGTTTTGGGGTTTCCGTTGCGTTTCGTTGATTTCCTAATGTGTTTTAAGTTTGTTGGGAGTGGACTTTGGGATTTGGAGAACATCAGGTAGGTTTAGTGTGTTTTTGGGGTGGATCTATGGTTTTGGGGGTTTTCTTTCTTTTTTAGGGGTTATCCTGTTCTTGTTTGGGGTGTTTTCGACTTGTTTTGGGGTCTCCGTTGGGTTTTAGTTGGATTCTCGTTGGTCGTTAAGGTAAATGGGAGTGGATTGTGGGTTTTGAAGAAGATCAGGTGAGTTTAGGGTGGTTTTGCGGGGAAATTCATAGTGTTTGGTGTTTTTTCTTCTGATCCAGTTCTTTTTTGGGGTGTTTTTGAGGTGTTTTTGGGGTTTCCGTTGGGTTTCGTTGAGTTCCTAATGGGTTTTATGGTGGTTGGGAGTGGACATTTGGATTTGGAGAACATCAGGTACGTTTAGAGTGGTTTTGGGATTGGATCCGTGCTTTTTGGGGTTTTCTTTCGTTTTGGGGGGTGATCCTGTTCTTGTTTGGGGTGTTTTGGACGTGTTTTGGGTTCTCCGTTGGGTTTTGTTGGGTTTTCCGTGGTCATCATGCTGGAAAAGTGTAAATTGTTGGTTTTGGAGAACATCAGGTAGGTTTATGAGGACTTCTGGGGCAGATTCATGGTTTTTAGGGTTTTCTTCTGTTGTTTTTCTAGTGATCCAGTTGTTTTTGTCATGTTTTTGACGTGTTTTGGGGTCTCCGTTGGGTTTCATTGGGTTTTTCGTGGTCATCATGGTGGAAAAGTTTAAATTGTGGGTTTTGGAGAACATCAGGTAGATTTAGGGTGTTTTTTGGGTGGATCTATGGTTTTGGAGGATTTTGTTCCAGTTTTGGGGTGATCCAATTCTTTTTTGGGGTGTTTTGGACATGTTTTGGGTTCTCCGTTGGGTTTCGTTGTGTTTTCCGTGGTCATCATGGTGGAAAAGTGTAAATTGTGGGTTTTGGAGAACATCAGGTAGGTTTAGGGGGACTTTTGGGGTGGATTCATGGTATTTGGGGTTTTCTTCTGTTTTTTTTGGGGGGGTGATCGAATTCATTTTTGGGGTGTTTTTGACGTTTTTTGGGGTCTCCGTTGGGTTTTGCTGGGTTCTTGTTGGTCATCATGTTGGAAAAGTGTAAATTGCGGGTTTTGGAGATCATCAGGTAGGTTTACTGTCTTTTTGGGGTGGATCTATGTTTTTGGGGGATTTTCTTCCAGTTTTGGGGGTGATTCCGTTCTTGTCTGGGGTGTTTTTGACGTGTTTTGTGGTCTCTGTTTTGTTTCGTTGTGTTTTCCTTGTTCATTTTGGTGGAAAAGGCTGAATAGTGGGTTTTGGAGAACATCAGGTAGGTTTAGGGTGGTTTTGGGATTTGATCCGTGCTTTTTGGGGATTTTGTTCCAGTTTTGGGGGTGATTCCGTTCTTGTTTGTGGTGTTTTTGATGTGTTTTGGGTTCTCCGTTGGGTTTCGTTGGGTTTTCCGTTGGCATCATGGTGGAAAAGTGTAAATTGTGGGTTTTGGAGAACATCAGGTAGGTTTAGGGGGACTTTTGGGGTGGATTCATGGTATTTGTTTTTTTTTTCTGTTTTTCTGGGGTGATCCCGTTCTTTTTTGGTGTGTTTTTGATGTGTTTTGGGGTCTCCGTTGGGTTTTGTTGGGTTCTTGTTGGTCATCATGTTGGAAAAGTGTAAATTGTGGGTTTTGGAGAATATCAGGTGAGTTTAAGTTTTTCTGGGTGGTGAATCTATGGTTTTGGTTGAATTCTTCTGTTTTTTTAGCGTTTTCTTCTGTTTTTGGGGTGGTCCCATTCTTTTTTGGGGTGTTTTTGACATATTTTGGGGTCTCCGTTGGGTTTTGTTGGGTTCTTGTTGTTCATCATGGTGAAAACGTGTAAATTGTGGGTATTGGAGAACATCAGGTAGGTTTAGGGGGACTTTTGGGGTGGATCAACGGCTTTTAGGGTTTTCTTTCGGTTTTGGGGGTGATCCCGCTTTTTTTTGTGGTGTTTTTGACGTGTTTTGGGGTTTCCGTTGCGTTTCGTTGATTTCCTAATGTGTTTTAAGTTTGTTGGGAGTGGACTTTGGGATTTGGAGAACATCAGGTAGGTTTAGTGTGGTTTTGGGGTGGATCTATGGTTTTGGGGGTTTTCTTTCTTTTTTAGGGGTTATCCTGTTCTTGTTTGGGGTGTTTTCGACTTGTTTTGGGGTCTCCGTTGGGTTTTAGTTGGATTCTCGTTGGTCGTTAAGGTAAATGGGAGTGGATTGTGGGTTTTGAAGAAGATCAGGTGAGTTTAGGGTGGTTTTGCGGGGAAATTCATAGTGTTTGGTGTTTTTTCTTCTGATCCAGTTCTTTTCTGGGGTGTTTTTGAGGTGTTTTTGGGGTTTCCGTTGGGTTTCGTTGAGTTCCTAATGGGTTTTATGGTGGTTGGGAGTGGACATTTGGATTTGGAGAACATCAGGTACGTTTAGAGTGGTTTTGGGATTGGATCCGTGCTTTTTGGGGTTTTCTTTCGTTTTGGGGGGTGATCCTGTTCTTGTTTGGGGTGTTTTGGACGTGTTTTGGGTTCTCCGTTGGGTTTTGTTGGGTTTTCCGTGGTCATCATGCTGGAAAAGTGTAAATTGTTGGTTTTGGAGAACATCAGGTAGGTTTATGAGGACTTCTGGGGCAGATTCATGGTTTTTAGGGTTTTCTTCTGTTGTTTTTCTAGTGATCCAGTTGTTTTTGTCATGTTTTTGACGTGTTTTGGGGTCTCCGTTGGGTTTCATTGGGTTTTTCGTGGTCATCATGGTGGAAAAGTTTAAATTGTGGGTTTTGGAGAACATCAGGTAGATTTAGGGTGTTTTTTGGGTGGATCTATGGTTTTGGAGGATTTTGTTCCAGTTTTGGGGTGATCCAATTCTTTTTTGGGGTGTTTTGGACATGTTTTGGGTTCTCCGTTGGGTTTCGTTGTGTTTTCCGTGGTCATCATGGTGGAAAAGTGTAAATTGTGGGTTTTGGAGAACATCAGGTAGGTTTAGGGGGACTTTTGGGGTGGATTCATGGTATTTGGGGTTTTCTTCTGTTTTTTTTGGGGGGGTGATCGAATTCATTTTTGGGGTGTTTTTGATGTGTTTTGGGGTCTCCGTTGGGTTTTGCTGGGTTCTTGTTGGTCATCATGTTGGAAAAGTGTAAATTGCGGGTTTTGGAGAACATCAGGTAGGTTTAGGGTGTTTTTTGGGGTGGATCTATGTTTTTGGGGGATTTTCTTCCAGTTTTGGGGGTGATTCCGTTCTTGTTTGGGGTGTTTTTGACGTGTTTTGTGGTCTCTGTTTTGTTTCGTTGTGTTTTCCTTGTTCATTTTGGTGGAAAAGGCTGAATAGTGGGTTTTGGAGAACATCAGGTAGGTTTAGGGTGGTTTTGGGATTTGATCCGTGCTTTTTGGGGATTTTGTTCCAGTTTTGGGGGTGATTCCGTTCTTGTTTGTGGTGTTTTTGATGTGTTTTGGGTTCTCCGTTGGGTTTCGTTGGGTTTTCCGTTGGCATCATGGTGGAAAAGGGTAAATTGTGGGTATTGGAGAACATCAGGTAGGTTTAGGGGGACTTTTGGGGTGGATCAACGGCTTTTAGGGTTTTCTTTCGGTTTTGGGGGTGATCCCGCTTTTTTTTGTGGTGTTTTTGATGTGTTTTGGGGTTTCCGTTGCGTTTCGTTGATTTCCTAATGTGTTTTAAGTTTGTTGGGAGTGGACTTTGGGATTTGGAGAACATCAGGTAGGTTTAGTGTGTTTTTGGGGTGGATCTATGGTTTTGGGGGTTTTCTTTCTTTTTTAGGGGTTATCCTGTTCTTGTTTGGGGTGTTTTCGACTTGTTTTGGGGTCTCCGTTGGGTTTTAGTTGGATTCTCGTTGGTCGTTAAGGTAAATGGGAGTGGATTGTGGGTTTTGAAGAAGATCAGGTGAGTTTAGGGTGGTTTTGCGGGGAAATTCATAGTGTTTGGTGTTTTTTCTTCTGATCCAGTTCTTTTCTGGGGTGTTTTTGAGGTGTTTTTGGGGTTTCCGTTGGGTTTCGTTGAGTTCCTAATGGGTTTTATGGTGGTTGGGAGTGGACATTTGGATTTGGAGAACATCAGGTACGTTTAGAGTGGTTTTGGGATTGGATCCGTGCTTTTTGGGGTTTTCTTTCGTTTTGGGGGGTGATCCTGTTCTTGTTTGGGGTGTTTTGGACGTGTTTTGGGTTCTCCGTTGGGTTTTGTTGGGTTTTCCGTGGTCATCATGCTGGAAAAGTGTAAATTGTTGGTTTTGGAGAACATCAGGTAGGTTTATGAGGACTTCTGGGGCAGATTCATGGTTTTTAGGGTTTTCTTCTGTTGTTTTTCTAGTGATCCAGTTGTTTTTGTCATGTTTTTGACGTGTTTTGGGGTCTCCGTTGGGTTTCATTGGGTTTTTCGTGGTCATCATGGTGGAAAAGTTTAAATTGTGGGTTTTGGAGAACATCAGGTAGATTTAGGGTGTTTTTTGGGTGGATCTGTGGTTTTGGAGGATTTTGTTCCAGTTTTGGGGTGATCCAATTCTTTTTTGGGGTGTTTTGGACATGTTTTGGGTTCTCCGTTGGGTTTCGTTGTGTTTTCCGTGGTCATCATGGTGGAAAAGTGTAAATTGTGGGTTTTGGAGAACATCAGGTAGGTTTAGGGGGACTTTTGGGGTGGATTCATGGTATTTGGGGTTTTCTTCTGTTTTTTTTGGGGGGGTGATCGAATTCATTTTTGGGGTGTTTTTGACGTTTTTTGGGGTCTCCGTTGGGTTTTGCTGGGTTCTTGTTGGTCATCATGTTGGAAAAGTGTAAATTGCGGGTTTTGGAGATCACCAGGTAGGTTTACTGTCTTTTTGGGGTGGATCTATGTTTTTGGGGGATTTTCTTCCAGTTTTGGGGGTGATTCCGTTCTTGTTTGGGGTGTTTTTGACGTGTTTTGTGGTCTCTGTTTTGTTTCGTTGTGTTTTCCTTGTTCATTTTGGTGGAAAAGGCTGAATAGTGGGTTTTGGAGAACATCAGGTAGGTTTAGGGTGGTTTTGGGATTTGATCCGTGCTTTTTGGGGATTTTGTTCCAGTTTTGGGGGTGATTCCGTTCTTGTTTGTGGTGTTTTTGATGTGTTTTGGGTTCTCCGTTGGGTTTCGTTGGGTTTTCCGTTGGCATCATGGTGGAAAAGTGTAAATTGTGGGTTTTGGAGAACATCAGGTAGGTTTAGGGGGACTTTTGGGGTGGATTCATGGTATTTGTTTTTTTTTTCTGTTTTTCTGGGGTGATCCCGTTCTTTTTTGGTGTGTTTTTGATGTGTTTTGGGGTCTCCGTTGGGTTTTGTTGGTTTCTTGTTGGTCATCATGTTGGAAAAGTGTAAATTGTGGGTTTTGGAGAATATCAGGTGAGTTTAAGTTTTTCTGGGTGGTGAATCTATGGTTTTGGTTGAATTCTTCTGTTTTTTTAGCGTTTTCTTCTGGTTTTGGGGTGGTCCCATTCTTTTTTGGGGTGTTTTTGACATATTTTGGGGTCTCCGTTGGGTTTTGTTGGGTTCTTGTTGTTCATCATGGTGAAAACGTGTAAATTGTGGGTATTGGAGAACATCAGGTAGGTTTAGGGGGACTTTTGGGGTGGATCAACGGCTTTTAGGGTTTTCTTTCGGTTTTGGGGGTGATCCCGCTTTTTTTTGTGGTGTTTTTGACGTGTTTTGGGGTTTCCGTTGCGTTTCGTTGATTTCCTAATGTGTTTTAAGTTTGTTGGGAGTGGACTTTGGGATTTGGAGAACATCAGGTAGGTTTAGTGTGGTTTTGGGGTGGATCTATGGTTTTGGGGGTTTTCTTTCTTTTTTAGGGGTTACCCTGTTCTTGTTTGGGGTGTTTTCGACTTGTTTTGGGGTCTCCGTTGGGTTTTAGTTGGATTCTCGTTGGTCGTTAAGGTAAATGGGAGTGGATTGTGGGTTTTGAAGAAGATCAGGTGAGTTTAGGGTGGGTTTGCGGGGAAATTCATAGTGTTTGGTGTTTTTTCTTCTGATCCAGTTCTTTTTTGGGGTGTTTTTGAGGTGTTTTTGGGGTTTCCGTTGGGTTTCGTTGAGTTCCTAATGGGTTTTATGGTGGTTGGGAGTGGACATTTGGATTTGGAGAACATCAGGTACGTTTAGAGTGGTTTGGGGATTGGATCCGTGCTTTTTGGGGTTTTCTTTCGTTTTGGGGGGTGATCCTGTTCTTGTTTGGGGTGTTTTGGACGTGTTTTGGGTTCTCCGTTGGGTTTTGTTGGGTTTTCCGTGGTCATCATGCTGGAAAAGTGTAAATTGTTGGTTTTGGAGAACATCAGGTAGGTTTATGAGGACTTCTGGGGCAGATTCATGGTTTTTAGGGTTTTCTTCTGTTGTTTTTCTAGTGATCCAGTTGTTTTTGTCATGTTTTTGACGTGTTTTGGGGTCTCCGTTGGGTTTCATTGGGTTTTTCGTGGTCATCATGGTGGAAAAGTTTAAATTGTGGGTTTTGGAGAACATCAGGTAGATTTAGGGTGTTTTTTGGGTGGATCTATGGTTTTGGAGGATTTTGTTCCAGTTTTGGGGTGATCCAATTCTTTTTTGGGGTGTTTTGGACATGTTTTGGGTTCTCCGTTGGGTTTCGTTGTGTTTTCCGTGGTCATCATGGTGGAAAAGTGTAAATTGTGGGTTTTGGAGAACATCAGGTAGGTTTAGGGGGACTTTTGGGGTGGATTCATGGTATTTGGGGTTTTCTTCTGTTTTTTTTGGGGGGGTGATCGAATTCATTTTTGGGGTGTTTTTGACGTGTTTTGGGGTCTCCGTTGGGTTTTGCTGGGTTCTTGTTGGTCATCATGTTGGAAAAGTGTAAATTGCGGGTTTTGGAGAACATCAGGTAGGTTTACTGTCTTTTTGGGGTGGATCTATGTTTTTGGGGGATTTTCTTCCAGTTTTGGGGGTGATTCCGTTCTTGTTTGGGGTGTTTTTGACGTGTTTTGTGGTCTCTGTTTTGTTTCGTTGTGTTTTCCTTGTTCATTTTGGTGGAAAAGGCTGAATAGTGGGTTTTGGAGAACATCAGGTAGGTTTAGGGTGGTTTTGGGATTTGATCCGTGCTTTTTGGGGATTTTGTTCCAGTTTTGGGGGTGATTCCGTTCTTGTTTGTGGTGTTTTTGATGTGTTTTGGGTTCTCCGTTGGGTTTCGTTGGGTTTTCCGTTGGCATCATGGTGGAAAAGGGTAAATTGTGGGTTTTGGAGAACATCAGGTAGGTTTAGGGGGACTTTTGGGGTGGATTCATGGTATTTGTTTTTTTTTTTCTGTTTTTCTGGGGTAATCCCGTTCTTTTTTGGTGTGTTTTTGATGTGTTTTGGGGTCTCCGTTGGGTTTTGTTGGGTTCTTGTTGGTCATCATGTTGGAAAAGTGTAAATTGTGGGTTTTGGAGAATATCAGGTGAGTTTAAGTTTTTCTGGGTGGTGAATCTATGGTTTTGGTTGAATTCTTCTGTTTTTTTTTTAGCGTTTTCTTCTGTTTTTGGGGTGGTCCCATTCTTTTTTGGGGTGTTTTTGACATATTTTGGGGTCTCCGTTGGTTTTTGTTGGGTTCTTGTTGTTCATCATGGTGGAAAAGGGTAAATTGTGGGTATTGGAGAACATCAGGTAGGTTTAGGGGGACTTTTGGGGTGGATCAACGGCTTTTAGGGTTTTCTTTCGGTTTTGGGGGTGATCCCGCTTTTTTTTGTGGTGTTTTTGACGTGTTTTGGGGTTTCCGTTGCGTTTCGTTGATTTCCTAATGTGTTTTAAGTTTGTTGGGAGTGGACTTTGGGATTTGGAGAACATCAGGTAGGTTTAGTGTGTTTTTGGGGTGGATCTATGTTTTTTGGGGTTTTCTTTCTTTTTTAGGGGTTATCCTGTTCTTGTTTGGGGTGTTTTCGACTTGTGTTGGGGTCTCCGTTGGGTTTTAGTTGGATTCTCGTTGGTCGTTAGGGTAAATGGGAGTGGATTGTGGGTTTTGAAGAAGATCAGGTGAGTTTAGGGTGGTTTTGCGGGGAAATTCATAGTGTTTGGTGTTTTTTCTTCTGATCCAGTTCTTTTCTGGGGTGTTTTTGAGGTGTTTTTGGGGTTTCCGTTGGGTTTCGTTGAGTTCCTAATGGGTTTTATGGTGGTTGGGAGTGGACATTTGGATTTGGAGAACATCAGGTACGTTTAGAGTGGTTTTGGGATTGGATCCGTGCTTTTTGGGGTTTTCTTTCGTTTTGGGGGGTGATCCTGTTCTTGTTTGGGGTGTTTTGGACGTGTTTTGGGTTCTCCGTTGGATTTCGTTGGGTTTTCCGTGGTCATCATGCTGGAAAAGTGTAAATTGTTGGTTTTGGAGAACATCAGGTAGGTTTATGAGGACTTCTGGGGCAGATTCATGGTTTTTAGAGTTTTCTTCTGTTTTTTCTAGTGATCCAGTTGTTTTTTGGCATGTTTTTGACGTGTTTTGGGGTCTCCGTTGGGTTTCATTGGGTTTTTCGTGGTCATCATGGTGGAAAAGTGTAAATTGTGGGTTTTGGAGAACATCAGGTAGATTTAGGGTGTTTTTTGAGTGGATCTATGGTTTTGCGGGATTTTGTTCCTGTTTTGGGGTGATCCAATTCTTTTTTTGGTTGTTTTGGACGTGTTTTGGGTTCTCCGTTGGGTTTTGTTGGGTTTTCCGTGGTCATCATGGTGGAAAAGTGTAAATTGTGGGTTTTGGAGAACATCAGGTAGGTTTAGGGGGACTTTTGGGGTGGATTCATGGCATTTGGGGTTTTCTTCTGTTTTTTTTTGGGGGGGGTGATCGAATTCATTTTTGGGGTGTTTTTGACGTGTTTTGGGGTCTCCGTTGGGTTTTGATGGGTTCTTGTTGGTCATCATGTTGGAAAAGTGTAAATTGAGGGTTTTGGAGAACATCAGGAAGGTTTAGTGTGTTTTTTGGGTGGATCTATGGTTTTTGGGATTTTCTTTCTTTTTTAGGGGTTATCCTGTTCTTGTTTGGGGTGTGTTCGACTTGTTTTGGGGTCTCCGTTGTGTTTTAGTTGGATTCTCGTTGGTCGTTAAGGTAAATGGGAGTGGATTGTGGGTTTTGAAGAAGATCAGGTGAGTTTAGGGTGGTTTTGTGGGGAAATTCATAGTGTTTGGTGTTTTTTCTTCTGATCCAGTTCTTTTTTGGGGTGTTTTTGAGGTGTTTTTGGGGTTTCCGTTGGGTTTCGTTGAGTTCCTAATGGGTTTTATGGTGGTTGGGAGTGGACATTTGGATTTGGAGAACATCAGGTACGTTTAGAGTGGTTTTGGGATTGGATCCGTGCTTTTTGGGGTTTTCTTTCGTTTTTGGGTGTGATCCTGTTCTTGTTTGGGGTGTTTTTGACGTGTTTTGTGGTCTCTGTTTTGTTTCGTTGTGTTTTCCTTGTTCATTTTGGTGGAAAAGTGTAAATTGCGGGTTTTGGAGAACATCAGGTAGGTTTAGGGTGGTTTTGGGATTTGATCCGTGCTTTTTGGGGATTTTGTTCCAGTTTTGGGGGTGATTCCGTTCTTGTTTGTGGTGTTTTTGACGTGTTTTGGGTTCTCCGTTGGGTTTCGTTGGGTTTTCCGTTGGCATCATGGTGGAAAAGGGTAAATTGTGGGTTTTGGAGAACATCAGGTAGGTTTAGGGGGACTTTTGGGGTGGATTCATGGTATTTGTTTTTTTTTTTTCTCTTTTTCTGGGGTGATCCCGTTCTTTTTTGGTGTGTTTTTGATGTGTTTTGGGGTCTCCATTGGGTTTTGTTGGGTTCTTGTTGGTCATCATGTTGGAAAAGTGTAAATTGTGGGTTTTGGAGAACATCAGGTAGGTTTAGTGTAGTTTTGGGATGGATCTATGTTTTTGGGGGGATTTTCTTCCAGTTTTGGGGGTGATTACGTTCTTGTTTGGGGTGTTTTTGACCCTTTTTGTGGTCTCCGTTGGGTTCTAGTTGGATTCTCGTTGGTCGTTAAGGTAAATGGGAGTGGATTGTGGGTTTTGAAGAAGATCGGGTGAGTTTAGGGTGGTTTTGCGGGGAAATTCATAGTGTTTGGTGTTTTTTCTTCTGATCCAGTTCTTTTTTGGGGTGTTTTTGAGGTGTTTTTGGGGTTTCCGTTGGGTTTCGTTGAGTTCCTAATGGGTTTTATGGTGGTTGGGTGTGGACATTTGGATTGGAGAACATCAGGTACGTTTAGAGTGGTTTTGGGATTGGATCCGTGCTTTTTGGGGTTTTCTTTCGTTTTTGGGGGTGATCCTGTTCTTGTTTGGGGTGTTTTGGACGTGTTTTGGGTTCTCCGTTGGGTTTTTTTGGGTTTTCCGTGGTCATCATGCTGGAAAAGTGTAAATTGTGGGTTTTGGAGAACATCAGGTAGGTTTATGAGGACTTCTGGGGCAGATTCATGGTTTTTAGAGTTTTCTTCTGTTTTTTCTAGTGATCCAGTTGGTTTTTTTGCATGTTTTTGACGTGTTTTGGGGTCTCCGTTGGGTTTCATTGGGTTTTCCGTGGTCATCATGGTGGAAAAGTGTAAATTGTGGGTTTTGGAGAACATCAGGTAGGTTTACTGTCTTTTTGGGGTGGATCTGTGTTTTTTGGGGATTTTCTTCCAGTTTTGGGGGTGATTCCGTTCTGGTTGGGGGTGTTTTTGACGTGTTTTGTGGTCTCTGTTTTGTTTCGTTGTGTTTTCCTTGTTCATTTTGGTGGAAAAGGCTGAATAGTGGGTTTTGGAGAACATCAGGTAGGTTTAGGGTGGTTTTGGGATTTGATCCGTGCTTTTTGGGGATTTTGTTCCAGTTTTGGGGGTGATTCCGTTCTTGTTTGTGGTGTTTTTGATGTGTTTTGGGTTCTCCATTGGGTTTCGTTGGGTTTTCCGTTGGCATCATGTTGGAAAAGTGTAAATTGTGGGTTTTGGAGAATATCAGGTGAGTTTAAGTTTTTTTGGGAGGTGAATCTATGGTTTTGGTTGAATTCTTCTGGTTTTTTTTTTTTAGCGTTTTCTTCCGTTTTTGGGGTGGTCCCATTCTTTTTTGGGGTGTTTTTGACATATTTTGTGGTCTCCGTTGTTTTTTGTTGGGTTCTTGTTGTTCATCATGGTGAAAACGTGTAAATTGTGGGTATTGGAGAACATCAGGTAGGTTTAGGGGGACTTTTGGGGTGGATCAACGGCTTTTAGGGTTTTCTTTCGGTTTTGGGGGTGATCCCGCTTTTTTTTATGATGTTTTTGACGTGTTTTGGGGTTTCCGTTGCATTTCGTGGATTTCCTAATGCGTTTTAAGTTTGTTGGGAGTGGACTTTGGGATTTGGAGAACATCAGGTAGGTTTAGTGTCGTTTTTGGGTGGATCTATGCTTTTGGGGTATTTTGTTCCAATTTTGGGGTGATCCCGTTCTTTTTTGGGGTGTTTTTGACGTGGTTTGTGTTCTCCGTTGGGTATCGTTGGGTTTTCCGTGGTCATCATGGTGGAAAAGTGTAAATTGTGGGTATTGGAGAACATCAGGTAGGTTTAGGGGGACTTTTGGGGTGGATCAACGGCTTTTAGGGTTTTCTTTCGGTTTTGGGGGTGATCCCGCTTTTTTTTGTGGTGTTTTTGACGTGTTTTGTGGTTTTTTGTTGCGTTTCGTTGATTTCCTAATGTGTTTTAAATTTGTTGGGAGTGGACTTTGGGATTTGGAGAACATCAGGTAGGTTTAGTGTGTTTTTGGGGTGGATCTATGTTTTTTGGGGTTTTCTTTCTTTTTTAGGGGTTATCCTGTTCTTGTTTGGGGTGTTTTCGACTTGTTTTGGGGTCTCCGTTGGGTTTTAGTTGGATTCTCGTTGGTCCTTAAGGTAAATGGGAGTGGATTGTGGGTTTTGAAGAAGATCAGGTGAGTTTAGGGTGGTTTTGCGGGGAAATTCATAGTTTTTGGTGTTTTTTCTTCTGATTCAGTTCTTTTTTGGGGTGTTTTTGAGGTGTTTTTGGGGTTTCCGTTGGGTTTCGTTGAGTTCCTAATGGGTTTTATGGTGGTTGGGAGTGGACATTTGGATTTGGAGAACAGCAGGTACGTTTAGAGTGGTTTTGGGATTGGATCCGTGCTTTTTGGGGTTTTCTTTGGTTTTGGGGGTGATCCTGTTCTTGTTTGGGGTGTTTTGGACGTGTTTTGGGTTCTCCGTTGGGTTTCGTTGGGTTTTCCGTGGTCATCATGCTGGAAAAGTGTAAATTGTGGGTTTTGGAGAACATCAGGTAGGTTTATGAGGACTTTTGGGGCAGATTCATGGTTTTTAGGGTTTTCTTCTGTTTTTTCTAGTTATCCAGTTGTTTTTCGGCGTGTTTTTGACGTGTTCTGTGGTCTCCGTTGGGTTTCATTGGGTTTTTCGTGGTCATCATGGTGGAAAAGTGTAAATAGTGGGTTTTGGAGAACATCAGGTAGGTTTTGGGGGACTTTTGGGGTGGATTCATGATATATGGGGTTTTCTTCTGTTTTTTTTGGGGGGGGGGTGATCCAATTCATTTTTGGTGTGTTTTTGACGTGTTTTGGGGTCTCCGTTGGGTTTCGTTGGGTTTTCCGTGGTCATCATGGTGGAAAAGTGTAAATTGTGGGTTTTGGAGAACATCAGGTAGATTTAGGGTGTTTTTGGAGTGGATCTATGGTTTTGGGGGATTTTGTTCCAGTTTTGGGGTGATCCCGTTCTTTTTTGGGGTGTTTCTGACATGTTTTGGGTTCTCCGTTGGGTTTCATTGGGTTTTCCGTGGTCATCATGGTGTAAAAGTGTAAATAGTGGGTTTTGGAGAACATCAGGTAGGTTTAGGGGGACTTTTGGGGTGGATTCACGATATATGGTGTTTTCTTCTGTTTTTTTTTTTGGGGGGGGGGCTTATCCAATTCATTTTTGGGGTGTTTTTTACGTGTTTTGGGGTCTCCATTGGGTTTCGTTGTGTTTTCCGTGGTCATCATGGTGGAAAAGGGTAAATTTGTGGGATTTGGAGAACATCAGGTAGGTTTAGGTTGGTTTTGGGATTGGATCTGTGCTTTTTGGGGATTTTCTTCCAGTTTACGGGTGATCCCTTTCTTTTTTGGGGTGTTTTTGACGTGTTTTGGTGTCTCCTTTTGGGTTTTCGTTTGGTTCATGTTGGTCATCATGGTGAAAATTGTAAATTCTTTGGGGGGGAATTTTCTTCCAGTTTTGGGGGTGATCCTGTTCTTTTTTGGGGTGTTTTTGACATGTTTTGGTGTCTCTGTTGGGTTTCGTTGCGTTTTCTGTTGTCATGGTGGTGGAAAAGTGTAAATTGTGGGTTTTGGAGAACTTCAGGTAGGTTTAGGCTTTTTTTGGGGTGGATCTATTTTTGGGGGGTTTTCTTTCGTTTTGGGGGGTTATCCCATTCTTTTTTGGGGTGTTTTTGACGTGTTTTGAGGTCTCCATTTGTTTTTTTTGGGTTTCCATTGGGTTTTCTGGTGGTTGGGAGTGGATTGTACATTTAGGAAAACATCAGGTAGGTTTAAGGGTTTTTTGGGTTGTTAAATCACTTTTTTTCTTCTGATTCGGTTCGCTTTTGGGGTGTTTTTGACGTGTTTTGTGGTTTCCGTTGCGTTTCGTTGAGTTTTGACAAATTGACAAATCCTTGAAGTCCCTTTTGATTGCTCACAGGCTATGCGTTGCCACTCCTTCTCCTCCCAGATATAGGACGAGCAATCGGTAACAGTCTGACGGTTGAACCAAGCTGGGAAGCCTCCTTGTGATGTCCTAACCCAGGCCCTAGGAAGGCAGCAGATTTCCCTTAGAGGAGGGTCCCTTCTACATATTGGACCCTCTGTTCCGCTGATTGATAAATCACCCACAACTAAAACTCACCTTTTCTTCCTGCTGCCTGTGGTCACTATACGGGGGGGTTGGCTTTTCCAACCCTGCCAATATCTCTGGTGGAGAGGGATTATAGCCTTTTCCATCCATCGATTGCCTTTCGGCCTCCAGGGCCTTATACCTGTTGCGCAGGTCTACCTGATAGTGTGATATGGTTGAGATTTTGATAAAATTGCAAACACAAACATTAAAGTGATTACTGGTATCTACCACAGCATTATCTACGACTATAGAATCACAATGACTTCTCATGCAAACACAACCTTTCCCAATATATACAAGTACAGTATCAAGGGTTTCATTAGGATGTATCTCAACGTGGCAAATATTTTGCTCAGTGTCAAGACAAATGTCTTGGGATTCCAGCGTGTTACTTTCACAGATGGAACTTTTTTGTTCATGCACAATGCATGCATTTACATCAATTGTTTGTCACTTTCCTCCCTTTTGATGGGCCCATACTTTATGCCCTTTAGGATAAAGTATAGTTCCATTATGATTGAGTCCTAATGCAATGATTGGCTATACATTGTATACGGTGGCATTACTTATAGTAAGTATAAAGGACACAATTTGATCATTTTCTGCATAAAGGGTAAAGTTGACTAATTGCCACCATGCTTGAAAATCTTTTTCAAATTCTGAAGCATTATCCCAAATAAATTTTCGAATTTCAGTGGGCAAAGTTCCTCCTTCTCCCTGTCTCTAATAATAGCTGCTGCTAAAGATTGTATACATTACTGCGTTTGGATACAGCTCCAAGCAAGGGAGGTATTGCCTTGGCTTTTTCCAAGGGCATGTACAATTAATTGATGGTATAGAAGCCATTGCTTTGCTAAAGACAATAAGGATGATTTTTATTGGATGATCGAGTTACTGTAGTCAGAAACTAAACCTAACCCTAACCTAACCCTAACACTAACCCAACCCTAAACCTAACCCTAACCCTAACGGCTGCCCGCGGATCTAAACCTAACGCTCAAACCCTAATCCTAACCCTAACCCTAACCCTAACCCGAACACTAAAGCTAAACCTAACCCTAACCCTTACCCTAAACCTAACCCTAACGTAACCCTAACCCTAACCCTAACACTATTCCTAACACTAACCCTAACCCTAACCCTAACCCTAATCCAAACAGAACCCTAAACCTTACCCTAACCCTAACCCTAAACCTAACCCTAACCCTAAACCTAACCCTAAACCTAACCCTAAACCTAACCCTAACATAACCCTAACCCTAAGCCTAAGCCTAACCCTAACCCTAACGGAACCCTAACCCTAACCCTAACACTATTCCTAACACTAACCCTAACCCTAACCCTAATCCTAATCCAAACAGAACCCTAAACCTTACCCTAACCCTAACCCTAAACCTAACCCTAACCCTAAACCTAAACCTAAACCTAACCTAACCCTAACCCTAACCCGAACCCTAAACCTAACCCTAACCCTAACCCTAACCCTAACCTTAACCCTAACCCTAACCCTAACCCTAACCCTAATACTAACACTAACAACCCTAACCCTCTAACCCTAACCCTAACACTAACCCCTAACCCTAACCCTAATCCTAACCCTAACCCTAACCCCTAACCCTAGCCCTAACCCTAACAATAACCCCCAACCCCAACCCTCACCCGAAACCCTAACTCTAGCCCCAGCCCTAGCCCCTAACCCTAACCCTAGTTCCCGAGAACTACATCTCCCGGTACGCTCTGGGCATTCAACATGGCCTCCCAGTGCCGGAAAACTACACCTACCAGCATTCCCCGCACAGCCAGCATGGCCAATCACAGGCCGAGTGCTCGAGAACTGCATTTACCAGCACTCACTGGAACCCTCACCGCCCTTACAAAAAAAGCCTCAAGCCCTAACATCCAAAAAACCTCAAAACCCCTACAGACCTAACCCAAACTATTTACCACACTAAACCCCTGAAGACCTATGCCTAAAACCCCCAACCCAAAATCTTAGGATGCTCAAAACCCAAACCCAACCCAAAACGTTAGGAATGCTCAAAGCCCTAGCCCAAAAACTTAGGGCGCTCCAAACCCTAACCCCAAAACATTAAGACGCAAAAAACCCTAACCCAAAAACTTAGGGTAATACACCATAAATGTTTGTTCATTGTCTTTTGTATTATAAAAACAAGGAGTTCTGTTTGAGGAGCGGGAGTTGCGAAAGCTCCCTGCTGAAGTAAGGAGCTGCATAATGCTTGCCTAGACACTATGAAAATTCTTTTGCTTAATTTTCTTTTTAAAGAGATTTAAATTCTTAAAAATTCTTTTCCGCGCAACAGTGCGCGCAGTCGCAGAATATACCAGGATGCGTAATCCCGGAATTAGCAAGATATAAAAAGGGACCTTGGCGGGGGTGAGGTGCGTGCCGTTGGCGGAGCTGAGACTCCCCGGCTGCCCAGTGCTGTTTTGCTTGATGTTTGCTTTCTCAATAAATTCCTTTCTATGATTAATACAATGCTCTCTGAAAATTAATTAAGGGGGAAACTTATAACACTTTGGACGCTCAAAACCCAAACCCAAAAACTTTGGACGCTCAAAACCCTATCCCGAAAACACTAGGACGCTCCAAACCCTATCCCGAAAACAGGACGCTCCAAGCCCTAACCCAAAAACATTCGGACGCTCAAAACCCAAACCCAAAACATTAAGATGCTCCAAACCCTATCCGGAAAACATTAGGAAGCTCAAAGACCTATCCCAAAAACTTAGGACGCTCAAAACCCTATCCTGGAAACACTGAGATGCTCAGAACCCTATCCTGAAAATTTAGGACGCTCCAAACCCTAACCCAAAAACATTAGGACGCTCAAAGCCCCAACCCAAAACACTAGGACGCTCCAAACCCTATCCTGGAAACATTAAGATGCTCAAAACCCTATCCTGAAAACTGAGGATGCTCATTACCCAGACCCAAAATATTAAGATGCTCAAAACCCTAACCCAACTACTTAGGATGCTTGAAAGCCGATCCCAAAAAATTAGGGCACACAAAAGCCTAACCCCCAAAATTAAGATGCTCAAAATCCAAACCCCCAAAATTAGGATACTCAAAACCCTGGACCTGGAGAACCTAACCTGAAAAAAAAAAAAAAAAAAAAGATCTTAAAACCCTAACCGTAAATAACTGACCAAAAATAAAACCTTAGGACTCTAACCCTAAAAAACATATCAACACTACAACCCAAAAAACTCTAATACCCTAACACGCTAACCCTGAAACCCTTAAAACCCTAACCCCCAAATCCTTAAAACCCTAACCGTTAAAACTCCAACCCTAAAAACCTTAAAATCCTAAACATAAACCCTGAAACCCCTTACCCTGAAACCCAACCCTAGTGCCCAATCCCTGAAACCTTAAAACCCTGAATCAATCTGTAGCAAATAGCATAGGCTGAGTCGAGGATCTCAGTACAGTAGCATTATTATTCGAGATTACAATGGCGGGTGTCCCACAAGCAGGAGGGTGCCTACTAATTCCATACACAGTTTATACACTTTTTTTTTCTGCCGAGGACCGGGACCCTCCCCTGTTTCCCCTTTAACTGTGCTATTCAAGGTTCATAATCTAGCTGGTGCTTCACAGAAAATACACAGCTGCTGGCCTGTTACAAGTCACATTTCTTTTGAGGTTTTTACTCTTTGAGGTGGTAATGTTTCTTACGCCGTGATTTCCACCTAATTGCTGTAAGGATTCTGGTTGTCTGCGTTTTACAAGGTTGTCTGTTATAATAAATAAAAGTCCCAAATAGGATTACAATCAAAGTTTAAAATTCACTGAATGAATAGAGGTAAGCAAACAGTGCTGGGTACGCCGGGAGTCTCTGCTCCACCAAGACGCGCACCAGTTATACACCAGTTACCTCCCTTAAGGGATATAGAGAAGCCCTCTCAGATACGTCCGTCCTGCTTCTCCTGCATGCGGCCGGAGGTCGGTCTAATTCTGGTGCTGTTGGTGGTGGAAGCTGGGGCAACGGTGGTACTGGTGGCGATACCACAGCCACCGGAGGGGGAGCTGCCGGGGGTGGATTGTTAGGATATGGAGGTGGTAGCTTATCCAACGGCTCACGTTTATCTTCTTTTTCTTTTTCATGTTCTTCTTGTTCTTCAAATTTCTTACCTGCTTTTAGTGTAAATATTGAGGCTGGAAAAGGACGTGAAGTCCTCCTGATCCATAATCCTGCATAATCACTTTCTTCCTGGCTAAAAGCTTCCTTTGAATTAACATGGATATTTAAGGCCTGGCAAATCCAGTCTTCGAAGGATCCAAAAACAGGCCAAAAGACATGTAGTCTTAAAGGCTCCTTTGGCCATTCTGTCACACAATCCTGGACCATTTTTAATTTACTTTTTCCTTTTCTGGGGTCCCTATCATTCCAATTTCTAATCGTTATTCCTAATGGACTTTCTGGTGGTATGACTGGTAATTTGCTCCCTTTCTTCTGGTCTCTGGTCTTCGATTTTGTCTGACCCATCTAGGAATTTTACTATGGCAATTCCCATAGCCCTTGGTTACCTTAGTAAGAGTGTCTTGCAGGGGGTCGAGGACCTATCACACACCCACAAATCCTATAGGAATCCCTTCGGTCCTTCACCAGCCAAGTCCCTCACGGGAGATTGAAAACGCGGTTAGAAGACCTCCACAATCGCTTCGGAACTAAGTTCCATCCCAGTCACACTCTTACACACACAGGCAACCGAACCCCACCCAACCGAACGGTATACGCTTTAAATGCTTACGACTCCGTCATCTTCGTTCGGATCTTCACACACACAATTACGGGCAAAATATAGTGCTGCAGCTGGCAAGGGAGCTGAAAAAAAGAATCAGAAACTTTGCTTACCTTTATTCAGGTTTAAGATGCCATTAGTTCCGACCTGACTCAAACAGCAGCCACCAAATGGTGGGGGTGCCTCTCCTAGATCAAACCAGAAATCAGGAACCAAAGCCCTCCCGGACGAGCACCCACTTGTAATAAATGACTGGGTCCCAAATAGGATTGCAATTGAAATTTACAATTTATTAAATGAATAGAGGTAAGCAAGCAGCGCTGGGTGCGCCAGGAGTCTCTGCTCCACCAAGACGCACACAAGTTACATCAGGCGGCTGGTTTTTATGCTGCTAGGCTAATACATATTCATTACTACTTCTACAAAAGGCAGGGTTATTCTAATTAGTTCCCAGAATCCAAACCCTCCCACTGGTGCAGGCGTTATCAGTCTCCGGTGGTCCCTCTGGGGGCCGCTCGTACTGAAGGCTCGTAGTCTTCCTCCCAGGCTTTTCTCTTGTCCTTCTCCTTTGTCCATCTTGGCTGGATGGCAGACACTTGCATAGTGTCCCATCAACAGTTGTAATATTTAGCAGTTATTCTGAAACCCCTTTGTTCTCTTATCCCCTATTGACCCGAATTGATGGACCATTCCTTTGCAAGATACAAGAACTATATACATTAACCACTCTGGTTTTCTCAGACTTTTCATCATATCATGCGGCCCTAGCATTGTTCCATATTGACACGAATCAGATGAACTCATTTCACACTGTTAAGCTGTCTTATCACTGCAAGCATATCTCAATACCACCTTCCTTCCCTCTACAGGATGTAACTGCGCAAAAACAACATTTTTATTCCCACAACCTTGATCCCCTTACCCTGAAGTCCTTATTCCCCTTAAACATAGCAACTCTAACCACAACCCTAACCCTTATTATCAACCCCCTAACGCTAATGACACTGACCTTAATCCAAACCCCAAACTGCCCCTAACCCCAGACAACCAACAACGAAACACACACACACAAAGATGGAAACTACAAAAAAGGCAAAACCCACGATACAGGCCCCAAATCACAAATATGCAACCAAAATGCTACAGAAAAGCCCCAGATGCAGGCCCCAAATGCTACTGCTAGGCCTCAAAAGCTCAAGATGCATCCCAAAGCAAAAATGCAGGCCCCAAACGTTACAGAAAAGCCCCCAAACCCAGGCTGCACAAGTCTACAAGCATGCCCCAAACTGCCAACAGAAGCAGGCACCAACCACACCCAGATGCAGACCCCAACTGCCCACAAGCAGCTCCTACCCCACCACCCCCTCCCAAGAACTGGACTCCACCCAGACACTGGCCCAAGACCCAGGCCCGCCCCCCACCACCCCCCCTACCATCCCCCCCGACACAGGTGTACAAGCAGCTCACAACCCGCCCCTTCAGAGACCGGTCCCACTCCCCCCACCCCCCCCAAGACATGGGATGCGGAGGTGTACAACCAACTCCCAACTCCCTCCCCCTCAAAGGGAGGCCCCAAAGACCCCCAAATGGAGGCTCCTAGAGTGAACAAACAGCTCCCAACTTCCCCAGGCACAGGCCCACCCCCCCCCCCCAAACACAGGCCACAAAGGTGTATAAACAGCCCAGACCCCCCTCCAAGACCATGGCCCCTATAGTGTACAAGCAGCTCCCAACCACCCACAGATGCAGGCCCCAACCCTTCTCAAAAGGGAGGCACCTAGAATGCATGAGCAACTCCCAACCCCCCTAAACATAGGTCCAAAAGTGCACAAGCAGCTCCCAACCCCCCTCAAATACAGACCCCAAAAGTGTACAAGTAGCTCCCCCCCAGAGACAGGACCCAAAGGTGTACAACCAGTTCCCAACACCCCTGAGACACAGGCCCCAGCCGCCCCCCCAGACACAGCGACCCAAATTCTACAAGCAGCTCCCAACCCCTGCCAGGCAGGCCCCCTACCCTATACAAGCAGCTCCCAACCCTCCCCCCCGCCCCGAGGGAGGCCCCCAAGGCCCCCACAAACACAGGCCCCTACAGTGTACAGGCAGCTCCCAGCCACCCCCAGATGCTGGCCCCAAAGTTGTACAAACAGCTCCCAGCCACCCTGCAGAAACAGATTCCTACATTGTACAAGCAGTTCCCAGCCCGCTAGACACAGGCCCTGACCCCCCACAGATGCAGGCCCCAAAGGTGTACAAGCAGCTCCCACCCCTCCCCCAGACGCAGGTCCCAAGCCCCCCCCCCCCAAACACAGGCCCCTACAACCAGCACCCAACCCCCTACCCCCGATGCCAGGCCCAAAGGTGTAGAAGCAGCTCCAAACCTCCTCCCTCAACCCAGGCTCCAACAGTGTACAAGCAGCTCCCAACCAACCCTCCCCTTCCGCCCCCCTCCCCCCCCCCCAACACAGGCTCCAAAGGAATACAAAGAGCTCCCACCCCTCCCCCAGATGCTGGTCTCAACCCCCCCCCCCGCCCCCAGAAGCAGGCCCCAAAGGTGTAGAGTCAGCTCCCAACCCCCTCAATGCTGGCCCCAAGGGTCTACAAGCAGCTCCCCCCTTGCCCTCAGATACCGGCCCCCAGACACAGACCCCAAAAGCCTAATCACAGGCCCTGAACTCTAGAGGCAGGCTCCAAAACCCAGGACAAAGCCCCAGTGGTTCGAGACAGGGCCCAAATCCCAGACACAGGCCCCAAACGCTAAACATATGCCAAAAGAAGTATTAGTGCTGGTGCCAAATGTTACAGACAGGCCCAAAAGCCCGAGATGCTCAAGGCTGAGACGTAACTTGGCTTTCTGAATTACTGGAAAGCAGCTTTCATTCTCAGATAATTCTGTGCAGCACCCTTACATTTATCCTAACCCTTACCCTTACCCTTACACAAACCCTTACTCTAACCTTTACCGTGACCCGTACCCTTAACCTTACCTTTACCCTTAACCTAACCCTAAACCTTAAACCTTACCATAAAGCTTACCCTTTCTGCTACACTTACCCTTAGCCTAAATCTAAACCTTACACTTACCCTTATCCTAACCCTCATCCTTACCATTACCCATACCCTTATTCTTACCCTTACCCTAACCCTTACCTTTACACTTACAGTTACCATTAACCTTACCCTAACACTTATCCTTAACCTAACCCTTACCCTAAACCTTACCCCAACCCTTACCCTGACCCTTACATTAACCGAAACCCTTACCCTAAACCTTACACTTACACTTAACCTTAACCTTACCCTTAACATTCACCTAATACTTACGCATACGTTTTCCTGACTTTAACCCTAAAACTAACCCTAACCATTACCCTAACACTTAACCTTACCCTAACCCTAACCCTAACCCTTACTCTAACCCTTACCCTGACCTGTACCCTTACACTTACCCTTACTCTTATACTTACCCTAATTCTTACCCATACCATAACCCATACCCTAACACATATTTGTACCCTTAACCTTACCGTTACCCTTAACCTTACCCTTACCCTTACTCTATCCGTTACCCTTACGCTTAACCTTAACATAAACCTTACCCTTAACCTTACCATAAGCCATTGTAAGGGTTAGAGTAAGGGTTAGGGTAAGGGTGTTAGGGTAATGGTTAGGGTAAATTTTAGGCTTATGGTGAGGGAAACGTAAGGGTAAGGATTAGGTTAAGGTTAAGGGTAAGGTTAAGGTTAAGAGTAAGTGTAAGGTTTAGGATAAGGGTTAGGGTTAATGTAAGGGTCAGGGTAAGGGTTGGGGTAAGGTTTAGGGTAAGGAGAAGAGTAAGGGTATGGTTAATGGTAAGGGTGAGGGTTAGGGTTAGGGTAAGGATAAGGGTAAGTGTAAGGTTTAGGGTAAGGGTAATGGTATGCAGAAGGGTAAGGGTAAGTGTAAGGGTAAGGGTAGGAGTAATTGAACGAGTAATTCCTAGGGTAACTGTAAGCGTAAGTGTACATTTAAGTGTTGTTGTATGGCTTATTGTAAGGGTAAGGTTAAGTGTTAGGGTAATGGTTATGGTTAATTATAGGGTTAGGGTGAGAAAAACGTAAGGTTAAGTATTAGCTAAAGGTTAAGTGTAAGGTTAATGTTAAGAGTAAGTGTAAGGTTTAGGGTAAGGGTTAGGGTTAATGTAAGGGTCAGGGTAAGGGTTGGGGTAAGGTTTAGGGTTAGGGTTAGGTTAAGGGTAAGGATTAGGGTAAGGGTAAGGTTATGGTTAAAGGAAAGAGTAAGGGTAAGGAAAAAGTAAAGGTAAGGATTTGGGTAATGGTAAGGGTGAGAAGGGTTAGGGTAAGGGTTACGGTAAGGGTTAGGTAACGCGGTGTACAACCTGGGACGTCACACGCAGAGCTGCCTCTGGCAAGGTGAGTGAGGAACAGATGTAGCAGTTGTTGTGTTGTAGGTCTCACTGTTCCTCTAGGCATCCCCTCTTTGTCTTTTAGAGGTGTTGTAGATGTTTGAAGAGGGTAGATTGAAGCATCTGCCTTGGGGGCTGGTAAGCGGCAGAGGTAAGGGAGCAGATGAGAGTAACTTACCTAGTTGTGCTGTGTCTTTGGATGCTGCATCGGCCTATGCGTTTCTTTTTCTTTCACAGGTGTCTCGCACAGGCTCAAAGGAGCAAACTGCACTCTGAAGAGCTGTGTAAGAAGAGGGGCTGGTCATGAGCTGGGTTGGAGCAGAACGACCAAGTAGCACAAGGTGACTATGAAAGGTGTCCGTCTTGCTTTGCAGGTGCCGTGGCAGGCTCTCCACAGAAGTGGATAAGGATATGAGATAAGGCCAGAGAGCGACAAGGAGCGGCACGTGCAGGGATGGTTTTGAAGCGCTGCGGTGGCTTACTCTTCTGTTCATCAGGTGCCACAGGCAAGGTGGGTTGTAACATCAGTAGTTATATTTGCATGAAAGCAGTTCACTTGAATGCCACAGTGCATCTGAGTAGGGTGTTCTAGCAAAACAAGCTTGTCTGGCACAGCGGTGCCTGATGGCAGTGTGTTTCCTCAGGTGAAGAGGTGCCTGAAGCCCCATCCTATCTAGCCTTGATTCAAAGATCGAAACCGAAATTCCTTTAAGTGGTATATTCTTTATTGCAGCGCTGGATGGGGGAGGGGGGAGGGGGAGGGTGAGCGAACAGCTGCGTGGTGTTTAGCTGCCGGCCAGGTTAAACCACGACACACCTTTTACCCTAACATAATAATTCTGTGAAGGCATTAATGCTTGATTTAGAACTGAATACGTTGCCCCATAGCAATAAGAAATTTCACTTCCATTCCTCCCCTAGCTTCATTATAACCAGTGGAGGATCCGCTAGGGTAGATTCCCCAGGTCCCCGTTATTCCTGTTGAAATCAGGGGTTGATTACCCTAGGAAAAGGCTAGTCAATTTGTCCTCCAAAGCCAGGTCCAAACCGTTTTGTTTTATTTATTTAGTTATTTAGTTATTTATTTATTTATTTTCATTACATTTCAGAGTTGGTCCAAAAATTCCATAGGGCTTTCTTTTAGACCTTGTTGGAAGCATATTCTCAATTCCCAATTCATCCAGGTTTTAGTATTTACTTAACCGTTCATAATTTTCAGGATGATTCGGGTCTTAGTGGGGGTCGGTTGGGGAATGCAATTGTCCACAGTTCCCTGAACGGTCCCATCAGCAATCTGAGCTCGCACATGAACTCAGGTTGATTTAAGAGTGTACCTCTTTTCTGTTTCTGTGACAACTCTCTCGGACCGATCATGGTCCCTTTGCCCTAAAGGGCTAACACCCATGATTTTAAGATCTCTGCCTCGGGCAGAGGCAGAACTATTAACATTCCTACATCCTCTTTCCCTGCTCATTCAACTTCAAACACCTTTAACACTTTCAACAACCCTTTTAACACTTCCTTTATCTTTCTCCAGCCTGTACTTCTCTAATGCCAACATCAAAGGTTCAGTCAGGGGCCAACTTAATTCCCTACCTTTTCCCACCAAGATGCTGAAACATCAGTATACAACATTTCATCCTGTTCTGCTTCTCAAAAAACAACATTAACTGTAGCAAAATATTATAGTTTAAAGTTCCGTTTAGGGGCCACTTTTCTCCACATTCCAGCTTATAAAGCGGCCACCACTGATTACGATATTTTATCAATGTTTTCCTGTTCACACTTCCACCGGCAGATCCTCCAATATCCTTCCAGTGACTTAAAACACATCCTAACACACTTTTCTTTAAAATTTCACTGCTTGTTTGCCCCCCCAGTTTCCAGTTTACACTTTCAGAATACACACGTTACTTACAAAAGCGTATCACAAAACGTATCACTCACAAAAATACGGGCACGCAATATCTTTCAGTAGCGATGCCACAAAACTACTATTACCAGCAATATTGCCAAAATCACAGTAACAATAGTCAGAGTCAAATTCCACATGCGAGAAGTCAGAAAACCGAACTGTGTAACACCGTAACGATATCTTTCTTATAACAATGCCACGAACCTACTATTACCACCAGGAAAATAGCCAAAATCGCAGTAACAAGAACCAGAGTTAAATACCATACTCCATGAGTCAGAAAACCGAAATAGACAACACAATTCCAGATGGACCTTAAAGCGAGCTCCTTCCTTAAGGTCCCCAAACATGTACTTATGGTGCTAACCACAAAGTATATACCAAACACTGCCTCGCAGAAGATCACCTTCTGACTTACAGACAGTTCCAGATGACCGGTCTACCAGAAAACCAAACCAGAATAAAGAATATACTCACTTACAATGATGGGGTCCTTGTCTGCCTCCGCAGTGATCCGGTGAGTCAAGGAGTCCCTCCGGGAAATCCCGGGGGTACCCTAGGGAGTCCTGTTCCCAGCAGGTCCTGCAGTCCGGCAGAGAGGTTGTCCCATCTGGGTCGCCAAATTGATTCAAAGATCGAAGCCGAAATTCCTTTAAGTGGTATATTCTTTATTGCAGCGCTGGATGCACGGGGGATCTCTCCACCTATCGTGCATACCCAAAGCAGAAAGCAGTCTTGAATTTATACAATCAATCTATCAATATTCTACAAGCACCTATACATATGCATTACCTATCCCCGCCTTCCCTCGCTTCTCATGCTAATTAGCCTTTTGGCACCTTGCGCCTGCGCAGAGCCTTCCAAGAATTGTGGGCAGGGGTCTTTGGGACGTGGGCAGGGGTCTTTGGGAGGAAGACCCCGAGTCTTCCTCACAGCGTACTTTTCACCTTTGGTCAGGAATCTGCTGAATTGGCATGTTTCTTAATTGCAAGAGCTGGTTGTTGCTAATTCTCCCGTTTGTTGTATCTTTATAATGAATTCCAATGTCCAGTTTCGAGATTTATAGTCCTTACATTCGTTTCTCTGTCCGCCTGCCGCTTCCTTATCATGAGTTCCAGTGTCTTGTTTCGAGATATACAGTCCTTGTCTGGGGATTGTCCTTGCCTCCCCAATACCTCCTTAATCAATCCCCCCTTTTCTTTTCCCATGCAAATTCTTTTGCATCAGATACTTCCATTATTTACAGTAACACAACAAAGCAGGCATCTAAACAACATGCACACAAATATTCCTAACACTACTAATACGATTAGAGCAATGAATACTTGTTTCAACCATTGGAAATTGGGCAACCAGGAGGTTAACTTATTCCATAGTTCACTAAAACTCCATGAAAGATCATCTTTACTGATCTCATGTAGGATCCTTGTCTGCTTCCATATTTCTTCCAGGTCGGTAGAGATCCTTCCACTCTGATCTACATACATACAACAACTTGTGTTTATTACTGTACAGACTCCCCCTTGAGTGGCCAGTAACAAGTCTAGGGCCATCCGATTTTGGAATACTACCTGTGATAAACTAGATATCTCTTCTTGTTGAGCCTTTATAGCATCCAGAATTTTGTTTTCTAACTTCTCTATAATTGCAGAAATATTAACTATTGCCTTTTCCAATTCACTCACTCCTAACCATGGGATAAACCATCGCACAAAACTATGAAAAGGGGTGTGTCTCTCTACCAATGGATTGTTAATTTTTCATCTGATTCTCCGGATATGATTTCTCAAGTAACCTCGAGGCACTACATCATGTACTGTCATATTGGGGACTACCGCTCCAAGAGTGCAAGTTCCCTTCCAATTCTCAGGCAAGACCTTACGGGCTGTATCATTGCATAGCCAATACCACCCTTTTCCTTCTGGAACCGTCCAGCTGGTTGAATTTGTCCAGCCGCTAGTCGTACTAATATCAATTGTTCAATTACAAGATGTCTGATTTCCCACATAAGTAGTATCCGTATTTATACAATGCTGTTTTCCTATACCCTTAGGCGGGTTACACCTTTGTACACATACATAATAGGATTCTAACGGCATGAAGCTACTCACTTCTAGTTCCAAAACTGCTTAATGTTTTCGACCCCGAGATGTGTTTTCCCACAAATTAGTCCAAGATAAGTTTGCAGGCAAGGGAATCCCAATTAACGATACACCCTTATTCCCATGCTGTGGCAGATGGGTGCATACCCAACAGTTCGTCTTATTAGTTACTTGAGAAATTGTTTGTATTAAGGTCAGGTGTAAGTTCTCATCCCAAGTTGCCCACCCCAAATCCGAGAACCGCACCCCTGCAATCATTAGGATCTGGAAAACCGTAATTTTGTTGGTCCAATTGGAGTGGTGGTCCATATCTTCGCCGGGGCCTTCTTCACCCTTGAATTGTGGATCCAAGCTGCTTGCTTCTTAATCTTAATGGCGGTGTGTGTTGTCAGTAATACTTGGTATGCTCCCATCCACTTTCCTTCCATTTTTCCTGCACGGGTTGTCCTGAAAAAGTCTTTATAAAAATAAAATCCCCGAGCTTAAAGGGGTGGATTGGTTGATCCAACCCTCTAGCCCTGGTCCCTAAAACAAATGTATGTACTTTATTTAATTGTTTCTGAAGTTCAGTTATATAAGCATATAAATGTTCTGATCCTAACTGCGTTAGGTCCTCTCCACTAAATAGAAATTGCTATGGCCTTCCATATAAGATTTTGAAGGGACTCAAATTTCCTTTTATTCTAGGTTTAAATCTAATTCCAAGTAATGCTAAAGGGAGGGATTGAGGCCATGACAAATTAGCTTCTTATCCAATTTTAGCTATTTATTGTTTAATTAAATGGTTCATTTTTTCTACCTGTCCACTTGCCTGTGGTCTATAAGGAGTATGCAGTTGCCAATCTATCTTTAGAATCTTACTTATCTGGTCTACCACTTGTGCACAAAAATGTGAAACTCTATCAGAAGACATTGCTACTAGAATCCCAAAGCATGGTATTATTTCATTTAACAAGACTTTAACCACTTCTCTTGCTTTGTTTGTTCGACAGGGAAAGGCTTCAGGCCTTCCTGAAAACGTGTCAGTCAGAACCAGTAAATAATGATACCCCCCTTTTCTAGGGAGTTCTGAAAAATCAATTTGCCACTGTTGCCCCGAATAATTTCCTTTACCGATTATTCCAAATTTTATTCTATTCTTGGTATTGGGGTTATTGTGTAAGCAAATGCTACATTGTTGAGTTACTTGTTTTATCATATCGTCCCACTAATGTCGGACTCAGGCTCTTATGCGGTGTGCCAGCTCCCCAATGCGTTTTATTGTGTTCTGTAAGAACTATGGGCCATGTCAAACTAGAGGGTATTACTATGTGGTTATCTTTTAAATATACTCATCCATCTGGTTTCATTTTACCTTTCAAATCTTCAATTAATTTTAAGTCTTCTTTTGTATAATTTGGATATAGTTTGGATTTTACCGTCTGGTATCAAAGACAATGCCTTCACCTCAGTTATTTCAGCTGCCTGCTTAGCCTCTGCCAATCGATTTTCCAATTTCAAAATCGCTGTTCCCCTTTTGGTGTCCCTGACAATGCATGATAGCTACCTTTTCTGGTTGTTTTACAGCCTCTAACAATTTTAAAATTTCTTCAGCATACTTTGTGTTTTCACTGAGCGGTCAGCAATCCATGTTCTTTCCAAATTGCTCCATGAGCATGTACCACGCCGAATGTATATTTAGGATCTGTCCAAATATTTACCCTTTTTCCCGCTGCCAGTTCCAATGCTCTCGTGAGAGCAACTATCTCCGCCTTTTGAGCTGATGTTCCAGGGGGTAAAGGCTTAGACTCGATTACCTGCTGAGTAGTTGTTATAGCATATCCAGCTTTACGTTGTCTTTGCGTAACAAAACTGCTCCCATCCGTGAACCAAGTTTCTTCCGCATCTTCCATGGGCTCCTCCTTAAGGTCTGGTCGGCTGGAATACACAGTCTCTAGAGTTTCTAAACAATCGTGAATCACAGCTTGTGCCGGAGCATCACTAAGAAAAGAGGCTAGATTCACAATATGAATTATCACAATCTCCACGTCGTCCTGTTCTACCAATATTGCTTGATATTTCAAAATCATCAATTCTTGTTTAAGTTGTTTAAAGACTTTTTGTGCTTCTCCAGTCCAGACTAACTTTGACTGGTTAATCTTTATCAATTCACATAGAGGCTTTACCAATAGTCCATAATTATAAATCCAAAGGCGACACCAACCTGTCATTCCTAAAAAGCTTTGTAGCTCCTTTACCATTTGAGGTTCTGGAGTCCGGCAAATGACTTCCTTATGTTCAGTTCCTAGTTCTCGTTGTCCTTCCGAAATGTCAAATCCCAGATAGGTCACACTTTGTTGAGCCAGCTGGACTTTCTGTCAAGAGACTTGATATCCATTTAAACCCAGAAAATTAAGACGACTTATAGTCCATTGAATCCAACTCCCTTTAGTCTCGGTAGCTATTAAGAGATCATCTACATATTGTAACAAAGCACCTTCAGTGTCCGGAGGTATCCATGTTTCGAGTTCCCTTGCTAATTGGTTTCCAAAACTAGTGGGGCTATTCTTGAATCCTTGAGGTAGTAATGTCCACGTAAGCTGCGTCTTTCTGCCTGAATCGGGATTTTCCCATTCAAAGGCGAATAGGTTTTGGCTTTCTGTGGCTAAGCCTAGGCAGAAGAAGGCATCTTTTAAATCCAGTACGGTAAACCAGACTTGACTATTCTTTAATTTAGTCAGCAAAGTATAAGGGTTTGCCACTACTGGATGTATATCCTCAGTGATTTTATTTATGGCCCTCAAATCCTGAACTAGCCTATAGCTTTTTCATCTGCCTTTTTAATTGGCAATATGGGTGCATTGTATTCTGATTCGCATTCAATCAATAATCCATACTGTAAAAATTGATCAGTTATCTCTTTAATTCCTTTCCTATCTTCTATCCTCAAAGGATATTACTTAACCTTAACGGGTTTCTGTCCTGACTTTAATTTAATAATTATTGAGGTCACATTTTTAGCTCTTCCAGGGACTTCGGTAGCCCAAACTCCTGGACATACTTGATCTGTGATCTCTAAAGGTATTTCACTTTTAGGGTCAGTTTGTATTAGTGCCAAGCTTAACACATTTATTAGTTGTTCTTCTCCTGTTCTTAATTCCATTTTCCCTTTTTCAAAGACAATTTCTGCTCCTACTTGCTCTAATAAATCTCTACCTAAGAGTGCCCATGAGGAGCTAGGCATAGATAAAAATCTGTGTATGCCCCATTGTTTCCCTAACTTGTACTTCAAAGGTTCACAAAAATAAGCCTTTTCGGTTACACCTTGTCCTGGTTTCAGTTAGAACAGAGTTAATTTTCTTCCTAGTAGCTGGGAGAATGCTATGTTTTGGCTTAGGATGAGAAGAGTGCTGATAACACCCTGATGTTTCAATTGTTGCAGAGCAATGCTTATACCAAGCCAAGGACACCTCAGCCTTTTGCTCTGTCCTGCCAACAGGCAGGCTGGGGGAGCAGCAAGAGCTGGGAGGGGACAGACCCAGGACAGGTGACCCGAACTAGCCAAAGGGGTATTCCATACCATCTGATGTCAGGCTAAACAATACATAGGGGTGGCTAGCCAGGGGGAGGGGGCCGGACTGCTCGGGGTTAGGCTGGGCATCGGTCAGCAGGTGGTGAGCAATTGCATTGTGCATCACTTGTTTGTACACATTATTAGTAGTGGTACTATTATCATCATTGTATTATTATTATTATTATTATTATTATTATTATTATTATTATTTTGTCTTATTAAACTGTCTTTATCTCAACTCACGGGCTTCACTTTCCATTTCTCTCCCCCGTCCCAGAGAGGGAGGGTGAGGGTGAGCGAACAGCTGCGTGGTGTTTAGCTGTCGGCCGGGTTAAACCACGACACATCTTTTACCCTAACATAATAATTCTGTGAAGGCATTAATGCTTGATTTAGAACTGAATACGTTGCCCCATAGCAATAAGAAATTTCACTTCCATTCCTCCCCTAGCTTCATTATAACCAGCGGAGGTACTAGGGTAGATTCCCCAGGTCCCCATTATTCCTGTTGAAATCAGGGGTCGATTATCCTAGGAAAAGGCTAGTCAATTTGTCCTCCGAAGCCAGGTCCAAACCGTTTTGTTTTATTTATTTATTTATTTATTTATTTTCACTACATTTCAGAGTTGGTCTAAAAATTCCATAGGGCTTCCTTTTAGACCTTGTTGGAAGCATATTCTCAATTCCCAATTCATCCAGATTTTAGTATTTACTTAACCGTTCATAATTTTCAGGATGATTTGGGTCTTAGCGGGGGTCGGTCAGGGGAATGCAATTGTCCACAGTTCCCTGAACGGTCCCATCGGCAATCTGAGCTCGCACATGAACTCAGGTTGTTTTAAGAGTTAACTGTTTTTCTGTTTCTGTGACAACTCTCTCGGACCGATCATGGTCCCTTTGCCCTAAAGGGCTAACACCCATGATTTTAAGATCTCTGCCTCGGGCAGAGGCAGAACTATTAACATTCCTACATCCTCTTTCCCTGCTCATTCAACTTCAAACACCTTTAACACTTTCATCAACCCTTTTAACACTTCCTTTATCTTTCTCCAGCCTGTACTTCTCTAATGCCAACATCAAAGGCTCAGTCAGGGGCCAACTTAATTCCGTACCTTTTCCCACCAAGATGCTGAAACATCAGTATACAACATTTCATCCTGTTCTGCTTCTCAAAAAAACCAACATTAACTGTAGCAAAATATTATAGTTTAAAGTTCCATTTAGGGGCCACTTTTCTCCACATTCCAGCTTATAAAGCGGCCACCACTGATTACGATATTTTATCAATGTTTTCCTGTTCACACTTCCACCGGCAGATCCTCCAATATCTTTCCAGTGACTTAAAACACATCCTAACACACTTTTCTTTAAAATTTCACTGCTTGTTTGCCCCCCCAGTTTCCAGTTTACACTTTCAGAATACACACGTTACTTACAAAAGCGTATCACAAAACGTATCACTCACAAAAATACGGGCACGCAATATCTTTCAGTAGCGATGCCACAAAACTACTATTACCAGCAATATTGCCAAAATCACAGTAACAATAGTCAGAGTCAAATTCCACATGCGGTAAGTCAGAAAACCGAACTGTGTAACACCGTAACGATATCTCTCTTATAACAATGCCACGAACCTACTATTACCACCAGAAAAATAGCCAAAATCACAGTAACAAGAACCAAAGTTAAATACCATACTCCATGAGTCAGAAAACCGAAATAGACAACACAATTCCAGATGGACCTTAAAGCGAGCTCTTTCCTTAAGGTCCCCAAATATACTTATGGTGCTTACCACAAAGTATATACCAAACATTGCCTCACAGAAGATGACCTTCTGACTTACAGACAGTTCCAGATACAGATGGACCCCAAGGTCCCCAGATATACTTGCGGTACTAACCACAAAGTATATACCAAATACTGTCCTGCAGAAGTCACCTTCCGACTTACTGGACAGTCCTAGATGACCGGTCTACCAGAAAACCAAACCAGAATAAAGAATATACTCACTTACAATGATGGGGTCCTTGTCTGCCTCCGCAGTGATCCGGTGAGTCGAGGAGTCCCTCCGGGAAATCCCGGGGGTACCCTAGGGAGTCCTGTCCCCAGCGGGTCCTGCGGTCCGGCAGAGAGGTCGTCCCATCTGGGGTGCCAGGTTGATTCAAAGATCGAAGCCGAAATTCCTTTAAGTGGTATATTCTTTATTGCTGCGCTGGATGCACGGGGGATCTCTCCACCTATCGTGCATACCCAAAGCGGAAAGCAGTCTTGAATTTATACAATCAATCTATCAATATTCTACAAGTGCCTATACATATGCATTACCTATCCCCGCCTTCCCTCGCTTCTCATGCTAATTAGCCTTTTGGCACCTTGCGCCTGCGTAGAGCCTCCCAAGAATTGTGGGCAGGGGTCTTTGGGACGTGGGCAGGGGTCTTTGGGAGGAAGACCCCGAGTCTTCCTCACAGTGTACTTTTCACCTTTGGTCAGGAATCTGCTGAATTGGCAGGTTTCTTAATTGCAAGAGCTGGTTGTTGCTAATTCTTCCGTTTGTTGTATCTTTATAATGAATTCCAATGTCCAGTTTCAAGATTTATAGTCCTTACATTCGTTTCTCTGTCCGTCTGCCGCTTCCTTATCATGAGTTCCAGTGTCTTGTTTCGAGATATACAGTCCACGTCTGGGGATTGCCCTTGCCTCCCCAATACCTCCCCAGTACCTCCTTAATCAGCTCATAGTCTTCCTCTCCCCCTTTGTACTTACTTGGCACCATACCAAGTTTATAGAACATTCTCTTCAAGACTTGTCTCCCAGCCGTCCTTCAGCTTCTTTTTCCTTCCTCTTAATCTCTCGGCCCCCCTAACCAGATACCAAAGATCCGCATAGTATCCCATAACAGTCACTAGTTGTTATCAGTTGTTCTGAAACTCCCAGACATCAAACACAAACAGCTTCACGAGTAATTAAAACATTCTTCCCCAGCCATTCACAGACACATCTATAGCAGTGTTAGAAATAGAAGTCCGGAATAACAAAAGCAAACAGGTTCATAAATTTAAGGAGTGATAAATTGACTAGAATGAGGGGGAGACTGGGACACACTGCAGCTGAGGTTCAAGAATTAAATTGCCAGTGCAGGGCCCAGAGGCAGACAGGATTCAAACAGAATTGTTCTTTATGGACACGAATTGTTAAAACATTCCTCACACCCTTATCATAAGCCATACAACAACAGTTACATGTACACTTACGCTTGCACTTACCCTAGCAATTACTCGTACAATTACCCTTAACCTTACTATTAAGTTAACCCTAAACCTTACCCTTATCCTAACACTTACCCTTATCCTAAACCTTACCCTTTTTGCTACACTTACCCTTTGCCTAATTCTAAACCTTACCCTAACCCTCACCCTTACCCTTAGCATTATACTTACTTTTACCCTTGACCTAAACCTTACCCCAACCCTTACCCTGACCCTTACATTAACCCTAACCCTTACCCTAACCCTAACTCTAATCCTAACCCTTAACCTAAACCTTACACTTAATCTTACCTTTAACCTTACCCTTAAACTAATACATACCCTTACGTTTCCCTCACCATAACCCTAAAATTAACCGTAACCATTACCTGAACACTTATCCTTACCTAACCCTAACCCTTACTCTAACTTTTACCCGGACCCGGACCCTTAGACTTCCCCTTCCCCTTCCCCTTACTCTTCCCTTTACCCTAACCCTTACCCTTACACTTACGGTTACCATTTACCTTACCCTTACCCTAACACTTAACCTTAACCTAACCCTAACCCTAAACGTTACCTGAACCCTTACCCTGACCCTTACATTAACCCTAACCCTAAAACTTAACCTTAACCTTACCCTTAACCTTAACCTAATACTTACCCTTACTTTTCCCTCACCCTAACCCTAAAATTAACCCTAACCATTACCCTCACCCTAACCCTTACTCTAACCCTTACCCTTCCCATAACCCATACTCTAACACATACTTCTACCCGTAACCGTACCCTTACCGTAACCCTTACCCTTACCGTTACCGTTACCCTTACCCTTACCGTTACCGTTACCCTTACCCTTACCGTTACCCTTACCCTTACCGTTACCCTTACCATTACCCTTAACCTAACCCTAAACCTTATCCTTATCCTAACACTTACCCTTACCGTAAACCTTACCCTTTCTGCTACACTTACCCTTAGCCTAACCCTCGCCCTTACCGTTACCCATACCCTTATTCTTACCCTTACCCTAACCCTTACCTTTACACTTATGGTTACCATTAACCTTACCCTTACCCTAACACTTATCCTGAACCTAACCCTTACCCTAAACCTTACCCCAACCCTTACCCTGACCCTTACATTAACCCTAACCCTTACCCTAAACCTTACCCTTACTCTTAACCTTAACCTTACCCTTAACATTCACCTAATACTTACGCATACATTTTCCTGACTTTAACCCTAAAACTAACCCTAACCATTACCCTAACACTTAACCTTACCCTAACCCTAACCCTTACTCTAACCCTTACCCTGACCTGTACCCTTACACTTACCCTTACCCTTATACTTACCCTAATTCTTACCCATACCATAACCCATACCCTAACACATATTTGTACCCTTAACCTTACCGTTACCCTTAACCTTACCCTTACCCTTACTCTATCCGTTACCCTTACGCTTACCCTTAACATAAACCTTACCCTTGACCTTACCCTTACCATAAGCCATACAACAACACTTACATGTACACTTACGCTTGCACTTACCCTAGCAATTACTCGTACAATTACCCTTAACCTTACTATTAAGCTAACCCTAAACCTTACCCTTATCCTAACACTTACCCTTATCCTAAACCTTACCCTTTCTGCTACACTTACCCTTTGCCTAATTCTAAACCTTACCCGAACCCTCACCCTTACCTAAATCTAACTAAAATCTAACCATTACCCTAACCCCTCACCCTTACAATATACATATTTTTACCCTTTCCCTAAACCTTTACCCCAACCCTTACCTTGACCCTTACATTAACCCTAATCCTTACACTAAACCTTACACTTACTCTTAACCTTAACCTTAGCTGTAACCTAATACTTACTCTTACGTTTCCCTCACCCTAAACCTAAAATTAGCCTAACTATTACCCTAACACTTACCCTTACTCTAACCCTTACCATGAACTTAAGTGTAAGTGTTAGGATAACGGTAACCTTAAGGGTGACCCTTAAGCTTATCCTTAATGTTTATGGTTAGGTTAAGGGTAATCGTACGAGTAATTACTAGGATAAGTGTAAGCGTAAGTGTACATGTAAGTGTTGATGTATGGCTTATGGTAAGGGTAAGGTAAAGGGTAAGGTTTATGTTAAGGGAAAGTGTAAGAGTAACGGATAGAATAAGGGTAAGTGTAACGGTTAAGTGTTAGGGTAATGGTTAGGGTTAATTTTAGGATTAGGGTGAGAAAAATGTAAGGTTAAGTACTAGCTTAAGGTTAAGGGTAAGGTTAAGGTTAAGAGTAAGTGTAAGGTTTAGGTTAAGGGTTAGGGTTAATGTAAGGTTCAGGGAAAGGTTTGGGGTAAGGTTTAGGGTTAGGTTCAGCTTAAGGGTAAGGGTTGGGGTAAGGTTAAGGGTATGGATAAGGATAAGTGTAAGGGATAGGGTAAGGGTAAGGGTTAGCGTAAGGGTAAGATTAATGGTAAGGTTTATGTTAAGGGTAAGCGTAAGGGTAACGGATAGAGTAAGGGTAAGGGTAACGGTAAGGTTAAGGGTAAAAATATGTGTTAGGGTATGGGTTATGGTATGGGTAAGAGTTAGGGTAATGTAAGGGTAAGGGTGAGTGTAAGGTTATGGGTCAGGGTAAGGGTTAGAGTAAGGGTTAGGGTTAGGGTAAGGGTAAGTGTTAGAATAATGGTTAGGGTTAATTTTAGGGTTAGGGTGAGGGAAACGTAAGGGTAAGTATTGGGTTAAGGTAAGGGTAAGTGTAAGGTTTAGATTTAGGCTAATGGTAAATGTAGCAGAAAGGGTAAGGTTTACGATAAGGGTAAGTGTTAGGGTAAGGGTAAGGTTTAGGGTAACATAAAGGGTAAGGATTACGGTAAGGGTAAGGGTACGGGTAGAATTTGTTAGAATATGGCTTATGGTAAGGGAAAGGTTTAGGGTAAGGGTAAGTGTAAGTGTATGTGTAAGGGTACGGGTCATTGTAAGGGTTAGAGTAAGGGTTAGGGTAAGGGTAGGTGTTAGGGTAATGGTTAGGGTTAGTTTTAGGGTTAGGGTGAGGGAAACGGAAGGGTAAGTATTAGGTTAAGGTTAAGGGTAAGGTTAAGGTTAAGAGTAAGTTTTAGGGTAAGGGTAAGGGTTAATGTAAGGGTCAGAGTAAGGGTTAAGGTAAGGTTTAGGGTTAGAGTTAGGTTAAGGTTAAGTTTTAGGGTAAGGGTAAGTTATATGTATAAGGATAAGTGTAAGGGTAAGTGTTAGGGTAAGTGTAAGGATAAGGATAAGTGTACAAGTCAGGGTAAGGTTTAGAGTTAGGATTAGGGTTTGGGTTAGGGTAAGGGTAAGTGTTAGGGTAATGGTTAGGGTTAATTTTAGGTGTATGGTGACGGATAAGAAAGGGTAAGTAGTAGGTTAAGGTTAAGCGTAAGGTTAAGGTTAAGAGTAAGTGTAAGTTTTAGGGTACGGTTTAGGGTTAATGTAAGGGTCAGGGTAAGTGTTTGAGTAAGATTTAGGGTTAGGGTAAGAGTAAGTATATGGGTAATGGTAAGGGTAAGTGTTAGGGTTAGGGTAAGTGTAAGGTTTAGATTTAGGCTAAGGGTAAGTGTAGCAGAAAGGGTAAGGGTTACGGTAAGTGTAAGTGTAAGGATAAGGTTAAGGTTTAGGCTTACGTTAAGGGTAAGGGTAATGCTTTGGTAAGGGTAAGATTAAGGGTAAAGGTAAGGGTTACGGTAAGGGTAAGGGTACTGGTAGAAGTATGTGTTAGAGTACGGCTTATGGTAAGGGTACAAGTAGCTCCCCCCCCAGAGACAGGACCCAAAGGTGTACAACCAGTTCCCAACACCCCTGAGACACAGGCCCCAACCCCCCCCCCAGACACAGCGACCCAAATTCTACAAGCAGCTCCCAACCCCTGCCAGGCAGGCCCCCTACCCTATACAAGCAGCTCCCAACCCTCCCCCCCCCCTGCCCCGAGGGAGGCCTTCAAGGCCCCCACAAACACAGGCCCCTACAGTGTACAGGCAGCTCCCAGCCACCCCCAGATGCTGGCCCCAAAGCTTACCCTTACTCAAACCCTTACAATGACCCGTACTTTTACACATACCCTTACACTTACCCTTACTCTTAAACTTACACTAACCCTTACCCTTAACTAAATCTAACCCTTACACTAAACATCATCCTTACCCTTACCATTATCCCTTCTCTTACCCTTATCCTAAACGTTTCCCAAACCCTTACCCTTACATTAAACCTAACCCTTACCATAACTCTTAACCTTATCCTTAAACTTAACCTAATACTTACCCTTATGTTTCCCTCACCCTAAACCTAAAATTAGCCTAACCATTACCCTAACACTTACCCTTACTCTAACCCTTATCCTCAACTTAAGTGTAAGTGTTAGGATAACGGTAACCTTAAGGGTGACCCTTAAGCTTATCCTTAATGTTTATGGTTAGGTTAAGGGTAATTGTACGAGTAATTGCTAGGATAAGTGTAAGCGTAAGTGTACATGTAAGTGTTGATGTATGGCTTATGGTAAGGGTAAGGTTTATGTTAAGGGAAAGCGTAAGAGTAATGGATAGAATAAGGGTAAGTGTAACGGTTAAGTGTTAGGGTAATGGTTAGGGTTAATTTTAGGATTAGGGTGAGAAAAATGTAAGGTTAAGTACTAGCATAAGGTTAAGTGTAAGGTTAAGGTTAAGATTAAGTGTAAGGTTTAGGTTAAGGGTAAGGCTTCAGGGAAGGGGTAAAGTTCAGGGAAAGGTTTGGGGTAAGGTTTAGGGTTAGGTTCAGCTTAAGGGGAAGGGTTGGTGTAAGGTTAAGGGTATGGATAAGGATAAGGGTAAGGGTAAGGGTTAGCGTAAGAGTAAGATTAATGGTAAGGTTTATGTTAAGGGTAAGCGTAAGGGTAACGGATAGAGTAAGGGTAAGAGTACAAATATGTGTTAGGGTATGGGTTATGGTATGGGTAAGAGTTAGGGTAATGTAAGGGTAAGGGTGAGTGTAAGGGTATGGGTCAGGGTAAGGGTAAGAGTAAGGGTTAGGGTTAGGGTAAGGGTAAGTGTTAGAATAATGGTTAGGGTTAATTTTAGGGTTAGGGTGAGGGAAACGTAAGGGTAAGTATAGGGTTAAGGTAAGGGTAAGTGTAAGGTTTAGATTTAGGCTAAGGGTAAGTGTAGCAGAAAGGGTAAGGTTTACTGTAAGGTTTAAGGTTTCGGCTTAGGTTAAGGGTAAGGGTAAGAGTAAGGGTAATTGTACGAGTAATTGCTAGGGTAAGTGCAAGCGTAAGTGTACATGTAAGTGTTGTTGTATGGCTTATGGTAAGGGTAAGGTCAAGGGTAAGGTTTATATTAAGGGTAAGCGTAAGGGTAAGGGATAGAGTAAGGGTAAGGGTAAGGTTAAGGGTAACGGTAAGGTTAAGGGTACAAATATGTGTTAGGGTATGGGTTATGGTATGGGTAAGAATTAGGGTGAGTATAAGGGTAAGGGTAAAGGGTAAGGGTACAGGTCAGGGTAAGGGTTAGAGTAAGGGTTAGGGTTAGGGTTAGGGTAAGGTTAAGTGTTAGGGTAATGGTTAGGGTTAGTTTTAGGGTTAAAGTCAGGAAAACGTATGCGTAAGTATTAGGTTAATGTTAAGGATAAGGTTAAGGTTAAGAGTAAGTGTAAGGTTTAGGCTAAGGGTTAGGGTTAATGTAAGGGTCAGGGTAAGGGTTGGGGTAAGGGTTAGGTTAAGGATAAGTGTTAGGGTAAGGGTAAGGTTAATGGTAACCGTAAGTGTAAAGGTAAGGGTTAGGGAAAGGGTAAGAATAAGGGTATGGGTAAGGGTAAGGGTGAGGGTAAGGCTAAGGGTAAGTGTAAGGTTTAGATTTAGGCTAAGGGTAAGTGTAGCAGAAAGGGTAAGGTTTACGGTAAGGGTAAGGTTTAGGGTTTAAGGGTAAGGGTAAGGGTAAGGGTAAGGGTAAGGGTAAGGGTAAGGGTAAGGGTAAGGGTAAGGGTAAGGGTAAGGGTAAGGGTAAGGGCCACGGTAACGGTAACGGTAAGGGTAAGGGTTACGGTAAGGGTAAGAGTTACCGTAAGGGTACGGGTACGGGTAGAAGTATGTGTTAGAGTATGGGTTATGGTAAGGGTAAGGGTTAGGGTAAGGGTAAGTGTTGGGGTAATGGTTAGGGTTAATTTTAGGGTTAGGGTGAGGGAAAAGTAAGGGTAAGTATTAGGTTAAGGTTAAGGGTAAGGTTAAGGTTAAGTGTAAGTTTTAGGGTAAGGGTTAATGTAAGGGTCAGAGTAAGGGTTCAGGTAAGGTTTAGGGTTAGGGTTAGGTTAAGGTTAAGTGTTAGGGAAAGCGTAATTTGTATGGATAAGATAAGTGTAAGGGATAGGGTAAGGGTAAGTGTTAGGGTAAGGGTAAGGTTAATGGTAACTGTAAGTGTATGGGTAAGGGTTATGGTAACGGTATTAGTAAGGGGAAGGGGAAGGGCAAGTCTAAGGTTCTGGCTCAGGGTAAAAGTTAGAGTAAGGTTTAGGGTTAGGTAAGTATAAGTGTTAGGGTAATGGTTACGGTTAATTTTAGGGTTATGATGAGGGAAATGTAAGGGTATGTATTAGTTTAAGGGTAAGGTTAAAGATAAGATTAAGTGTAAGGTTTAGGTTAAGGGTTAGGTTTAGAGTAAGGGTTAGGGTTAGGGTTAGGGTTAGGGTTAGGGTCAGGGTCAGGGTCAGGGTCAGGGTTAGGGTTAGGGTTAGGGTTAGGGTTAGGGTTAGGGTTAGGGTTAGGGTTAGCATAAGGGTTAGGGTTAATGTAAGGGTCAGGGTAACGGTTGGGGTAAGGTTTAGGTTAAGGGTAAAAGTAAGTATAATGGTAAGGGTAAGGGTGAGGCTTAGGGTAATGGTTAGATTTAGGTAAGGGTGAGGGTTAGGGTAAGATTTAGAATTAGGCAAACGGTAAGTGCAGCAGAAAGGGTAAGGTTTAGGATAAGGGTAAGTGTTATCATAAGGGTAAGGTTTAGGGTTAGCTTAATAGTAAGGTTAAGGGTAATTGTACGAGTAATTGCTAGGGTAAGTCAAGCGTAAATTTACATGTAAGTGTTGTTGTATGGCTTATGATAAGGGTTAGGTTAAGGTTAAGGTTTATGTTAAGTGTAAGTGTAAGGCTAACAAAGACAGTAAAGGTAAGGGTAAGGGGAACGGTAAGGTTAAGGCTACAAGTACGTGTTAGGGTATGGGTCATGGTAAGGGAAAGGCTTAGGGTAAGGGTAAGTGTAAGGGTACGGGTCAGGGTAAGGGTTACAGTAAGGGTTAGAGTTACGGTTAGGGTTAGGGTAAGGGTAAGTGTTAGGGTAATGGTTAGGGTTAATTTTCGGGTTAGGTTGAGGGAAACGTAAGGGTAAATGTTAGGGTAATGGTTAAGGGTAAGGTTACGGTTAAGAGTAAGTGTAAGTTATAGGGTAAGGGTTAGGGTTAATGTAAGGGTCAGGGTAAGGGCTGGGATAAGGTTTAGGGTTAGGGTTAGGTTAAGGGTAAAGATTAGGGTAAGGGTAAGAGTAAGGTTTAGATTTAGGCTAAGGGTAAGTGTAGCAGAAAGGGTAAGGTTTACTGTATGGTTTCGGCTTACGTTAAGGGTAAGGGTAAGCGTAAGGGTAATTGTACGAGTAATTTTAGGGTTAGGGTAAGGTTAAGTGTTAGGGTAATGGTTAGGGTTAATTTTAGGGTTAGGGTGAGGGAAACGTAAGGGTAAGTATTAGGTTACAGCTAAGGTTAAGGTTAAGAGTAAGTGTAAGGTTTAGGGTAAGGGTTAGGGTTAATGTAAGGGTCAGGGTAAGGGTTGGGGTAAGGTTTAGGGTAAGGGTTAGGTTAAGGATAAGTGTTAGGGTAAGGGTAAGGTTAATGGTAACCGTAAGTGTAAAGGTAAGGGTTAGGGTAAGAGTAAGAATAAGGGTATGGGTAATGGTAAGGGTGAGGGTTAGGCTAAGGTTAAGTGTAAGGTTTAGATTTAGGCTAAGGGTAAGTGTAGCAGAAAGGGTAAGGTTTACGGTAAGGGTAAGTGTTAGGATAAGGGTAAGGTTTAGGGTTAGGTTAAGGGTAAGGGATAGGGTAAGGGATTGGGTAAGGGATAGGGTAAGAGTAAGGGTAAGGGTAAGGGTAAGGGTAAGAGTAAGAGTTAGGGTAACGGAAAGCGTAAGGGTACGGGTGGAAGTATGTGTTAGAGTATGGGTTATGATAAGGGTAAGGGTTAGGGTAAGAGTAAGTGTAAGGGTATGTTTAAGTGTACGGGTCACTGTAAGTGTTAGAGTAAGGGTTAGGTTAGGGGTAACTGTTAGGGTAATGGTTAGGGTTAATTTTAGGGTTAGTGTGAGGAAAACGTAAAGGTAAGTATTAGGTTAAGGTTAAGAGCAAGTGTAAGGTTTAGGTTAAGGGTAAGGGTTAATGTAATGGTACTGGAAAGGGTTCAGGTAAGGTTTAGGGTTAGAGTTAGGTTAGGGTTAAGTGTTAGGAAAAGGGTAAGTTGTATGTATAAGAATAAGTGTAAGAGTAAGGGTATTGGTAATGATAAGGGTGAGGGTTAAGGATAAGGTATAAGGATAAGGGTATTTAAATTTTTTAATTCAATTTATTTTAAATTAAAATTTTTTAATTTAATTAATTAATATTTTAATTGTACGAGTAATTGCTAGGGCAAGTTTAAGCGTAAGTGTACATTTAAGTGTTGTTGTGTGGCTTATTGTAAGGGTAAGGTTAAGTGTTAGGGTAATGGTTATGGTTAATTATAGGGTTAGGGTGAGAAAAACGTAAGATTAAGTATTAGCTAAAGGTTAAGGGTAAGGTTAATGTTAAGAGTAAGTGTAAGGTTTAGGGTAAGGGTTAGGTTAAGGATAAGTGTTAGGGTAAGGGTAAGGTTAATGGTAACCGTAAGTGTAAAGGTAAGGGTTAGGGTAAGAGTAAGAATAAGGGTATGGGTAATGGTAAGGGTGAGGGTTAGGCTAAGGGTAAGTGTAAGGTTTAGATTTAGGCTAAGGGTAAGTGTAGCAGAAAGGGTAAGCTTTACGGTAAGCTTTAAGGTTTAGGGTTAGGTTAAGGGGAAGGGGAAGGGGAAGGTAAGGGGAAGGGTTGGAGTAAGGTATAGGGTAAGGGTAAGGTTATGGTTAAAGAGTAAGGGTAAGGAAAAAGTAAAGGTAAGGATTTGGGTAATGGTAAGGGTGAGAAGGTTTAGGGTAAGGGTTACGGTAAGGGTTAGGTAACGCAGTGTACAACCTGGGACGTCACACGCAGAGCTGCCTCTGGCAAGGTGAGTGAGGAACAGATGTAGCAGTTGTTGTGTTGTAGGTCTCACTGTTCCTCTAAGCATCCCCTCTTTGTCTTTTAGAGGTGTTGTAGCTGTTTGAAGAGGGTAGATTGAAGCATCTGCCTCGGGGGCTGGTAAGCGGCAGAGGTAAGGGAGCAGATGAGAGTAACTTACCTAGTTGTGCTGTGTCTTTGGATGCTGCATCGGCCTATGCGTTTCTTTTTCTTTCACAGGTGTCTCGCACAGGCTCAAAGGAGCAAACTGCACTCTGAAGAGCTGTGTAAGAAGAGGGGCTGGTCATGAGCTGGGTTGGAGCAGAACGACCAAGTAGCACAAGGTGACTATGAAAGGTGTCCGTCTTGCTTTGCAGGTGCCGTGGCAGGCTCTCCACAGAAGTGGATAAGGATATGAGATAAGGCCAGAGAGCGACAAGGAGCGGCACGTGCAGGGATGGTTTTGAAGCGCTGCGGTGGCTTACTCTTCTGTTCATCAGGTGCCACAGGCAAGGTGGGTTGTAACATCAGTCGTTATATTTGCATGAAAGCAGTTCACTTGAATGCCACAGTGCATCTGAGTAGGGTGTTCTGGCAGAACAAGCTTGTCTGGCACAGCGGTGCCTGATGGCAGTGTGTTTCCTCAGGTGAAGAGGTGCCTGAAGCCCCATCCTATCTAGCCTGCACACAATTATCTGAGAATGAAAGCTGCTTTCCAGTAATTCAGAAAGCCAAGTTACGTCTCAGCCTTGAGCATCTCGGGCTTTTGGGCCTGTCTGTAACATTTGGCACCAGCACTAATACTTTTTTTGGCATATGTTTAGCGTTTGGGGCCTGTGTCTGGGATTTGGGCCCTGTCTCGAACCACTGGGGCTTTGTCCTGGGTTTTGGAGCCTGCCTCTAGAGTTCAGGGCCTGTGATTAGGCTTTTGGGGTCTGTGTCTGGGGGCCGATATCTGGGGGCAAGGGGGGAGCTGCTTGTAGACCCTAGGGGCCAGCATGGAGGGGGTTGGGAGCTGACTCTACACCTTTGGGGCCTGCTTCTGGGGGCGGGGGGGGGTTGAGACCAGCATCTGGGGGAGGGGTGGGAGCTCTTTGTATTCCTTTGGAGCCTGTGTCGGGGGGGTCGGGGGGGGGGGGGAAGGGGAGGGTTGGCTGGGAGGTGCTTGTACACTGTTGGAGCCTGGGTTGAGGGAGGAGGTTTGGAGCTGCTTCTACACCTTTGGGCCTGGCATCGGGGGTAGGGGGTTGGGTGCTGGTTGTAGGGGCCTGTGTTTGGGGGGGGGCTTGGGACCTGCGTCTGGGGGAGGGGTGGGAGCTGCTTGTACACCTTTGGGGCCTGCATGTGTGGGGGGTCAGGGCCTGTGTCTAGCGGGCTGGGAACTGCTTGTACAATGTAGGAATCTGTTTCTGCAGGGTGGCTGGGAGCTGTTTGTACAACTTTGGGGCCAGCATCTGGGGGTGGCTGGGAGCTGCCTGTACACTGTAGGGGCCTGTGTTTGTGGGGGGCTTGGGGGCCTCCCTCGGGGCGGGGGGGGAGGGTTGGGAGCTGCTTGTATAGGGTAGGGGGCCTGCCTGGCAGGGGTTGGGAGCTGCTTGTAGAATTTGGGTCCCTGTGTCTGGGGAGGGGGTTGTGGCCTGTGTCTCAGGGGTGTTGGGAACTGGTTGTACACCTTTGGGTCCTGTCTCTGGGGGGGAGCTACTTGTACACTTTTGGGGTCTTTATTTGAGGGGCGTTGGGAGTTGCTCATGCATTCTAGGTGCCTCCCTTTTGAGAAGGGTTGGGGCCTGCATCTGTGGGTGGTTGGGAGCTGCTTGTACACTATAGGGGCCATGGTCTTGGAGGGGGGTCTGGGCTGTTTATACACCTCTGTGGCCTGTGTTTGGGGGGGGGGGGGGGGGGGGCCTGTGCCTGGGGGAGTTGGGAGGTGCTTGTTCACTCTAGGAGCCTCCATTTGGGGGTCTTTGGGGCCCCCCTTTGAGGGGGAGGGAGTTGGGAGTTGGTTGTACACCTCCGCATCCCATGTCTTGGGGAGGGGGGGGGGGAGTGGGACCGGTCTCTGAAGGGGCGGGTTGTGAGCTGCTTGTACACCTGTGTCGGGGGGGAGGGTAGGGGGGATGGCGGGGGACGGGCCCGGGTCTTGGGCCAGTGTCTGGGTGGAGTCCAGTTCTTGGGAGGGGGTGGTGGGGTAGGAGCTGCTTGTGGGCAGTTGGGGTCTGCATCTGGGTGTGGTTGGTGCCTGCTTCTGTTGGCAGTTTGGGGCCTGCTTGTAGACTTGTGCAGCCTGGGTTTGGGGGCTTTTCTGTAACGTTTGGGGTCTGCATTTTTGCTTTGGGATGCATCTTGAGCTTTTGAGGCCTAGCAGTAGCATTTGGGGCCTGCATCTGGGGCTTTTCTGTAGCATTTTGGTTGCGTATTTGTGATTTGGGGCCTGTATCGTGGGTTTTGCCTTTTTTGTAGTTTCCATCTTTGTGTGTGTGTGTTTCGTTGTTGGTTGTCTGGGGTTAGGGGCAGTTTGGGGTTTGGATTAAGGTCAGTGTCATTAGCGTTAGGGGGTTGATAATAAGGGTTAGGGTTGTGGTTAGAGTTGTTAGGTTTAAGGGGAATAAGGATTTCAGGGTAAGGGGATCAAGGTTGTGGGAATAAAAATGTTGTTTTTGCGCAGTTACATCCTGTAGAGGGAAGGAAGGTGGTATTGAGATATGCTTGCAGTGATAAGACAGCTTAACAGTGTGAAATGAGTTCATCTGATTCGTGTCAATATGGAACAATGCTAGGGCCGCATGATATGATGAAAAGTCTAAGAAAACCAGAGTGGTTAATATATATAGTTCTTGAATCTTGCAAAGGAATGGTCCAGCAATTCCGGTCAATAGAGGATAAGAGAACAAAGGGGTTTCAGAATAACTGCTAACTATTACAACTGTTGCATGGGACACTATGCAAGTGTCTGCCATCCAGCCAAGATGGACAAAGGAGATGGACAAGAGAAAAGCCTGGGAGGAAGACTACGAGCCTTCAGTACGAGCGGCCCCCAGAGGGACCACCGGAGACTGATAACGCCTGCACCAGTGGGAGGGTTTGGATTCTGGGAACTAATTAGAATAACCCTGCCTTTTGTAGAAGTAGTAATGAATATGTATTAGCCTAGCAGCATAAAAACCAGCCGCCTAATGTAACTTGTGTGTGTCTTGGTGGAGCAGAGACTCCTGGCGCACCCAGCGCTGCTTGCTTACCTCTATTCATTTAATAAATTGTAAATTTCAATTGCAATCCTATTTGGGACCCAGTCATTTATTACAAGTGGGCGCTCGTCCGGGAGGGCTTTGGTTCCTGATTTCTGGTTTGATCTAGGAGAGGCACCCCCACCATTTGGTGGCTGCTGTTTGAGTCAGGTCGGAACTAATGGCATCTTAAACCTGAATAAAGGTAAGCAAAGTTTCTGATTCTTTTTTTCAGCTCCCTTGCCAGCTGCAGCACTATATTTTGCCCATAATTGTGTGTGTGAAGATCCGAACGAAGATGACGGAGTCGTAAGCATTTAAAGCGTATACCGTTCGGTTGGGTGGGGTTCGGTTGCCTGTGTGTGTAAGAGTGTGACTGAGATGGAACTTAGTTCCGAAGCGATTGTGGAGGTCTTCTAACCGCGGTTCCAATCTCCCGCAAGGGACTTGGCCGGTGAAGGACCGAAGGGATTCCTATAGGATTTGTGGGTGTGTGATAGGTCCTCGACCCCCTGCAAGACACTCTTACTAAGGTAACCAAGGGCTATGGGAATTGCCATAGTAAAATTCCTAGATGGGTCAGACAAAATCAAAGACCAGAGACCAGAAGAAAGGGAGCAAATTACCAGTCATACCACCAGAAAGTCCATTAGGAATAACGATTCGAAATTGGAATGATAGGGACCCCAGAAAAGGAAAAAGTAAATTAAAAATGGTCCAGTATTATGTGACAGAATGGCCAAAGGAGCCTTTAAGACTACATGTCTTTTGGCCTGTTTTTGGAACCTTCGAAGACTGGATTTGCCAGGCCTTAAATATCCATGTTAATTCAAAGGAACCTTTTAGCCAGGAAGAAAGTGATTATGCAGGATTATGGATCAGGAGGACTTCACGTCCTTTTCCAGCCTCAATATTTACACTAAAAGCAGGTAAGAAATTTGAAGAACAAGAAGAACATGAAAAAGAAAAAGAAGATAAACGTGAGCCGTTGGATAAGCTACCACCTCCATATCCTAACAATCCACCCCTGGCGGCTCCCCCTCCGGTGGCTGTGGTATCGCCACCAGTACCACCGTTGCCCCAGCTTCCACCACCAACAGCACCAGAATTAAACCGACCTCCGGCCGCATGCAGGAGAAGCAGGACGGAAGTATCTGAGAGGGCTTCTCTATATCCCTTAAGGGAGGTAACTGGTGTATAACTGGTGCGCGTCTTGGTGGAGCAGAGACTCCCGGCGTACCCAGCACTGTTTGCTTACCTCTATTCATTCAGTGAATTGTAAACTTTGATTGTAATCCTATTTGGGACTTTTATTTATTATAACAGACAAGCTTGTAAAACGCAGACAACCAGAATCCTTACAGCAATTAGGTGGAAATCACGGCGTAAGAAACATTACCACCTCAAAGAGTAAAAACCTCAAAAGAAATGTGACTTGTAACAGGCCAGCAGCTGTGTATTTTCTGTGAAGCACCAGCTAGATTATGAACCTTGAATAGCACAGTTAAAGGGGAAACAGGGGAGGGTCGGGAGGGTCCCGGTCCTCGGCAGAAAAAAAAAGTGTATAAACTGTGTATGGAATTAGTAGGCACCCTCCTGCTTGTGGGACACCCGCCATTGTAATCTCGAATAATAATGCTACTGTACTGAGATCCTCGACTCAGCCTATGCTATTTGCTACAGATTGATTCAGGGTTTTAAGGTTTCAGGGATTGGGCACTAGGGTTGGGTTTCAGGGTAAGGGGTTTCAGGGTTTATGTTTAGGATTTTAAGGTTTTTAGGGTTGGAGTTTTAACGGTTAGGGTTTTAAGGATTTGGGGGTTAGGGTTTTAAGGGTTTCAGGGTTAGCATGTTAGGGTATTAGAGTTTTTTGGGTTGTAGTGTTGATATGTTTTTTAGGGTTAGAGTCTTAAGGTTTTATTTTTGGTCAGTTATTTACGGTTAGGGTTTTAAGATCTTTTTTTTGTTTTGTTTTGTTTTGTTTTTTTCAGGTTAGGTTCTCCAGGTCCAGGGTTTTGAGTATCCTAATTTTGGGGGTTTGGATTTTGAGCATCTTAATTTTTGGGGTTAGGCTTTTGTGTGCCCTAATTTTTGGGGATAGGCTTTCAAGCATCCTAAGTAATTGGGTTAGGGTTTTGAGCATCTTAATGTTTCCAGGATAGGGTTTGGAGCATCCTAAGTTTTCGGGAAAGGGTTTTGAGCATCTCAATGTTTCCAGGATAGGGTTTTGAGCGTCCTAAGTTTTTGGAATAGGGTTTGGAGAGTCCTAAGTTTTCTGGATAGAGTTTGGAGCGTCCTAATGTTTTCGGGATAGGGTTTTGAGCGTCCAAAGTGTTATAAGTTGCCCCCTTAATTAATTTTCAGAGAGCATTGTATTAATCATAGAAAGGAATTTATTGAGTGAGCAAACATCAAGCAAAACAGCACTGGGCGGCCGGGGAGTCTCAGCTCTGCCAACGGCACGCACCTCACCCCCGCCAGAGTCCCTTTTTATTTATATTTTGCTAATTCCGGGATTACGCAGCACATCCTGGTATATTCTGCGACTGCGCGCACTGTTGCTAGGGGGTCGTCTCTGTCCCTCTGGTGGTCGTGAAGATGAAGGCCGTAGTCTTCCTCGGCGTTGTGGTTCAACTTCTTTTATTATTTGGTCATGTTGGCCCAGCGTTAGACAGGAAGGCATGTATGTCGATACACTACTTTAGCAACTTATCAGGAGATGGTTACATGAGCTTTGCAACAGTGTCTTTGAACAAAAGAGGCAACTGAGATGCAGAAGGAGAATGGGTTGGGGGGTCTATTTTTTGTTACATTAAGCAAAAGAATTTTCATAATGTCTAGGCAAGCATTATGCAGCTCCTTACTTCAGCAGGGAGCTTTCGCAACTCCCGCTCCTCAAACAGAACTCCTTGTTTTTATAATACAAAAGACAATGAGCAAACATTTATGGTGTATTACCCTAAGTTTTTCGGTTAGGGTTTTTTGCGTCTTAATGTTTTGGGGTTAGGGTTTGGAGCACCCTAAGTTTTTGGGCTAGGGCTTTGAGCATTCCTAACGTTTTGGGTTGGGTTTGGGTTTTGAGCATCCTAAGATTTTGGGTTGGGGGTTTTAGGCATAGGTCTTCAGGGGTTTAGTGTGGTAAATAGTTTGGGTTAGGTCTGTAGGGGTTTCGAGGTTTTTTGGATGTTAGGGCTTGAGGCTTTTTTTGTAAGGGCGGTGAGGGTTCCAGTGAGTGCTGGTAAATGCAGTTCTCGAGCACTCGGCCTGTGATTGGCCATGCTGGCTGTGCGGGGAATGCTGGTAGGTGTAGTTTTCCGGCACTGGGAGGCCATGTTGTGTGCCCAGAGCATGCCGGGAGATGTAGTTCTCGGGACTCCGGACTTCCGGGAGGCCATGTTGCGTACCCAGGGTATGCCGGGAAATGTAGTTTTCGGATTCGGGACTTCCGGGAGGCCATGTTGAATGCCCAGAGCATACCGGGAGATGTAGTTCTCGGGAACTAGGGTTAGGGGCTAGGGCTGGGGCTAGAGTTAGGGTTTCGGATGAGGGTTGGGGTTGGGGGTTATTGTTAGGCTTAGAGGGTTAGGGTTAGGCTTAGAGGGTTATGGTTAGGGATAGGTTAGGGGTAGGTTTAGAGGGTTAGGGTGAGGGTTAGGGGTTAGGGGTTGGGGTTGTGGTTAGGGTTAGAGTAAGGGTTAGGGTGAGAGTATTAGGGTTAGGGTTTGGGTTCAGATTAGGGTACGGGTAAGGGTTAGGGCAAGGGTAAGTGTTAGGGTAAGGCTAAGGGTAAGGGTTAGGGTAAGGCTGAGGGTGAGAATAAGGTTTAGGTTTAGGCAAAGCGTTAGGTTTATGGTAAGGGTTAAGGTAAGGGGTAGGGTTAGGGTTAAGAGTTAGGGTAAAGGATAGAGTAATGGTAAGGATAAGGGTAGGGTAAGGATTAGGGTAAGCGTTAGGGTTAGGGTTAGAGGGTTAGGGTTAGGGTTAAGGTTAGGGTTAGGGTTAGGGTTAGGTTTAGGGTTAGGGTTAGGGTTAGGGTTAGTGTTAGGGTTAGGGGTTAGGGTTAGGGTTAGGGTTAGGGTCTTAGGGTTAGGGTTAGGGTTAGGGTTAGGGTTAGGGTTAGGGTTAGGATTAGGGATACAGTTAGGGTTAGGGTTAGAATTCTGTTAGGGTTAGGGTTAGGGTTAGGGTTAGGGTTAGGGTCTTAGGTTTAGAGTTAGGGTTAGGGTTAGGGTTAGGGATACCGTTAGGGTTAGGGTTAGGGTTTGAATTCTGTTAGGGTTAGGGTTAGGGTTAGGGTTGTTAGGGTTAGGGTTAGGGTTAGGGTCTTAGGGTTAGGGTTAGGGTTAGGGTTAGGGTTAGGGTTAGGATTAGGGATACAGTTAGGGTTAGGGTTAGGGTTAGAATTCTGTTAGGGTTAGGGTTAGGGTTAGGGTTAGGGTCTTAGGGTTAGAGTTAGGGTTAGGGTTAGGGTTAGGGTTAGGGTTAGGGTTAGGGTTAGGTTTAGGGTTAGGGTTAGGGTTAGGTTAGGTTTAGTTTTAGGGTTTCGGTTAGGGTTAGGGTTCTGTTAGGGTTAGGGTTAGGGTTAGAATTCTGTTAGGGTTAGGGTTAGGGTTAGGGTTAGGGTCTTAGGGTTAGAGTTAGGGTTAGGGTTAGGGATACCGTTAGGGTTAGGGTTCGGGTTCGAATTCTTTTAGGGTTAGGGTTAGGGTTAGGGTTAGGGCTAGGGTTAGGGGTTAGGGTTAGGGTTAGGGTTAGGGGTTAGGGTTAGGGTTAGGGTTAGAGGGTTAGGGTTGTT